>NW_027100109.1:515000-877500 GCF_031753505.1 Anomalospiza imberbis
AGATCCAACTACGAGCTTTTAAACTGCGGCAACTTTAAGATACGCTATTGGAACTGGAATTACCGCGGCTGCTGGCACCAGATTTGCCCTCCAATGGATCCTCGCTCAAGGATTTAAAGTGCGCTCATTCCAATTACAGGGCCTCGAAAGAGTCCTGTATTGTTATTTTTCGTCACTACCTCCCCGGGTCGGGAGTGGGTAATTTGCGCGCCTGCTGCCTTCCTTGGATGTGGTAGCCGTTTCTCAGGCTCCCCATCCGGAATCGAACCCTGATTCCCCATCACCCGTGGTCACCATGGTAGGCACAGACAGTACCATCGAAAGTTGATAGGGCAGACATTCGAATGGGTCGTCGCCGCCGCGGGGGCGTGCGATCGGCTCGAGGTTATCTAGAGTCACCAAAGCTGCCGGGCGGGCCCGGGTTGGTTTTGGTCTGATAAATGCACGCGTCCCCGGAGGTCGGCGCTCGTCGGCATGTATTAGCTCTAGAATTACCACAGTTATCCAAGGAGTGGGAGAGGAGCGACCAAAGGAACCGTAACTGATTTAATGAGCCATTCGCAGTTTCACTTTACTGCCCATGTGTACTTAAACATGCATGGCGTAAGCTTTGAGACAAGCATATGCTACTGGCAGGATCAACCAGGTAGCCGCCACCCACGGTAGTGCCGCGGCACTCCGTGCGAGCGCGCAGACGCCCGGCCCGCCGTCGACTGCCCTGCCAACCCTGACCACCCCAGCTCTTTCACCGCTCCGACCCGCGGGAGCAGCATCATGGATGTGACGGTGGCAGCATGGCAGCGATGGGCACCGGCAGCGGCAGCCGGCGAAATCGCGACCCGGCGGTGTCTGGGGCGGGGAACGGCACCGCCCACTGGGCTCCCCTCACCCGCCGCGCGGCGGGGAGGCGAGAGATGCCCTTGGCGACAGCTGACCCCGGCGGCCAGCCCTTCCCACGACGCCGCGGGCAAGGAGCCGGGACCACTGCGCAGCTTCGGATTCGGACAGCGCGAGCCTCTGCAGTTGTTTCTCTCCCTCTCTCTCTCTCTGGGGGCTTCTTCTTGGGGCCCGCGCCCCATTCAAGGCTCGGCCTTGCATTCAAAGTCACACGTGCGGCGCGCGGGACGGGGGCTCGGCCGGGGCTGACCCACCCCCGAGGCCGGCCCGCCCGCCGACCGGTCGCGGGCGGGCGACCGGTCGCCAGCGAGGCTGGGCCGAGTGGAGCCGCTCAAGAGACAGGACCTGCTATGGCGTGTCCCCCCACCGGGCCACGCGGAAAGCACTGGACGTGCTAGAGGAGACAGCGACCCGATGAGGCGGGCGCGGCCCGGACACCGAGGCCCCTTGCAGCCGGGGTGGCTCGCTCGGCAGCAGGCGGTGGAACGGCAAAGGAGCGCCGTGCGGTGCGCGCATGGATAGGGCTCTTTTCCCCCCGTCCACACCCCCCCATCAGTTCATTCCTTTGGTCCTCTTTTCTTTCTCTCTCTCTCTCTGCATCTCAATCTCTCGCGGCTCGGCTCCAGCCGCACCGCCGCCCAGCGCTGCTCACGGCTGGCACCCGCGGGCGCTACCTGGGACCAAGGCCAGCAACCAGCACCTCGCGTGCTTTTGGAAGGACACCTTTGGAAACTCGCGGGGCCACGCAGCCGTCACACAGCCAGGGACGGTCAAGATGCCCTCCCCCCGGCAGCGGGAGGGGCGACACCTTGCCTGCGATGGGAAGCAAACTGGAAAGGAGACTGCCCTGCCCGAGCACCGGACCTGCCATAGGCTTCCCCATGACAGAGAAGCCCCGGAAGTACCCGGCCAGCCGGGGGCACTCTCCGACGTGACCTGAAAAGCCACATCGATCGGACAAGGACGCGGCTGCGGAAAGGAGGAGGGCAAAGCAGCCGCAGAAACGCTGACCAGGGCCCCAGGGCCACGGTGGCCCTGGGACAGCCGCCCGAGGATCGGGCACGGCAGAGGAGCCGGGGGGGTGCCGCCACCCACCTGCGGACAACACTTCTCTCGGCCAGGCAATGGCAAGACGGGACCACCGGGCTGGGGTGGGCTTCACCCTTTCGCCCGGGGAGCACACACGAGCGTGCGAGAAAGGTGCCACCAACTGTGCCACGGGCCACTGGCTTTCGCCCACCTCGCGGCGGCCAGCTCTCCCTCCGGAAAAAGCCGGGGGACGGCACAACAAAAAGGCACATGGCGCGCGCCACAAGGACCCGTGCTAGCCATGGGGGCCGCGGGCCCAGGGCGGGGTGGGGCGAGGAATGCGCCTCTCACCCCCCCCCCCCAACCCCACCAGTGTTCTCGCCGTCCCCCTGCACGCCTTCGCTTTCGTGGGCCCGCGTGCCTTCCTCACACGCTTCTCAGTGCCGCGGCTTAGGGCCGCGAGAGAAAAAGAGCAAAGGAGGCCGGGCGGGCAGCCTCCACACCACCCGCAGGCCGGCACGCCTGAAAAAGAACCGGTCCCGGCTGGCAACCCGGCCCCACCGGGAGAAACGGTTCAATCCTCACATGACCGAGGAAGGAAAGGTGCTTAGTAACCACATTTCACATTAGCTTAGAGGGAGCTCTTAGAGTCAGAGACTCTAACAGCTAGAACATCAGAATACTGAAGTGTTATTGTGCTATTTTCTATCATCTCCCACATGAGAAAACCTAATCTTCTCAGTAAAATGCTTTCCTGTTCTACCCTTTTGACCAATGTGATTTTCTAAATTAAAGTATTGACACTACATATTCATAAGACAGTGTATTTAAACAGGAAAAAGCTGAGCAGGTACAAACTACCAGTCAGCAACTCACCCAGTAGGAGCATTATTATTAACCACATTATTCTTTCAAGGAATGAATCCCTCAGCCCTGTAAAGAATTTAAGCCAGACTTAAACGGCTTCATTCAATCAATGAGACCTCACAAATATTTACTTCTTTTCCTGACCCAACATTTACTCTACGTATCCCCAAAGAATCTTAAAACTCCTTTTTCCCAGACCGGTAAACCCTTCTTTATCCAAGGAGTCCTTGCATCCCTATTCTCCGAAGTTCCAATTACTTGCAGAGTGAAGATCAGCAGAATTTAACTGGCTCACTGAGAGAATCAGTTTTTCAGCTGATACTTAGCAGCAGTTTAGCAGTGAGGATCAGCAATACAACACGCTGGCTTCAAAAGAAAAAAAAAAGAGAAAAGGAAGAAAGGATTAAAAGCTTGGCATATGAATTCAACTGGAAAAAGGAAAACAAATAAATACTGGAAACAAGCTGGGTCAAAGATGCTGATTTTGAGTGATCTCACACAAACTTAACAGAGGATAAAAGGCAAGACTATACTGTTAGTAAACAGCTACTTTAGCTTTCAAATAACTGCCAATTCACTGCTCATCTTCTCTGCAGCTGCAGGCCCAAGAGCCTGACTTTATCTGCAGTGCAATTCCTGCACCCACAGACTCTTCCACCAGGGACTGATGTTTCTCTGCATTTGCACCCTTCCTTCAGCCAGTTTATTCCCAGCTCCAGCCCAGCAGAACCCAAGGAAGCAGGAAGGTAGCTCAGAGGAGAGAGTTTCTATCTGTACTCCACCCAGAGTAACAGGGAGAAAGTGTGAACTCCTGAGCTGACCTTGTAGCAACCCCAGCAGGAGCACTGCCTAGGAGGTGCAGATGTAGTACTACATATATTCACACAGACTCACATTCAAACAGAGGTCACCAGCTGTGCTCCCCATTCCCTGAACCCCAAAATCAACCCTTTCTTCTGGACCCTTCTTTGTCATGAGCAATTCCCCACCTGCTCTCCTAGACTTGCAATGTGTTCACCAGTCTAATTTGCAGTGGAGTGCCAAGGTGTACCTGCCTCATCTCTGGTCTGTTTGTGGGAGACCAAGAAGGCAGGGTGCACAAAAACTGGAACAGCTGAAAAACCCTAAAAAACTCTCCCCAGCTGGACAGCCTGTCAGCAGGAATGAATTACAACAAGGGGAGCTGCCATAGAGCTATCAACACAAGGGATTTGGGATCAGCTGACTGCTTTTGACAGGGTCTCCTTGGCCTTAAGCTCTGAGGAAAATCCATAAACCACACTTTCCTTACATGTCCACATGCAAAAGAAACAATTCAAAAGAAGAAAGAGATATGGACATCCTCAGGACAGCATCACACTGGAGCAGGTAAGCAAAGTGTCCAAATGATTTAGGAGCCTTGACCATAACTGCCCCTTCCACAGTGCCCAAGTGAAACACTTGAACCCCACTTCCTCCTTCAGTTCCTCCATCATTTCTAAGCAATAGGTTCACACTGTCATGCTCTGGTTTCCACATGATTTCCAAAGCAAGCCAGGCTTTTGCAAGCTGCCCTGTGGGCTGCAGGTCTCACCTGCTGCTGCACTGCCTGAAACTCCTGGCTGACCTGGACCAAAGTTTACTGACATCTGCTGTAACACAGAAAAACCTGGAAAAAAGCCAGGCAGCCGGGCAGAAAAGAGACATCCAAGAAACATCCCCTGGGAATGACCAATCTACAGGAAAGGCCAAGATTACATCTTACTGAACACCTGGGAAGCCCGGAGAGCAAATTAGGAAGGAAAAAAAAAGAATAATTAAAAAAAAACAAACAAACAAACAAAAAACCTCATGAAGTCTTGGCCCAGGGGAAAGTTTCAATCAGAGCTGGCAATGAAGCACAAGACAAAGCCATTGGAAACCAAGCTCCATTACTTCTACCCCACACAGAACTACTTATTTAAAGCATCTCGTATTTGAAGATCTCAGCAATTTAATTAAGCAAATGGCCCTCAGAGGCAGGCAAGTGCCATGATGCTTATGTTACTGATGGCTTGCACTGAAGCACAGAGCAGTTAATTGAGTTCCCCGTGACCACACAGGAACCCATGAGTCCTGCCTTTCTGGTCTTTTTCTCCAACTAATAAAGGCACTCCACCTGGTTCACATTTGCAGGTCTTTACAGCAGTCCCACAACACAAGACCCAGGCAGCCCCTTCTGCACAGGAGGCCAGAACACTGCAATGACCCGGCAAGTCCTGACTTCTCCTGAGCCTCTTCCCACTTAGCCCAATCTAAAGACTGCCACACCACTCAGCAGATCTGCTCAGCTATACCTCTGCTCTGGTTCTGCACAAAGAACCACAGCCATGTCCAGGACAGGCCTTACAGCTGGGGGCAAGAGCAGCTGGGAATGCTGGGCAACAAGAAGTTCCTACCTGTGCCTGTGAAACCTCTGCCTGGCAGGGGGCTTCAGCCATCCTGGGCACAGGCTCTGGAAACCACCCTGCAGGGCCAGCCCTGTGCCCATGGGCAGCCACTCTGGCCTTGGATGCAGTCCCAGAACTCAGAGCAGATGGAGTTCCTCCTGTAGATACCCAGGACACTGGTAATAAAAGCCTGTCCATGTTTCCATCAGCTGTCCATTATAATTAAGATTTCATTTTTGCTTTAAGTAATTCCATCATATCAGGTCTATTTATTGCGAAATTGGGGGTTGGGTTGTTTTTTTTATTTTTTCCCCAGCTTTTAACCTTGGGATTTTTCTTCAGGGCCAAAGCACTCAAAGCTGAGACTTACCCAAAGTCAGAGCACCGCTTCCCAGCTGGCTAGAGGTAGGCAGATAGCCCCTCTGAGACCAAAAATTAAAATATAAGAGTATGAAAAAAATAAAACAGATCCTCACATTCCTAACTTTCTATCTCCCATTGCCATAAAAGATGTTAAATGTTCATCACAATCTGCTTCTTCCAGCAGCTGGAGAGCTGGGTTTTGGTAACTAAAGACATCAGAAATGTCTTGCATGGAATAATTTCAGTTCCCGTGAGAAATCAGAACCATAGAATGACAAACTCCAGCCTTGAAATCTATCATTCATTAAAAAAGTACCATTGTAACATCATTATGGCTAAATATGGTTTTAGCAAATAAAACAGCATGAGATACAAACAGCAGAAGGATTAAATCAAAGAAAAGAAAGAGTCTGTGTGCATGGAGTAAATATTTAAGTATGACAAATTATAAAGATTAAACAGAACAAAAAACATAGGTGGAGACATATATTTTGATTCTATTAGGCCACACAAATTTGTCACTGGAAACAGAATCACCTGCAGTTGGACCAGGCAAACTATGGGATGACTGACAGTAGAAAACAGGCTCTTGTTGAGCAATTTCCATATCTGTGGTCTGTGGGGCCATACAGTCTCTACAGCCCACAGAGAAATTAACTGCTGGGCTCCCACCCTGCACACAGAGCTGGAGCTAGAGAGATGGCCACTCACCCAAAGATAAAGCACCTCAGCTTCATTATCTGGTCCTGTGACAGTCTGCAGGACTCTTCTGATGCTAATGATGCAACTGCAGTGTGCCAGTGTTTAAAAAAAGCCCAAAACACATTAAACCCATGCTCAGCTTTGAATGGGTATTTATTTTAATTGAAGCACTGCTAACATTTAATTACAAAGTAATAAACCCACAGCTGGATAAGCACTAGTTAACACACCCATGCCACTTTAACTTTACTGAAGTGAAATTTGTTCAGTCTGATACAGCAGTTCAATTAAACTTAAGGAACGCTGGTTTCTCTGCAGCTATTCCTCATCTAACTCAGTTATTCAGAGGTTAAGTGGAAGACTGCTTTGTAACTTCTCAGAGACTGTAAAATTCTAACTGATAAAAGGAAGCAAGCACACACTGTGTCACTTCCAAGCAATGTCAGTAACTGGTGGATGCAAAGGAGAATTTCTGATTATGCTGAAGGAAACACACAACCACATTGTGCAGCTGCTGTTTTGAACTCTGAGACATCTCCTGGATTATCAAATGTGTTCTAAAAGGCATCCTGTTCAAGGGGAGGAAAAGGGGGAAATAGAAAACTCCCTAGACTGGAACTTACTCTGAGCATAACAGCCCTGGGTAAAATGTTTTAAGGGGTGCTGTTTGGTTTTTATTAAACCATGCAAGGTTCAAACAATGGCAAGCTAAGTACTCAGAGAAAATAATCATCTTCATCAGGATGCCTGAAGGCAAACTCATCTTCCAACGTGTGTAACAGAGGCAAGTGCAGGAACTATTCTCTGCTTATGTTCTGCTTCTTGCAACAAGAGCCAAAATTCTCATCAGGGGCAGGGGTCTGCCTGGCTGGGGAACAGCTCTCTGAGGAGGCACACGGGTCCTGGCAGGCACGGAGCAGGAACATGAGCCCAACCAGTGATCAAGGGAAGGGATTATTCCTTCTCCTCAGCACTTGTTAGACATCACCTACAGGTTTCTGCACTCCCAGTGCAGAGAGCCTTGAATAAAGTGGAGCTTGCTCAGGGCAGCAGTGTCTGGACAGTGGGGAACACCTCTGCAGAAAGCCAACACCAGCAGGCTCTGCTCAGCCTCAAGAGGAGATGGCTTTGAGGGGCTCCAGCGTTGCCAGCCGGAGCCCATCAAGAAGAGGCAGGCTTGTCACAGTGGGCAATGAGAGAGCAGGTGCAAGCTGAAACACAAGGGCCTCAGCGTGGATGCAAGTGAAAACATTTCCCCTGAGAAAGCCCGGCAGTGGGACAGGCTGCCCAGAGAGGTCACACAGCTTCCAGCTGAAGAAGTTTTCAAGATCCAAGAGGGAATAGCTCAAATAGCTCTTTCCCACCTGACTGGACCTCAAACTATCCCTGCTTTGAGTAGGAGATTGTACTAGAGATGCCCTGAGGTCTCTCCCATTCAGGGTGTTCACATTCAAATGTGTGAGCACAAACACAAAACCCCAGGGGTTTCTCTCAGGACTGGAGATGCAGACTGGTGGTTTAACTCATGGACTTCTGGGATGCAGTTTTATTTGCCTGAACGTGTGGCATGCATGCATTTGATTCCACACAGCAGGAGGGGAAGCTATTCCATTGATGCTTTTTCCCATAGCAGTGTAGCTGGTACTATGGCAAGTACCCCATGTGTACTGGAGGGCAGGAGTAAGCATTGGAGTAATAAATACCCAAAGTCACATTTTCTCCTTCTAACTTAACTGCTCATAAGTAAACACAGTTCTTCATTTGAGTCTTTTCTCTGCCACAGCCAAGCAGCCTGTGGCAAGTCCATCATGGTCACACTGATGACCTAACACAGGAGGATGGAAAACTGTACTGTATTCCTAGCCTCTTACTCCTCCTCCACTGCAAGTGTCTGATTTCCATTTCTCAGACTTTCACTGAATGTTGTGAGAGGAAATAAATAAATAAACAAAACACAAAAAGCCATCCGAAGCTTTGTGCAATTCATGCTGATTGTGAAGAACTGACCTCCCTCCAAGAGCTCAGCTGCTCCACAGCTGGGAGCCTGTGCTCCTCCCTGCTTATTTCATTTTGATAGCCCAAGACTCCCTGGAGTGTTACTAACAGATTTATCCACTATGTGGGTTATCCCAACAGCCACCAATACATCTTATTATCTCTCCTCAACAAGTCTTGGATAGCATGAGTGATTGATGCACTAAAACTTGGAAGAAACATGGAGATAAACACCTGCCATTCCTTTCTGTCCTTGTCTCTACAGCACCAGCAGTTGAGAAGTGACAACCCATTGCTTCCCTTTTAGCACAGCTGTTCTAAAACTGCCTAACCAACAACACAGGCTATGCAGTAATCATCTTTCCTTCCAGGGGGAAATAATGACTTCCCAGAGCTCATCTCCCACCACAGCTCCTCTTCTTAAAGGAAGTACATGGATAGTGGTCTTAAAATTGGGGATGATAGATGTCTAGCAGCAGCATCTATAGCAGTGGTAGCCAGCTTCTGGTTCCTGGAGACTGGTATGCAGAAGAAGGGTGTACATGAAGCTGTCATGCCTTCCTTGGGAGGAAAGAAAAGACTCAGCCAATCAGAGTATGCTATGCTCTGCATTTTTACCTACTGATCAGCAGGGCATGCAGAAACCTGACTCCGAGACTCCGGCAGAAACCTACTCATCCCGTGGACAGCTGCTGCCTCAAAGCACTGGCACTGCAAATAGACACCAGTGGAACAAATTGAAAAAGGCTGCCCTTTTCAGGATTAGCAAACTAGGAACCCAACCAGTTGCCCCAGTTCCATCCTTGGTTTCCATTCAAGATGGATCAGTTCCCCAGCGTACAGGCATCTGAAATCCACCACCACTTCATCTGCTAGAATATAAATATCTACCCGGTAGATAAAAAAACTGAAGGGTGTAATTCAGATTGCTTTCAATCCAAATGCTCCTGTAGATTTTCTTCAACAGTTTCTTAGACCCTGTCCAACCCAGGGCATGGGCAGGACAGAACATCCCTTTCTACTCTCTCAACACTGCAACCCACAGCTCATGCTCAGGAAAAGCTGCAAGTGTACACATACACACAATCCTTCAATGTCCTTTCTCAGCTGACCTTCTTTGGTACATGACAAAAAACACGCATATACTAAAGGGAATTCAAAGCATAAGAGAACACATAGTGAGCTGTAAACTCATGTTTAAGAGACAGGTTATTTTTCTGATAACTCCTTTGTTATTAGTAAAAAGAGTTGGTCAGAAAACCTATGGCTTTCTTTGGCAAGAAAACACATCAGAAAAAAATAATCCTCTCTGAAAACAGTCCATGAAATTTCTGGATTGAGCTTTGATTTGATTTCTAGGCTGAGGTTTGCTTTGACATTGTTTGTAAAAATAATGTTTCTTTACATTTCATTTCCAAACAGCATTTAAAGCATAGGTGGAGAGCAGAAGAAAAGGGAATAGGGATGACTACTTTTGCACTTTCTGTCTCATGTATTTACAGTAGAAAAGCTACTAGGGGCCAAAATTATAAATGAATGACAGAGTTGGGATGATGCTGGCTTTTGATTGGAACCAGGAGTTAAACACTTTTTCCTTCATTTAATTTGGCTGATACATACAAGGCTGTCAAAGCAAACACGTTTTTGCAGTAGATGTTATCTTCACTTCCAAAGAACATTAGCATTTGAAATATTTTGTACGGAAGAAAAAAATAATTCCATCTTCTTTCAAACCCTAGAAATAATTAAAACAACAACTCATCAGTTCTGCATGGTTTAAAGGAGAGCAGATGTCCACTATGCCACATTAGTTTATCACATTGGAAAGTGCAACATGAAGCAAATAGGAATTTATTGTACAAGTATTATCACCACGAATTTGTGTCCTCTTTTACCTTGGTAGTAAGTTAATCTCCTCCACTTAGAATATTGAAGGAGCACACAGGAGGGCATGGAAGTAGATTCACTTCAGAATGGCAGGTGATGGTGCTGCATCATGGTGAAATTAATCTCTAACCTTCCTACCATTTTAGGGCCACAAAACCAGGAGGTATTTGTTGTAAGCTAGAGCAACCACCAGAAAAATGCCCCGGGACTGGGAGGGAACATCAGCTCCTTCCTCCACCACAGCTGACATCAGTGACTGTTGCTGAGAAGCCAGCACAAGGCCGTGCTACCCAGCCTATCCTTCAGCATCATCTGTAATCAAACAAAACCAGGCAACACAGAAACTCCACAACCACTTATCTCAAAAACACCACACACAACATTCTCATCCTGAAGTGTTTATTGCTATTTGAATGTCCTTCAGTTTTGCTCAGCTCCTGCCACCAACTCTGGAGCAGCAGGGAGAAAGCACTTAACCTGTCAACCCCGATGTGCTGTGCCACACTCACACCTACGAGAGCCACGGGGTGCTCAGCTTGCTGCCAACCTCAGCAGGAACTAACAGGGCATCTGAGCTGGGTTTAAGGAACTGGTGGCTTAGGGGGCATTTCAGCAAGGTCCACTGGGTTTGCTTTGGCATCTGAAATAAGAGTTTGCCAGGTGCATCCTCTCCCAGAGTAGTAATCGCCCATAGCATTAGCAGAGTTAAACACCGCACTATTCCAGCCCAGCACAGATTTTAGTCTATTAGTTGAAAATGAGATGCCTCCATCCATGCTGTAAGAGCACACACACTCCCCTGCCTACATATATATATATAAAGCCCTTTCATTTTTTGATCAGTACAATAGCTCCGTGATAGAGAAGGTTATAATATTTTATTAATGTTAAACTTGTTCACCTGGGAATCGATACAAATCACTGTAATTTTGCCTCACTAATGTTTGTTATCAATCTTCTCAATAAAATGAGAGCAAAATATTGCAGAAGTCCCTCTCACTGAGTTTACTATTTTTATTTTCTTTTTCTTGTTATTTCTTTCTCACCCTTCTCTCCCCCTCTTGCCTGGGCTTCTGTCCAAAGTCACAATGAGTTGTGAATGGGACGTTCAGAAAGTATTTTATAATTCTTTAATCACCTAACTTTGGCATACTCTAGTCATTTGGGCTGGAGCATTTTGAGATAAGCAGATCCCATGTAGCTACAGAATCAGGTCAGCAAGGCAATTAATCATCTCTGCATTTACACTCTCAGCAAAACAATACAAAAACAAAAGAGTGGATAGAGGAGATGGGAGGAGGAACACCGTAACCCAGCTCTGATGGGCAAATCATGGTCTTGGCTTTGCTTCTGCAGCCACAGCAGAAAGGTGCACAGCTCCCATTGATTAATCACTTTTGCAGAACCAGCCTCCAGGAACACACAACAGAACGTGGGAGGCTCAGTGTCCACTGGCATCTCAGCAGCAGGCTGCAGCATTTTCGTGTGCTTAGCTCTTCTTGCACTAATAGGGGCCTAGTATCCTAAAACAAGCAGTTGGATCCCTCAGCTTGTAAATACTATGGAGTGCCTAAGGCTTGATAACTACAATGTTGTGCTTGTGTTGAACTCTGTGGGAGCAGGAGCAGTACAGTCGAGCATTTGCTGTTTTATCCACAGCCTGGCTGTGTTCCCACCACCTGCTGCCCCACACATGCCTCTCTGATCGTTTCCCCTAGATAGGAAAGGATCAGTGGCTTTCAAATGCTTCACAATAGTGCCCCTCTAACCACCCTGTTGATCTGTTAGCTCAGAGAAGCACATACCAACAGCTTCCACAATAGCATGAGCAGGCTGCCCAAACTGGCTTGTAAATGGTCTTCAAATTGAATCCCAACAACAGAAATACCATTCTCCCCCTTTCCACTCCAGCACCCTTGGGAAAGAGATCTTGCTACATCCAGGAGTAAACTGGGGCACAGAAGGGGTAAGGGCATGGAAATTTGAGAATCAAGGAGAATTTTCCTGCTTGGCCACTCAGATGAGCAACACCCTAGAGGCAGAATAAACTCAACAGCACAAAGCTCATGGTGAGACACATATCTATCTAGGGAGTTCTAAACAGGGTGTGAGCAAGCCACAGGGTGATTATCCCCCTCAATTTGTGGGTATTTCAGCATGCTCAATGCTTCCGGAGTACATAGCCTAGAACAGACATTGAAAGGAAAAGATCATAGGATATGAAGGTTGGGAGTCAGTTCTCACGATGCCTATCACACAACAGGTTTCCTCAGCCAAACACTTTCAGGTAAGAACTTCCCTCAGACATTATCCATGTCCTGTACTTACAACACGCATTCCTTGACAAGAATCCAAAAATTACCCTTGAAAAGCCTCCCAGAGGCCAAATACTCACGAGTTAACTCCTGATTTCAGGACTACTTGCTGTGACATCCAGTGGCCTGGATATCCACACGTATCACACACATAGATGTGCAAACTCATAGATTTGAGGACTGGGGGAAAACTCAGAAACCATTTTCCACCACCCCAGGCAGCCATTCAGAAAGTTCAGTGAACACCACCAGACTCCTTCCCTGCATTCCTCTCTTCCAGCCTCACAGACCATGAAAACCGGCTCTCACCAGTGCCTTCACTGCCCTGGTACAGCCAATAATAAGTTCAGTCAGTTAAGAATTACTTACATTGAACCAGCATCAATAAAGCTATAGTGTGGCAAAGGCAGTTCAGGCAGGTTTTGCAGGGGCATAACTAGGAGTGATGGGCTGAAATGAAGCTGAAGGAAAATGCTGGCTGAATAGCAAGAGAAACTTGCTTTGCTAGTGGGTCAATCAATTAGACCAAGCACACAGCTCTCAAGGGAAACCTGTCACTAGGATCACTTAAAACTGGAGTGAAGGAGCTCCGGAGGTTGCCACTGCATAAGCAATTCTGCACTGTGCATTTCACCAGCACTGCAATTCCGTGTAGCCAATGGCATCAAGGCTGAAACTGCCCAGCTTACACCACCTCCCGAGGCAGGAACAACCCTTGCACAGCTCTCTTTACCCTTCTCTTGTATTTAATACTCCCATACTCCCAGAATGGCATTCATTTTCATTGAATTTTGGGGTCTTAATTATCTGAGATCTATTTCCCACAGCAGCACACATCAGACCTTTTTGACTTAAAGAGACCATGACCTGCTCTGTTCTTGTCGTGGCATTCCTTATTAACAGTCGGATTTGAGCCTTGGCCTGCCAGCATGGTGCTCCCATCAAGACATCAGTTTTTACTGAAGGAGGAGCCAGGGACAACCAAAGCTACAGGAACAGCACAAAACTTCAACAGGCAAGAGCACTAGAGAAACAGAGAGAGGTCCATAAGGCAGCACAGGAAGTGAAAGTGAGGAGCTCAACAGGGTCTAGATGGACAAGTGACCTGAAACATGGGACAGAGGACACTGCTCTGGTCAGGAGTCACAGCCATCAAATCATGTTTGTCCTGAAACTACTCCAGATCATGAATACTCTCCAGCTTGGAGATGTGCCTTGAAGTCAGTCTTCTGCTAATAATAGTGCTTCCTCTGCTTTTTCTTCCAAGTGATATGAGTCTTCCTCATCCTATCAAGATCAAGAAGGTCAAATATCCCATTCTTCGCCCAAACTTCTCAGACATGCTAGCCCAGATTGACTCTAGGCTCTAGACAGGCCTATCTTGCCACAGCCAAGGTACCATTTTGACATTTGAATCTTTGCTTGCCCTCTTTTAAATGGCTCACTGCATTTCTTTAAGGTACATTTTGAAACAAGGCACCATCTCCCAAGCACAGACTCCAGGCTGCTGTAAGTTAAAAGACAAGCAGCTTGTCTGGGCACATTCTCACTGCATAGTCAGACCTGTGAAGAAACCAGTATCTCTATTTCTCCCATAGATGGTGCTAATAATTTCTCTCTCAGATATTCATAAATAAAAAGGTGAGTTTCTTTTGTGGGAATGCTGTAGTGAGAGCTTTGAAATGGGGCAGAGAAAGCAAACTGCAGAGTCCCAGAAGGACCCCTAGGGATTCCCATAATAAAGATGTGAAATGAGAATCCTGGCTCACCCCAGCAGTGCTTTCTAATCTCTTTCCTGTAAGTGTTAAGTTCCTGAAACCTTTCCTGAGTCTTTGCAGCACCCTTTTCCTCGTGTGAGCAAGGATGAAAAGTGTGAAACTGGTAAAGGCTTTTGAGGAAAAGTGAACGGGCTTATCAAGGCAAAACAGTGGGAACAGCAGCTTCCATCTCCTGTCACTCCTCTGGAATGAATACAACACCGAAGTTCTAGCAACAACAGTTGCTTAGCATTATGGTTATCAATCAACAGCATGTTTTCACCAAGGATGGCTGGGGTTAAAACCATTTTCCAAATTTCCTTGTTTGCTTTTCCCCCAAATGCATAAACAAAGATCTGCTTAAATATGCCTCAAAGTGTTAGAAATCTACATCAGGGCTTGAGAACTGGGTAATTTAGAAAGAAATTAACTTCCATAACTGAAAAAAAAAAGCAAGAAAACAGAATTTGCAAGTACAATAAAATTACTGAGAATAATTAACATTATTATTATATAAAATAATTGAGAATTATTGCAATGTTAACAATTTCAGTTGTTTCAAGAGCTCTTAGGAAAATTATTACCTTGGCTGCGTACAACCATCTTATTTTTGTTTTTAGCACACCAGAGCTGTTGCATTTGTCCTACAACTTCTCATCCCAGGCTAGACCACAAAAGTGAGAGCAGGAATCAGGCAGAAAACATCCCTGTGGAACACAAAGCAAATGAAAACTGCGTCCAGCCAAGCACGTTCTCTGCAGAGGAAGCAGCACTCACGGACAGCGCCCAAGCAGTCTGGCCAGAGAGCCTCTCTGCAGAAAACAGACAGCAAGGGAGCAAGAGATGAGACTAAAGTCACCCTCTGCCTGGCGTCTCAGAAGGAGCAGTCTGGAGATTCACAGAGAGCAGATCTTCACTGCCCCCCATGAATGTGCTGAGCACAAACATACTGAGGGGGAAAAAGGAAGACCAGCAGACCCAGACGGGGTGTGTGCCTTGGTACATGTGGTACCCCTCGTAACGCAGGAATTTGTATTTGCATAGCTCAACCTGTGAGCCCCAGGAGATCTTCCCCATCTAACTTGGGATCTTAAGAGGGTATTTTAGTGCACCACAACCTCTGCAGAACCCAAGAACTGATGGATTCCACGAGGAGCAAGGAAAGGATTTTCACGCTCACGCTAGGATTCAAGGAACTGAGTTGACTTGAGGCACAGGGATTCTCTGCTAAGCACAGGAACTCTGCAGGAGAGGAGGGAACTGAGATTTCCTGAGCCTCAGCTTAGAACCACAAGCACATGAACTATCCTGCCTCACTTCTGCCTACAGTACAGCTTCCCCACTAAAAAATACATACATCCCTGAGTACGAAATCAGATGCAAATCCCTTGCTCTACAGAACTCTGAAATTAGCATGAGGGAAGAGAAGAATACTCTTGAGCTGCAAGTGAATAGAAATCAAGCTAATGTACAGCATCTATTGCTGATTCTCTCATGCCTGAGTTTAAGCTCTGAAATATTAACCACAGCCACTATGGAAGGCTCTCTTTTGACAGTGTGTCTTATGGTTCATTTACCAAGAGAAAATGGCTGCAATTTTAGCCAGTGTTAATCTGCTTTTATCAGAGAAAGGAAACTAATCGCACTTTACCACCTCTTTGGCACTCTGAGAGGAAACTAACAGGGACACAACGATTTAAATAACCAGGCTTCTTTGCTGAACCTGGGATTCTGCAGCTATTCACTCATTTAGGTTGAAAGAAATTTTCTCACTTCACCCAGACAAGCACAATTCCTACAAGGCCAAGTACAGGGCTGACCCTGATCTGTCTCAAATTGGGTGCCTACAAGACTTTTAATTTTTTTTTTTTCTTTGGGTAAGGTCAGTTCTCCGAAGCCAGTCAAATCTGTGATATCTGGGAAGAATAAAGGCAGCAGTAACAACCTCCTGTACACTCAGTATCATCTACACACAGTGCCCAGAGTCACAGTCACAGCTTTATAAATCCTTTTACACACACTGAGTTCACCCAAACTTCTCTCTCAGCTCTTAAATTGCTCCTCCAGCCCTGCTTAAGGAAGAGACAAAATTCCAACTGTTGCATGCCCCCAAGCCAGAAAAGACAACCCACTCTGTGCTGTCACACAGCCCCTCTCTGACATCACAGCTGCGCTGTGCCTCCATGACACAGCCACAGAGGTGCTGCTGTCACAGACTGGGCTATGACATCACAGAGTTTGTTGTGTGAGGTCGTCAAGCAGCTATGGCATGAGAGAGGGGACTGTGTGACATCACAGAGCAGGCTGTGACATCATGGCATGGCTGTATGACATCATAGAGCAGGCTGTGAGGTCAAAGTGTGAGCTGTGACATTACAGAGTGGCAGTATGACATCACAGGGAGGGTTTTGTGACATCAGAGAGTGGACTGTGACATCAAAATCCCCCAAAGCCCAAAAATGCCTCCAAAATCCCCCCAGAATCTCCCAGAGCCCCCCTGACTCACCGGGGGCTTTCCTGGATCAGGGGGCACCGGCCGGTGGAACAGGAGCCGCTTCAGGGGGCCCTCAGAGCTTTTTGGGGAGGGGGCACCAAAAACGGGGCGGGGGGGAACCCCTGTGGGGCCCCCTCCCCCGAATGCCCCCTCCCCCAGTTCAGGAATAGCCAAACTCAAGAAAATGTAAACCAGGCTTGACTTTCCAGAAATTATTTTTGGCTGGCTTTAGCTGCACCCTCCAGGCTCAGGATCACCGGTGTATTTGCAGGTTTTGCTCTGCATCATCAGCCTGCCCAGACTCTGCTCGGTGTTTCACAGATGGAGAAGACAATGGATATTGTGCCAAGCTTCCTTGCAAACAGCAACACCTGCATCAGCATGACAGAAAAGGAGAAGATAAAAAAAGAAAATATTCACCAGTTAGAACAGAGACAGTGTCCCACCATCTTCCCCTCCACTGTTATTACAGAGGCAAACCTGGGCCTAAAGCTTCCATCTCTCAGCTCCTGATGCTATTTGACTTCAGCCTTGACTCCCCCTGCTCTACCTGACTGCTGTCCAAGTGGGGCTGGGGATGCTCAGCCTGGAAAGAGGAGACACTGGGGAGGCCTCACTGCAGCTCTGCAGGACTGGAAGGGTCCCACAGGAAAGACGGGGACAGTGTTCAGCCGGGCCCGTGGCAACAGGACAAGGGGGGATGGCTTTCAACTGCAGGAGGCTGATTGAAGTTGGATCTGAGGAAGCTGCTCTTTTACACTGAGGCTGCTGAGGCACTGGCCCAGGCTGTGGATGCCCCATCCTTGGCAACAGGGCTGTGAGCAGCATGGTCTGGGGAAGATTGCTCAGCTCGGAACAAGAAGCTCTTTAGATCCACTGTGATGTCACAGCTGTGATGTTCCAGATGGAACCTCCAGTGTCCAGCAAAGAGCACAACACAACCACTGGCCCTTGTGTCAGACCAGCCTATGCCAGCCCTTGTGCCAGCTCACCCTTCACCATGCTCCCTGTCACCCTTCTCGTCACCTGCGCCCTGATACTCCCATCAGTCCAGAAAGCTCTCTGTTGCCTGGATTTTGTCATCCATCCCTGCAGGATGCTCACATTTGTCCTGAGAAAGGTACAGTCCCATTCCGTGGAGGTGGACACCCCCCAGCTGCCCGGCTGGGCTGGAGTTCTGTGGGGATGGTGTGGGACAGGGACCCCACTCTGAGGTGTTGCTACCTCTGCAGGCTGTCACAGACAGAGAGGAAGAGATGGAGGTGGACATGCAGGCTGATAGAGAGGAGGAGATGGAAGTGGATGGAGAAGAGAGTGGAGCGGAAGAGATGGAGGTGGACATAGAGATTGATGCAGAGGAGGAGATGGAAGTGGATGGAGAAGAGAGTGGAGAGGAAGAGATGGAGGTGGACATGCAGATGGATGCAGAGGAGGAGATGGAAGTGGATGGAGAAGAGACTGGAGAGGAAGAGATGCAGGTAGATGTGGAAGAGGAGATGGACATTGAAATGGAAGAGTTCCTTCAGGACATGGACATTGATGAGAAAGATGAGGAAGAGGCCATGATCTTGGGATGAAGACCAATACCAGCAGCAGGACAGGCATGTGGTCCCCACAGGCAGAGCGGGTCCCCTGCTGTCAGGCTGGGACTGGGCTGGTGGGTCCCTGCTCAGGGATGTGGGACCCGGTGCATTGGGTTCTGGTGGCCATCCCCAGCCTGTGCTGCGCTTGCTGGGCCAGCCTGGGGGCACATGGAAGAGCCCTCTCTGCCTGATTGGAGTGACGGTGGCACTTGCTTTTCCTCAAGGACCGATGGAGATCCCAGACAGAGATGCCACCCTTTTGTACATACGTTGTAGAGTTTGTTGTTATCTTTAGGCTATAGGTTTTAGGGCTTCTTTTTTCCTTCTGTAAATACGTTTCATTGACTTTTGCTCTATATGTTCTTAGGTATATACATTCTATAGACTGTTGTTGTTACAAATATTCTTACAATGTAGATGTGTTCTGTGTTTTCATTGCTGCTTTTCTGAAAATAAACAAGCTTTATTTTTCACACCCCAGTTCTCTTTCCATTTGCTTCAGGCACAGGTAGCATTTGCAAAGTTGTGGATTCCGCTTGCTCCAGGTTCCCAGGGCTGGAGGTCGGTGGGGGCGCTGGCACAGCCACAACCATGTGCTGCTACCCAAAACAGGGTAAGCTGGACCACATGGTGTCGCATAACGGGGTTTCTAGGGCAGCACACAAAAATTAGGTTACTCCAGAACTGTTACTCCTTTTTCCTCTCGATGCCCTCGTGCTGCAGGTTGGGCACCAAAATCTGTCTTGGTTTGAAAAGACAGGTGTCCGCTAAGGAAAGCAGGAGCCTTCCTGGAAATGGAAAATATAAACCCCCTCCCTCCAAAGTATTATAATTTTGAAATTAAAAGGCTCTCAGGCAAAGATATGGGAATAGGAATAACAGTTCTTTACTAGGAAAATTAAAAAGACAACTGCAATAATACAAACAAACAAAAAAACCAAACTACTGACAGAGTCAGAACACGACCTGACACCCTGTGGGTCAGGGTGTTGGTGGCAGCTCCCCCAAACCCAGCTGGGGGAGCGGAGGCTTGGGGGGAACAATGGGAAGGGGGTGGGAGAGAGGGCACAGGGGGAGGTGGGACCCACTGAGGCTCCCCCAGGTCACCCCAGGACCCCCAGGCCCCGTCCCAGCCCCCCCAGTTCCCTCCGCAGCCCCGGCTGAGGGGGACTCAGCCCAGGAGCCGCCGTCGTTCGGGACTCCCCCGAGGGCGGCCGACGGGAGAGCTCCCGGCTCGGAGAGGCCCCAGCAGAGGAGGGGATCTTGTCCCTCCTCGAGGGCCCTGAAGGGTCTTCAGGCCCCTCTGAAGAGGAGTTTTTCTCTTTTTAGGGATTTTTGGGGGGACCTCACCACTCCAAGGGTGTTTTTTCCTCCCCATTTTCGGGTGTTTGTGGGGCCGCAGCCCCACAAGCCCCTTTTCAGGGGTGATCATGATGGCTTTAAGTGACATTTTTATGGGGGACTCACTGCAAGCCGCTGTAGGGGATGTTTTGCCCCCCAGGGTGGATTTTTGGGGTTTAAGGGCCCCCACCCTGGTCGGGTCCCACTCTAACTCCCCTTAAGAGGCCAACACCACTCCCGCTGATTCCGGCAGCAGAGCCCGGGGAGGGTTTGGAGTCCTGGGAGGATTTAGGGGTACCTGGGAGGGTTTGGGGGTCCCAGGAGGGTTTGGGAGTCCCGAGAGGATCTGGGGGTACCCGGGTGATGCCAATGATGGTGATGGGGACCCCGTGCTGGGTAGAAACTTTCATTATGAGTTCCTGCGGGGGGGTTTGTCTATCTCCAGGGTTTTTGGGGTCCCGGTGGATTTTTGGGGGGTTCCCAGGGGGGTTTTCAGGATTCCCTGGGGCCACCCCAACACCCCCAAAATGGGGATGGTCCCCGGAGCCGTTTGGATCCCCCAAAAATGGGCTGGAAGCGGCAGGAGCCGCCCCAAAAAGGGATTGAAGGGTCCGGTCCGGGAATGGGGGAGGCTCCGGGGATGGCTCCGATCCGGATCGGGGCGGGCTGGGATTGAGGGAGGGTCCGTTCAGCGACTGGGGAGGGGTCCGGGACTGGGGCAGGGGCTGGCATTGGGGAGGGTTTGGGAATTGGGGAGGGGTCTGGGATTGAGGGGATTGGTCCATGCCGGGATTGGGGCAGGGTCGCTCCCTGGGGGAGGGGTCCATTATTGGGTCAGGGTCTCTCCCCTTCCCGAGCCCAATCCCGTTCCTGATCCTGTTCCCGAGCCCAATCCCGTTCCTGATCCTGTTCCCGTTCCCGATCTCATTCCCGACCCCAATCCCACTCCCATTCCCGATCCCGATCCTGTTCCCAGTCCCGGTCCCGCCGCTGTTTCCAGGGAATGGCTCTGCTCTCAACCCCGACCCCAAGCCCGGCGGGTCAAACACCCCAGATCCTGGGGTCAACTCCCCCCGACCCCAAATCCTGGGGGTTCAAACACTGGGGGGGTCAAACACCCTCAAACCCAAACTCTGGGATGTCAAGCCCCACCAACCCCCCCCCAGCCCCGAACCCGAAATTTTAGGATCAAACCCTCCAAATCCCAGATCCTGGGGTGTCAAACACTCCCCAATTCCCAAACGATGGGGTTAAATCCCCCTGACCCCAAATCCTGGGGTTTGAAACATCTGGGGTGCCCAACCGCCCTGATCCCAAAGTTTGGGGGTCAAACCCCCTGATCCGCAAATCCTGGGGTCAAAAACCCCAAATCCCAAACCCTGGTGTCAAACCCCCGCAAACCCCAAATTTTAGGATCAAACACCCCCAATCCCCAGAGTTTGGGGTCATGACCCCCCCAGTCCCCAATCCCCCACCCCCCCCAAAACCCACTCCAGCCCTGGGGGGCACAGTGGGGTTTGGGTTTATTTGGGGTCTGCTTGGGGTTATTTGGGGTTTATTTGGAGTTTGTTTGGGTTTATGTGGGGCCTGTTTGGGTTTATTTGGGGTCTGTTTGGGGTTATTTTGGGTTTATTTGGGGCTTCTTGGTGTTTATTTGGGGTTTGTTTGGGGTGATTTAGGGTTTGTTTGGGTTGTTAGGGGTTTGTTTAGAGTTATTTGGGTTTATTTGGTGTTTGTTTGGGGCAGCTCCAGGTGCAATGTCTGCAGAGAGACCCTGGGTCCAACGCTGGGGAAAAAAGGGGGATTGGGTTGGGAACTGGGGGATTCAGGATGGGGAAAGGTCCTGGGTGGGAAAAGGGGATGTGGGGTGGACAGGGAAGGATTTGGGGTGGGAAAAGGGATTTTCAGGTGTTTCTATGGAATTTGGGAGCACTCCTATGGCATTTTGTGTGTTTCTACAGGATTTTGGGGTGGTTTTGAGGGATTTCAGGGTATTTCCATGGGATTTTGGGCTGGTCTGGAGGATCTTTAGGGTGTTTCTATGGGATTTTGGGGCAGCTCGAAGGATTTGGAGCACCTTTAGGCTATTCAGGGGCAGTTTTGAGGGGTTTTGGGGTGGTTTGGTGGGATTTGGGGTGTTTGGGGCGGTTTTTGGCTATTTAGGGGTGGGTTTGATGTGGTTTTTCGGGATTTTGGGGTATTTCAGGCCTGTTTTTTTTTTTTCAGTTTGGGGTTATTTTGGAGGGGTTTGGGCATTTTGGGTCACTTTTTGGCAAAGGAGATCTCCATGGCGTTGCTCTGGGTGATGCTGAAGCCCTGCAGGGCCTCACGGGTGGTGCCCGCCTGCACCTCGGTGTCCAACTGCATCAAGGCGATGTCGCGGCGCCTGGGCACCAGCGCAGCTCCTGAACCCGGGAACCTGGGATGGGAACGGGGTCAGGAGAGCCCAAAAACACCCGGGAACCTTCCCCCAGACAGCTGGGAACCTTCCCCCAGACACCCGGGAATGTTCCCCCAGACACCCGGGAATGTTCCCCCAGACACCCGGGAATGCTCCCCACAAATCCAGAAATGCTCTCAAAAAAAAAAAAAAAAAAAATCCTGAAATATTCCCCCAGATATTCAGAAATTTTCCCCAAAGAAATCCAGAAATGATGCTCCAAAAAATCCTGAAACATTCCCAACAAACTAGGAAAATCCTCCAGAAAATCGAGAAATATTCCCCCCCCCAAAAATCCAAACCAAACCCCATTCCCCATCCAGAAACATTCCCAAAAAAATCCAGAAATTCCCCTCAAAAAAAAAATCTAGAAATACCTCCCCAAAAACTAGTAACTGCCCCCCAAAACATTAGAAATTCCCCCCTAAGAAGTCCAGTATTACCTCCCCCCCCTTAAATCTGGTATTTTCCCCCCAAAATCCAGAAATTCCCCTCTAAAAACCAGATATTTCCCCCCAAAATCCCGATATTTTCCCAAAAAATCCAGCCCCAAGCCCCCCTCATCCTCTCACCCCCCCGAGCCCCAAAATCCCCCAGTGCCGCAAAGCCCAGCCGGAATCCCTGGAATGCCAGGAATGCCGGGACTGCCCCAAACCTCACTGGCTGAGGAGCACGGAGAGCATCAGCTCCTGGGGCTGCTCAGGGAGCTGGGGCAGGAACAGGATGTGCTTCAGGGCTTCCCACAGCCGGGGGAAAAGGGAGAAAAACCCCAAAATCAGCCCCAAAGCTGCCCCAATCAGGCCCAAAATCTGCCCAAAGTCACTCTGGATACACACCAAAAAAAAATCTGTCCAAAATCCCACCAAAATCCTAAAAAAAAACCCCACAAAAATCCCCCAAAATCCCAAAAAAACCATAAAAATCACCCCAAAATCCCACAAAAGTCTTTCCCAAACACCACAGAAACCCCACCTAAATCCAATAAAAATCTCCTCAAAATCCTCACCAAAAATCCCATCAAAAATCCCACTAAAAAATTCACAACCAAATTCCACAAAAATCCCCTCAAATGCCTGCAAAACGTTCACAAAGAATCCTCAAAAATCCCACAAAATCCACCCAAAATTCCAGGTAAAGCCCCACCAAAATTCCACAAAAGTGCCCCAAAATCCACCAGAGAATCCTCCCACCAAAAATCCCCACAAGAATCGCCCCAAAGGCCACACAAATCCTTCAAAATCCCAACAAAAATCACACCCCAAAATCCCCCCTAAATCCCACAGGAAAATATCTCAAAAAGTCCCACTAAATCCCCATGAAAATAACACAGAATCCACACAGAAAAATCTGCAGAAAAATCGCCCCAAAAATCTCCAAAGCACACAAAATCCACACATAACATCCCTCCAAATCACCCAAAATATCCCACAAAAATCTCCCCAAAAACCCCCCAAACTCCACCAAAAATCCACTCAAAAAATCTGCACCAAAATCCCACCAAACCCCTCTCAAATCCCCCAAAAATTCTCCCAAGTCCCTTCAAATCCCACCCAAAGTCTGAGAAAATCCAACAAAAAAATCCCTACAAAAACTTCCCTCAAAATCCCACCAAACCCCAACAAAATCTCACAAAATCCACCCCAAAAATCCCACCAAGATCACTCAAAAAAATTCCTGCAAAAATCCTCCAAAATCCTCCTGACAATCCCCAATAAACCCTCCCAAAAATTCCAGTTAGAACCTCCCATCAAAATTCCGCCCATAAAATCCCATATGTCTGGACTCAAGGGCTCTGACGGGAATTGGTCCCTAATCCCAATCCCTTAAATCCCATTAAAATCCCATCAGATCCCCCAAAAAATCCCATCAAACCTTATTAAACTCCCATAAGATCCCAGTAAAATCCCTTAAGTTCTCACTAAAATCCCATAAAACCTCTCTGAAATCCCACAAGTCCCCTCAGCCCCTCAGGTTTTGGGGTCACTTGTTGGGGAAGATGAAAGAGGAAAACCTTATAAATATCATTGCCTGGCAAAAGATTTGGAAAATACAGACATTGAGATGAGAACTAGATTTGAAATAACAAACCTTGACTACTGAATAACTAGAAAACAATAGTGTAGCCAGGTTGAAAGCAATCCCCCTTCTGATTAAACAACGCCCTTTACCTGCAGATAGGTCCAAAGGTCAAATGGAATGCTCTGTCTCACCCGCAATGTATGGTTCATCCCACACCTGTCGCCCTCCCCTGAAGTATCAGATATCTGTGACCCCATTGGCCCAAGTCCTGCTCCAGCCCACCTTGAAGCCCCCTGATAAGGTGTGCCCGAGGGACCAGACTCCCTCTTGGACCTTCCCCTGGGACCCTCACCTGGAACCCTCGCTCCCTCTCTCTCCCTCTCCCTCTCTCCCTGGGCCTGCCACGAGTTGCGCCTGGCAACTCCAAGCAGGGCCTTTCCCCCCTTTTAATAAACCACATCTTCCAAGACCTGACTTCAGAGATCTCTCATCCATCCAAACAGTCCTGGAGTCCCGCGCTCTCTGCAGAGATGAAGATGGTCAGAGTAACAAGAAGACAGAGTGGCAATGCTACAGATGCCCTGAGGAATTCAGGCCATGTTTGGCATCCTTTAAGGCAGATGAAAAAAATGAACTCTTGCTTTTTTCTTCACTGGCAATGGAACAAAGCTATTGAATTCTAGAACAAGAGCCATCTCATGTCTTTCTTCTAAGGGCAAGCAAAGGAAGGTTGGAAAGCCACAAATCCACAGGCAAAGCCACGGCTGTGTCACTGCTCATCACCAAGGAGTGGGGACAGGTGACAGGTCTGGAGCTGAATCCACCTCCACCATGCCAGATATATCCCCAGCGTGATGGCACCCTCAGGCTTGCTCCCTTGGCCAACATGATCCTAAAACTGCCAGAAACGGCAGCAAGGGGGGAGCTTTGCTCTGGTGCACCCTTGACTTACTGCACACACATCAGTCAGTGAGGAATGACTTTGCACTTGAGTTCAGATTCCTGTTGAAACTCCTGCTTTGGACACACACCCATGTAACTGTCTCCAGATGCAAGGATCACAGCTGTACAGTCATGCTGCCAGATGTCTACCATGGCCAGTTACCAACCACTGACTGATTCTCTTCATTCAAGTCCCGGATCCCTCCTATTACAGCTCCTCTTCCCCTTGACGGCTTGCATCACAGCCAGCAGATTATCCTTCATCCTGAGGATCTAGGGTGCTCTTTGGCAGCTGCATCCAATCTTGCATCTATTCTTCATCTCCATTTCCACTACCACATTACTTTGAGATAGCTCTTCATGCAGATGAAGGCTGAAAACGTTAATACGTTTAAAAACGTACCACTTGTGAGCCCTTCCTCTGGGTCCTTCCCTCCAAGAAGCCCAGACTTCAGGATCTGGTTTCTGACTAGAGGAGGGTACCCAGTTCCCTGGATCTGCTCCTGTTAATACAGCCCAGGATAACTGTGAGCCATCCTCACTGCCATGCACATGCTTGGCTTACCTGCAGCACACCAAGGTGCTCCCTCTGCAGACCTGCTCCCCACTCAGGCTGTTCCCTGAGGTTTATTTCACCCCAGGCCCAGAACTGTTTAGGTCCTTCTGAATGGCAACCCTCCATTCAGCTACTTCCTGACTAGGACCCCAAATCTGGTATCATTTGAGAAGCATTAGCTCCAACAACTTTTTTTGTCACATCCCACTTCTCTTTTCCCCTACACACAGCTACTGAAAACTCCACCCTGATCGTGTTTTCCTGTACTGGCTGACCATATAAAAGAAGCCATTCACTGTGAAAATATTATGTGTCACTCACATCCTCCAGGATCATGAGTGAAATAAACCACAAACCTCACTAACACTCCTGCCTTCATGAGGCAGAAAACCAGCATTTTATACATTGCCTTTACGAATCCCTTTCTCTTCATGCACCATCCACCCTGAGCTGACAAAGAAGATTGGATGTCTCCTCACTCAAGATTTTTTTGAGCAATCCCCTCAGTTTGCAGTGGGTAAAAGCACAGCCAGGCCATGCCACATTAAAAAGTGGTTTTGACTGTCAGAAGCTTCTAGGGAGGTTTGTCAAAACTGCCCTCACTTTGGTTCATTTGCCATTTGCCCTTGTTTACAGTGTACCTGACAGCTTTACACTTTTGGCATTTAATTATTCCCTTTTCCAACCTAGATGAAGACTAAGGTTTGGCCTTGGGCCCCTCTGCCTGCTCCACATGAGCTCATTAAAAAGTTGCTGTCCTGTGAATGAAAGAAACAGATAAAGAGCTGCTTAGAGATAAGACTGAAAGTGATAAAAACACTCACTTGATGCAATTAACAAGACCGATTAATTGCTGGTCTTGTTAGAAAAGGTCCAGACCTTTTTGCTCACCAGTCTTGCAGTGGTTAATCATGAAGAGCAATAAGGTTCTGCTGCTCAGCAGCAGTTCATGGGCTTCCTAAAAGAGTGTCAAATAAAATAAAATCAAAGAAAGTAGAAGCACTTCTGTTAGACTCCCTTACAAGAAGAGCCTGAGCTTTTCTCCATTTTCCATCTATGTCTTCTCTAAAAGGGCAACAGGAAGCACACGGATAGCTCTGAAAGACCAACACTGAGATTTCTCAACAAATGCTTGTCTGTCACAGTGAAACCAACTTCCTGAGCCTAAATTATTCATGTTCAAGGATAAAAGGATTGGAGTGGATGACCCAGAAGATTAGGACATTTTCTTGCATGGCACTTTGCTCCTTCTGCAGGACAAGCTGTTTCTGTTGTTTGGAGCTCAAATTTGCCAAGAAAGTTAAACTCAACCAAGAGATCTAAAGGCCTTTCTGGATCACTCTTTTGCTGCTCTCCCTATTGCTGTTATCAAAAAGCTTCTTTTATATTTCCACATCATTAGTTCAGACCAGAAGCACAACATACAGAATTCAGGGGTTTCAGATTATCAGCCACCACAGATTCCAATCTATGACTTGCACCAAATGGGAAATGGGCACCTGAACTCAGAACCTTCTTTCAATGCCAGTCACACCACCCATGATGGAACTGTCTTTGGGTTTGTGTTTTAGGGATGTTCTTTCATCATCTGCAGTGCTCATTGAGTAGTCTGGGATATTCTTCATGCTCTGTAATTGATGCTATTACCCAATAATAAGAAGCAGAATTGCTCTGAGTTACACATCTAGGGGAAAGTAAGAAATAATTGGAATTGAACTAAGAGAACTTTCTTCCTAAATCAAAAGACACCATTTGAGGGAACAGTACGTTACAGGTTCACCCTTTCTGTCAATTGCCTCATACATTTTTAGGTAAAACAGTGAAATCTGCTATTGCTTCTATCTTCCTCTTTAAGATGCAAATCCACCGAAGTAGCCACAGAGGTGAGTTACTTTGCACCCTCACTTAGGGGTCAAATTCATCCATTTCTGCATTTTCCATAAACCGAGAAATTTAGAACTCTGTTCTAAACCCTGCCTATTACACATTCCCAGCTATCAGCAGCAAGTCTCTGGGCTGCTTTTTTTCAGTCTTTCTCATTATGTATTTTGATGCATGATTCATACAATATTTGATTTACCCCTTCATTAACTTGCCTCAAGCAGAGAAGGTTGAATGCTATTAGGTCAAAAGCATTTGAAAAATTTCCTTCTTTTCGGTCGATCTATTCAGTGAATCAATATTCTTCCTACTCATCCAGTTCTACTCTCAAGGGAAGTCAGATGTTCATGGCCCTGACCTTAAATATTGGCCCTTAGCACATCACTTAAAATGATAGACAGTAATTACCGAATTGGTGGACAGAACTGTCAGCTGAGAAAAAAAACAGGGAGAGACAAAGATGATTGGAAAAAAAAAAACCCACAGACACACTGAGATCAGGCTAACAGGATCTCACAAAAGGAGTGATATGTTGTAGCTTGCCTCTGATAACAAATACATTGGAATCTAATACTTTTATGAAAGCCTATGTATGTTTCGGGCTGGAAATTCGGATTATAAAGAACTTTGATTCAACTCCTTGTATATCAGACACATTATCCCTTCCCCCCTTCAACTCTTCCACTCAAACCCTTGGAAGCTTAAGAGCTTTAGGGTCCATCTTCACGAAACCAAAAAGATACTGCTGCTATCTGGTGTGAATTCAGACCAGACTCCAAGAAGACAGCATCCTCTGAACTATCTTCAGCACCATTGCCTCATTTCAGATGAACAGAACTGATTTAACCTTTTAATTTTTACTCAAAACAAAAGAACTACAACAACCCAGGTGCTAGAGTGGTCACCTGAGCTCTTCAGTACCACAGGATCCACATTTGCACAGTTCAAGACTCACAGATTTAGGATTCTTAAGTCTTTAGTGATTCTGGTTACCCACCTCATTAAGTCCTGAAAAGAACTAGACTTTCATTGGGCAGGTGCTATTACTCCAGCAAAGTCACATGGCTTCAAGATATTTGCTTCACTGCTTCCAGTCTTTGCTTTTAAAAAATTAAATTACAGCTAAAAATTTTAAATCATAATGGAAAAGTATTCTCCCCCAGCATTTTAGTGGCTGGGAAACATTTTGTTGCCACAAGGCATTTTGCAAAAGAGACATTCTAATCCAGCCTACAAAACAAAAGCTGTGCCTCACTACTGACAAGAAGCACAATACTGCTGCAGGCATTTTAATATACAGCAATTTTTTTCTGTTCCTACCTGTCTCTGAGACCAACAAAACTAATCAATGAAAACGTGAAGCATAATCCAGATACATTTCCTCCTTATCTCCAGCTGAGAATGCCCTGAAATGCCCCTCACATAATCCATGTGATTTCCTGTTGGCCTGCCACCGCAGCAAACGAGGCTTTGCAGCAGGGCTTAAACCAGCAGCAGAGGGTCCAGAGAGGTCTGTTAAAAACATATATGAAAACAAAACCCCGTCAGGAACTTAAGAGAAAATTTTCAGTAGGAATTACAAACATCAACTTCCCTGTTTTGATGATACCTTGAGAAAGGTATCAATTTCTCAAAACAATGCCCCCTTTTCCATGCCCTCTTCTGCACATTCAAGAGAGTTTCTTAACCAAATCAATTACTCCAAGGTCAATAGAGGTGGACAAGTTGTGCTGTTCCTGGTCCAAGAAGAGCAGGAAAGCTATCAATTTTCAACACTCATATGAAAAGACACATATTGTAAGCACAACATAAAGATGTCTAGTTTTGCCATAATTATGTTTTCACAGGAGCAGGGAAAAGGAGGTAAATCTTCCATATATCAGGAACAAGTTTTAAAAAGGAGCACGTGAAAACGCAGGGTTACCAGAGTCACTAGTAACGGTCTGTCGCCAAGGGCTGTGTCAGCAGTTCAGGGAAGATCTGTGCGGATACAGTCTCCAAGAACTTTTGGGTCACTTGGAGCATAGAAATCATTGTCCATTTTCCACAGTAGATGCTACTTGTTACTTAAGACAGAATTTGAGATCATTCCAGTTTTCTAAGGCTCACTGTCCAGACTGAGCTGGCAGACCCCCATTATTCTCAGTGTAAGAGGACGAGCAGCTCCAGAGGGGATCTTGCACATCTGCTGGCACGGGCTTGGCAACAGGCTCCAACCTGCAGCTAGCCAAAACTGACATGCCACAGTTAAACATGGACTGCTATTAAATACTAAATTAAATACTTCTACACAAAAAAATGAGCCGTCTTGGACTGCAGAGCCACTGCTGGATATGTAACCTAAGAGTTACGCTTGACAGGTTTCTGGGTTGTAGAAATGCAGTTTCTGCCAGCATCGCCTACGCTGACTGAAACTCAAAACCAGATGCACAGCAGAGGAAGACAGCAGCTTAAATATACAACCTGGCCTAGTAAAGAACCTGAAGATCAATAAAACTTTTTTAGCCCATGAAAGAGCAAGAGGCCAGCACAAGACAAGAAAACAAACTCGGCTAGATTCGATTATCACCTTGCCTTTCTCACGGACAAGTCAAGCCATGGACAAGCCAGCAATATCCACACTGCAGCAAGTGTAGTGCCAATGAAATGTCAACATACAGAAGCTAAGTTAAAGAAGAATTCCCAATTCCCACTGGTTTTAGCACAAAACTTCTCTTACAAGGTAAACTTTTACTTCAGCACCTAACTGCACAGGGCTATCAACTAGAAAGTTGTGTATTGGAATTTACAAAGAAGTTCCTCAAAACCCAAGACCTTTGTCGGAATATTTCATTCAGCAACACTGAGTTCAGCAGCAGATCAGAGCAAAGTTAGCTTAACTCTAAAAATTAGACAATGTTTTTTTATTATCAAGTGATAAAATTACTTTTTGTCCCACTTTGCTCCCATACCTCCTGTCTCTGCGAAGACTGAATTCCTTCAAAACTTTTTTATTAAATGTATCTACTCTAAAATAATTTCCCCCAGGAATATTTACAAAAGAAAGAACTTCCATTTATATTTACTCAAATCTGAAAAAAAAACTTTACTGTAACCAAAGGTACTTTGGCCATTCCACCCAGAACTTAGCATGCAATGCCAGTGATAAATTTCAGGAAGTTGCCTGGGTTGGGTCCATCTTCTTTTTAACAAACAGAAGTTTGAGGAACTTTCTATTGTACTTCAAAACAGAGTTTCAACTGAAAAGCAGACTCAGCAATGTTCCCTTCACCCTCTTAAACTAATGAAGGCCCAATCTACAGGTCATTAGGAGACAAGAACTGTTCCAAAATGTCTGTGAGCTTTGAGAAAGCAGTAATTCTTTTTTTGTGCCATACTTTCAGACTAGCAAGGGGAAAAACATCTCCCCATCAGCATCAACAATAAGGTTCACGGTCCTCAGTGAGTACTGGATTTCAAAGGGTGTTTCTTCCTCAGCCCAACTTCAGACCCCTTGTGGAAAAACAGCTGCATCTAATACTTGACATAAGTATAGTGGCAAAAGAAATAACTGTCTTTAAAAATGCTGGTCTCTCCATAAGGTGGAGTAGTCAAGTGCCATAGAGAGGAGAGTCCCACATTGCAGCGGAGGATGGAAGGTGGTGGAGTTATGTAGAATTCAACATGGACACAGCCCAGCTCACAAGCCCATCCAAGTGGGGGATGGCAAAAGAAAGGGACATTAAGGCACAAGAACAAGTATCACAAGATATCTTGGTGGTCTTTTAAATTGAAAATTTATTTTTTTTTAATAAAAGGACATTTATCCATAGTTATGTTTTGGGGCTTTCCCTCTCCTTTGTTTTCTTGGATTTTTTTTTTTTATCAAGCGCTACATTTTTCCTTTGGAAAGTTAGTGCTTTTCACACAGACTAGAAGAACAAAACATAGTTAAAAATGGCTTTGTCAAACATCCATTCAGGGTCCCTTCATCACTGCACTTAGTTCCCTCCAGTTCCAATACTGAAGAGGCCTGAGTGGCACTCCTGAAATAGGCACAAATATCTGTTTTGTACATTTCCCCACATAATCAGTTCCTCTCCAGTATGAGAGTCCAACGTGTAAAGCATTCTCTGGGTTTACTGTTGTCAGTTCACTTATTTGCAGTTTTAGTGCTATTCAGCCCCTCATGCTGAGCTGCCTTTCCTTACTGTGAACTGCTCCTGGATTTGTATTGCACTGCTATTTGGTTTGCCTTTAAAAAAGAAGAAACTGGGCGAGGAGGGGAGTGTTATTCTGTTTTCAAACAGACAGGCCACTTGTATCTTTGGAAAATAAATGTGAAGACGCTCAGAAGCATGACTGCTAGTTTCTTTTTAAAAGGCAAAAGAGATTTTCTTTGTTAGCTTTGTTTTGCCAAAGTTCAGGAAGAGCATTCAGTGAAGTGGTGAATTCAAACAATTGTCTGGACTGTGAGCAGAATGAGAGAGTCAGGGAGGAAGGGACTGTTCCCAGCGCTGCTGGTAAGCTGGGTGCATCACTCGCCCCACCCTGCATTGCTCTTGGTCTCAGCTGCATAGAACTCCTCTGAGACACATTGTCTGGTCTGTGGATCTTCATCATCTAAAGGAATTGTTCCAGTTGTCTGCTCTGGCTCCCACCAAGGAGTTCAGAGCCAACCCTTGAAGGACAGCACAAACTATCTTTCCTTAATCCATAGAAATCCCATGGTTTCGATCCCTCCTATTATTTGAGATTTCACCCATTTTCCTCATTCTTCCAGACCTCTGCCCAAATGTCCTCTTCCCTCTTCTGAATGCCCCCTGGACACGTCCCCTTGGCAATCCCTTTGTCTCCTGCACAGACCTGGGCCAGATATCCCTTCAGCTCCAAACTGTCTTCTTTGTCAGCAGTTGTGCCAGGGGAGATTGTCAATAGAGCAGAAATTTTCTGTGCAGTGGGAACACAACCATGACTCCCTCTTCAAGGACTACAGCAGCTCACCTGCAGCCAGCTGAGCTCCCATTTTTTGCAGAAGTGCAGACATGGCAGCCAGGACCCACATGTCCCTTGTCACACTCAGTAGGTGGTACTTAAAGGCCAATTTTCTAAGCAGCTGTTTTGTTGGTAACATTTTGAGAAGCGGGCTGCGCTTTCCAGCTGAAAAATCCAACGATGCACAAAACCTGCTGGAACACCACATTTCATGCTTTGGATATGGCATTTGCAAGGCAGCTGAAATGGTAACCTTTGCTCTCAGCTACTACTCCACTGATTGAAGCTGTTAATGCTGCACATGCGTGAACAGAATCCAAAACTAAGGCCAAACCTGCCAGAGCTGAGGCAGATTCCCCCATCAGTAGAGGAAGAATTTGTAGCAGCTTAGAATCTACAATTCAAAGGTTTAGTTGGAACAAGCAAGGCTTTGATTTGGAAGAACTGGAACTGAAGAAGATATGGGCAGATTTTCAAGCCAAACCCCCAGATCCTAGCTCTTTAGGCTGGGGCTGGTTAGCACTCATATTAACCTGGTGGGAGCGCATCTCCCACCACAGCTCCTCTCCTTAAAGGAAGTACATGGATAGTGGTCTTAAAATTCGGGATGATAGATGTCTAGCAGCAGCATCTATAGCAGTGGTAGCCAGCTTCTGGTTCCTGGAGACTGGTATGCAGAAGAAGGGTGTACATGAAGCTGTCATGCCTTCCTTGGGAGGAAAGAAAAGACTCAGCCAATCAGAGTATGCTATGCTCTGCATTTTTACCTACTGATCAGCAGGGCATGCAGAAACCTGACTCCGAGACTCCGGCAGAAACCTACTCATCCCGTGGACAGCTGCTGCCTCAAAGCACTGGCACTGCAAATAGACACCAGTGGAACAAATGGAAAAAGGTTGCCCTTTTCAGGATTAGCAAACTAGGAACCCAACCAGGTGCCCCAGTTCCATCCTTGGTTTCCATTCAAGATGGATCAGTTCCCCAGCGTACAGGCATCTGAAATCCACCACCACTTCATCTGCTAGAATATAAATATCTACCCGGTAGATAAAAAAACTGAAGGGTGTAATTCAGATTGCTTTCAATCCAAATGCTCCTGTAGATTTTCTTCAACAGTTTCTTAGACCCTGTCCAACCCAGGGCATGGGCAGGACAGAACATCCCTTTCTACTCTCTCAACACTGCAACCCACAGCTCATGCTCAGGAAAAGCTGCAAGTGCACACATACACACAATCCTTCAATGTCCTTTCTCAGCTGACCTTCTTTGGTACATGACAAAAGACACCCGTATATTCAAGGGAATTCGAAGCATAAGAGAACACATAGTGAGCTGTAAACTCATGTTTAAGAGACAGGTGATCTTTCTGATAACTCCTTTGTTATTAGTAAAAAGAGTTGGTCAGAAAACCTATGGCTTTCTTTTGCAAGAAAACACATCAGAAAAAAATAATCCTCTCTGAAAACAGTCCATGAAATTTCTGGATTGAGCTTTGATTTGATTTCTAGGCTGAGGTTTGCTTTGACATTGTTTGTAAAAATAATGTTTCTTTACATTTCATTTCCAAACAGCATTTAAAGCATAGGTGGAGAGCAGAAGAAAAGGGAATAGGGATGACTACTTTTGCACTTTCTGTCTCATGTATTTACAGTAGAAAAGCTACTAGGGGCCAAAATTATAAATGAATGACAGAGTTGGGATGATGCTGGCTTTTGATTGGAACCAGGAGTTAAACACTTTTTCCTTCATTTAATTTGGCTGATACATACAAGGCTGTCAAAGCAAACACGTTTTTGCAGTAGATGTTATCTTCACTTCCAAAGAACATTAGCATTTGAAATATTTTGTACGGAAGAAAAAAATAATTCCATCTTCTTTCAAACCCTAGAAATAATTAAAACAACAACTCATCAGTTCTGCATGGTTTAAAGGAGAGCAGATGTCCACTATGCCACATTAGTTTATCACATTGGAAAGTGCAACATGAAGCAAATAGGAATTTATTGTACAAGTATTATCACCACGAATTTGTGTCCTCTTTTACCTTGGTAGTAAGTTAATCTCCTCCACTTAGAATATTGAAGGAGCACACAGGAGGGCATGGAAGTAGATTCACTTCAGAATGGCAGGTGATGGTGTTGCATCATGGTGAAATTAATCTCTACCCTTCCTACCATTTTAGGGCCACAAAACCAGGAGGTATTTGTTGTAAGCTAGAGCAACCACCAGAAAAATGCCCCGGGACTGGGAGGGAACATCAGCTCCTTCCTCCACCACAGCTGACATCAGTGACTGTTGCTGAGAAGCCAGCACAAGGCCGTGCTACCCAGCCTATCCTTCAGCATCATCTGTAATCAAACAAAACCAGGCAACACAGAAACTCCACAACCACTTATCTCAAAAACACCACACACAACATTCTCATCCTGAAGTGTTTATTGCTATTTGAATGTCCTTCAGTTTTGCTCAGCTCCTGCCACCAACTCTGGAGCAGCAGGGAGAAAGCACTTAACCTGTCAACCCCGATGTGCTGTGCCACACTCACACCTACGAGAGCCACGGGGTGCTCAGCTTGCTGCCAACCTCAGCAGGAACTAACAGGGCATCTGAGCTGGGTTTAAGGAACTGGTGGCTTAGGGGGCATTTCAGCAAGGTCCACTGGGTTTGCTTTGGCATCTGAAATAAGAGTTTGCCAGGTGCATCCTCTCCCAGAGTAGTAATCGCCCATAGCATTAGCAGAGTTAAACACCGCACTATTCCAGCCCAGCACAGATTTTAGTCTATTAGTTGAAAATGAGATGCCTCCATCCATGTTGTAAGAGCACACACACTCCCCTGCCTACATATATATATAAAGCCCTTTCATTTTATGATCAGTACAATAGCTCCGTGATAGAGAAGGCTACAATATTTATTAATGTTAAACTTGTTCACCTGGGAATCGATACAAATCACTGTAATTTTGCCTCACTAATGTTTGTTATCAATCTTCTCAATAAAATGAGAGCAAAATATTGCAGAAGTCCCTCTCACTGAGTTTACTATTTTTATTTTCTTTTTCTTGTTATTTCTTTCTCACCCTTCTCTCCCCCTCTTGCCTGGGCTTCTGTCCAAAGTCACAATGAGTTGTGAATGGGACGTTCAGAAAGTATTTTATAATTCTTTAATCACCTAACTTTGGCATACTCTAGTCATTTGGGCTGGAGCATTTTGAGATAAGCAGATCCCATGTAGCTACAGAATCAGGTCAGCAAGGCAATTAATCATCTCTGCATTTACACTCTCAGCAAAACAATACAAAAACAAAAGAGTGGATAGAGGAGATGGGAGGAGGAACACCTAACCCAGCTCTGATGGGCATATCATGGTCTTGGCTTTGCTTCTGCAGCCACAGCAGAAAGGTGCACAGCTCCCATTGATTAATCACTTTTGCAGAACCAGCCTCCAGGAACACACAACAGAACGTGGGAGGCTCAGTGTCCACTGGCATCTCAGCAGCAGGCTGCAGCAATTTCCTGTGCTTAGCTCTTCTTGCACTAATAGGGGCCTAGTATCCTAAAACAAGCAGTTGGATCCCTCAGCTTGTAAATACTGTGGAGTGCCTAAGGCTTGATAACTACAATGTTGTGCTTGTGTTGAACTCTGTGGGAGCAGGAGCAGTACAGTCGAGCATTTGCTGTTTTATCCACAGCCTGGCTGTGTTCCCACCACCTGCTGCCCCACACATGCCTCTCTGATCGTTTCCCCTAGACAGGAAACGATCAGTGGCTTTCAAATGCTTCACAATAGTGCCCCTCTAACCACCCTGTTGATCTGTTAGCTCAGAGAAGCACATACCGACAGCTTCCACAATAGCATGAGCAGGCTGCCCAAACTGGCTTGTAAATGGTCTTCAAATTGAATCCCAACAACAGAAATACCATTCTCCCCCTTTCCACTCCAGCACCCTTGGGAAAGAGATCTTGCTACATCCAGGAGTAAACTGGGGCACAGAAGGGGTAAGGGCATGGAAATTTGAGAATCAAGGAGAATTTTCCTGCTTGGCCACTCAGATGAGCAACACCCTAGAGGCAGAATAAACTCAACAGCACAAAGCTCATGGTGAGACACATATCTATCTAGGGAGTTCTAAACAGGGTGTGAGCAAGCCACAGGGTGATTATCCGCCTCAGTTTGTGGGTATTTCAGCATGCTCAATGCTTCTGGAGTACATAGCCTAGAACAGACATTGAAAGGAAAAGATCATAGGATATGAAGGTTGGGAGTCAGTTCTCACAATGCCTATCACACAACAGGTTTCCTCAGGCAAACACTTTCAGGTAAGAACTTCCCTCAGACATTATCCATTTCCTGTACCTACAACACACATTCCTTGACAAGAATCCAAAAATTACCCTTGAAAAACCTCCCAGAGGCCAAATACTCACGAGTTAACTCCTGATTTCAGGACTACTTGCTGTGACATCCAGTGGCCTGGATATCTCTCGGATGTCCCTCTAGTGCTGAGGTGACTCCGGGAAGGTGGAGAAGGCCTTCACTGGCCTGCACTGAAGAAGGAAGACACAGCAGCCGCAGTATTCGGTCTCTGGATGATTTATTTCAAATTATCAGGAAGCTTGTCTCTTTGGCTGCTGGCCGAGAGAAGGCGCAGACTTCTTAACAGTTGTTTACTATTTCTTATCTATCAATTCTCTCTGTGCCCTTGCTGAGGTCTGTCCAGCAAGGCAGAAAGGGAGCATCTGACCTCGAGGGGCAGGCACAGAGATTAAATACTACCTGCTACGTACTACATGTTTACTATTTCCTACCAATATCTAGCACCTATGTTGGACAGTGTGTTTTCAGTAAAACCCAATTAAAAGATGCCAACATCACCAAGAAGATGGAGGGTAAGAAGAAGGAGGAAAAGGACAAGTCGCACCCCAAATCCTCCATGTTGGATTTCTCATACCCCCCCTGTACCAATCCTGACCCCCCCGTACATCGGTCAAAACCCCCATGAACATAATGTAAAAATACTCTCCTCTAATTTATAACTACTTTTACTTTATCTACTGTAAATTCTAGATTTTGTCTCTTCTTGCTCTTCCTGCAGAGCTGGTAACTCATTCCATGGCTCAAAATCAAAATCACAGCTGTCTCCAGCTGTCTGCCAGGGTCTCTGACTCATAGGAATATTTGAAAATGTCGGAAAAGCATTTTGTGTTCCGACAGATATCCACACGTATCACACACATAGATGTGCAAACTCATAGATTTGAGGACTGGGGGAAAACTCAGAAACCATTTTCCACCACTCCAGGCAGCCATTCAGAAAGTTCAGTGAACACCACCAGACTCCTTCCCTGCATTCCTCTCTTCCGGCCTCACAGACCATGAAAACCGGCTCTCACCAGTGCCTTCACTGCCCTGGTACAGCCAATAATAAGTTCAGTCAGTTAAGAATTACTTACATTGAACCAGCATCAATAAAGCTATAGTGTGGCAAAGGCAGTTCAGGCAGGTTTTGCAGGGGCATAACTAGGAGTGATGGGCTGAAATGAAGCTGAAGGAAAATGCTGGCTGAATAGCAAGAGAAACTTGCTTTGCTAATGGGTCAATCAATTAGACCAAGCACACAGCTCTCAAGGGAAGCATGCAGGGAAACCTGTCACTAGGATCACTTAAAACTGGAGTGAAGGAGCTCCGGAGGTTGCCACTGCATAAGCAATTCTGCACTCTGCATTTCACCAGCACTGCAATTCCGTGTAGCCAATGGCATCAAGGCTGAAACTGCCCAGCTTACACCACCTCCCGAGGCAGGAACAACCCTTGCACAGCTCTCTTTACCCTTCTCTTGTATTTAATCCTCCCATACTCCCAGAATGGCATTCATTGACATTGAATTTTGGGGTCTTAATTCTCTGAAATCTAGCTATCTTATCAGCAAGCACTGATAGAGTGAGCCAGTGAAATAGGAAGTTTTGATAGAAAGTACTGAGGTCTCTCCTACAGCTATCCAGAGAGTCAGAAATAATAATTGTCCAATTCTTTGAAAGCTCAACTTTTACTGAGTTACCTGCTAGACCACAGCTCCTTAAAAACATCAACATGATTAGCTGCAATCACGTGAATGTAACAAAAAAGACCTTTGCTTGTTTACCAAGCAGAACAGAGGATACAAAACAATAGGACTTTTGTTTCTACTGTGCAAATACCACGGAGTGAAAATTAAAAGACTGTGCTGTGAGAACAGCAAATGGATAAACAAGATCTTAATAGAATTACCCTGAGTATTAAGGAAACACTTTTCAATGGACACATCAGACGCTTGAAGTCCTCTCCAACAAATATGGTAGGGCAAACAAATTAGAACCAGCAGTATGGCAGCTCTTGCTCTATCAGTGCAGGGCTACATGTTTCCCACAGCAGCACACATCCGATCTTTTTGACTTAAGGAGACCATGACCTGCTCTGTTCTTGTCGTGGCATTCCTTATCAACAGTCGGATTTGAGCCTTGGCCTGCCAGCATGGTGCTCCCATCAAGACATCAGTTTTTACTGAAGGAGGAGCCAGGGACAACCAAAGCTACAGGAACAGCACAAAACTTCAACAGGCAAGAGCACTAGAGAAACAGAGAGAGGTCCATAAGGCAGCACAGGAAGTGAAAGTGAGGAGCTCAACAGGGTCTAGATGGACAAGTGACCTGAAACATGGGACAGAGGACACTGCTCTGGTCAGGAGTCACAGCCATCAAATCATGTTTGTCCTGAAACTACTCCAGATCATGAATACTCTCCAGCTTGGAGATGTGCCTTGAAGTCAGTCTTCTGCTAATAATAGTGCTTCCTCTGCTTTTTCTTCCAAGTGATATGAGTCTTCCTCATCCTATCAAGATCAAGAAGGTCAAATATCCCATTCTTCGCCCAAACTTCTCAGACATGCTAGCCCAGATTGACTCTAGGCTCTAGACAGGCCTATCTTGCCACAGCCAAGGTACCGTTTTGACATTTGAATCTTTGCTTGCCCTCTTTTAAATGGCTCACTGCATTTCTTTAAGGTACATTTTGAAACAAGGCACCATCTCCCAAGCACAGACTCCAGGCTGCTGTAAGTTAAAAGACAAGCAGCTTGTCTGGGCACATTCTCACTGCATAGTCAGACCTGTGAAGAAACCAGTATCTCTATTTCTCCCATAGATGGTGCTAATAATTTCTCTCTCAGATATTCATAAATAAAAAGGTGAGTTTCTTTTGTGGGAATGCTGTAGTGAGAGCTTTGAAATGGGGCAGAGAAAGCAAACTGCAGAGTCCCAGAAGGACCCCTAGGGATTCCCATAATAAAGATGTGAAATGAGAATCCTGGCTCACCCCAGCAGTGCTTTCTAATCTCTTTCCTGTAAGTGTTAAGTTCCTGAAACCTTTCCTGAGTCTTTGCAGCACCCTTTTCCTCGTGTGAGCAAGGATGAAAAGTGTGAAACTGGTAAAGGCTTTTGAGGAAAAGTGAACGGGCTTATCAAGGCAAAACAGTGGGAACAGCAGCTTCCATCTCCTGTCACTCCTCTGGAATGAATACAACACCGTTGTTCTAGCAACAACTTTTGCTTAGCATTATGGTTATCAATCAACAGCATGTTTTCACCAAGGATGGCTGGGGTTAAAACCATTTTCCAAATTTCCTTGTTTGCTTTTCCCCCAAATGCATAAACAAAGATCTGCTTAAATATGCCTCAAAGTGTTAGAAATCTACATCAGGGCTTGAGAACTGGGTAATTTAGAAAGAAATTAACTTCCATAACTGAAAAAAAAAAAAAAAAAAAAGCAAGAAAACAGAATTTGCAAGTACAATAAAATTACTGAGAATAATTAACATTATTATTATATAAAATCATTGAGAATAATTGCAATGTTAACAATTTCAGTTGTTTCAAGAGCTCTTAGGAAAATTATTACCTTGGCTGCGTACAACCATCTTATTTTTGTTTTTAGCACACCAGAGCTGTTGCATTTGTCCTACAACTTCTCATCCCAGGCTAGACCAGGAAAGTGAGAGCAGGAATCAGGCAGAAAACATCCCTGTGGAACACAAAGCAAATGAAAACTGCGTCCAGCCAAGCACGTTCTCTGCAGAGGAAGCAGCACTCACGGACAGCGCCCAAGCAGTCTGGCCAGAGAGCCTCTCTGCAGAAAACAGACAGCAAGGGAGCAAGAGATGAGACTAAAGTCACCCTCTGCCTGGCGTCTCAGAAGGAGCAGTCTGGAGATTCACAGAGAGCAGATCTTCACTGCCCCCCATGAATGTGCTGAGCACAAACATACTGAGGGGGAAAAAGGAAGACCAGCAGACCCAGACGGGGTGTGTGCCTTGGTACATGTGGTACCCCTCGTAACGCAGGAATTTGTATTTGCATAGCTCAACCTGTGAGCCCCGCGAGATCTTCCCCATCTAACTTGGGATCTTAAGAGGGTATTTTAGTGCACCACAACCTCTGCAGAACCCAAGAACTGATGGATTCCACGAGGAGCAAGGAAAGGATTTTCACGCTCACGCTAGGATTCAAGGAACTGAGTTGACTTGAGGCACAGGGATTCTCTGCTAAGCACAGGAACTCTGCAGGAGAGGAGGGAACTGAAATTTCCTGAGCCTCAGCTTAGAACCACAAGCACATGAACTATCCTGCCTCACTTCTGCCTACAGTACAGCTTCCCCACTAAAAAATACATACATCCCTGAGTACGAAATCAGATGCAAATCCCTTGCTCTACAGAACTCTGAAATTAGCATGAGGGAAGAGAAGGATACTCTTGAGCTGCAAGTGAATAGAATTCAAGCTAATGTACAGCATCTATTGCTGACTCTCTCATGCTTGAGTTTAAGCTCTGAAATATTAACCACAGCCACTATGGAAGGCTCTCTTTTGACAGTTTTTTGATCGTGTCTTATGGTTCATTTACCAAGAGAAAATGGCTGCAATTTTAGCCAGTGTTAATCTGCTTTTATCAGAGAAAGGAAACTAATCGCACTTTACCAGCTCTTTGGCACTCTGAGAGGAAACTAACAGGGACACAACGATTTAAATAACCAGGCTTCTTTGCTGAACCTGGGATTCTGTAGCTATTCACTCATTTAGGTTGAAAGAACTTTTCTCACTTCACCCAGACAAGCACAATTCCTACAAGGCCAAGTACAGGGCTGACCCTGATCTGTCTCAAATTGGGTGCCTACAAGACTTTTAATTTTTTTTTTTCTTTGGGTAAGGTCAGTTCTCCGAAGCCAGTCAAATCTGTGATATCTGGGAAGAATAAAGGCAGCAGTAACAACCTCCTGTACACTCAGTATCATCCACACACAGTGCCCAGAATCACAGTCCCAGCTTTATAAATCCTTTTACACACACTGAGTTCACCCAAACTTCTCTCTCAGCTCTTAAATTGCTCCTCCAGCCCTGCTTAAGGAAGAGACAAAATTCCAACTGTTGCATGCCCCCAAGCCAGAAAAGACAACCCACTCTGTGCTGTCACACAGCCCCTCTCTGACATCACAGCTGCGCTGTGCCTCCATGACACAGCCACAGAGGTGCTGCTGTCACAGATTGGGCTATGACATCACAGAGTTTGTTGTGTGAGGTCATCAAGCAGCTATGGCATGAGAGAGGGGACTGTGTGACATCACAGAGCGGGCTGTGACATCATGGCATGGCTGTATGACATCATAGAGCAGGCTGTGAGGTCAAAGTGTGAGCTGTGACATTACAGAGTGGCAGTATGACATCACAGGGAGGGTTTTGTGACGTCAGAGAGTGGACTGTGACATCAAAATCCCCCAAAGCCCAAAAATGCCTCCAAAATCCCCCCAGAATCCCCCAGAGCCCCCCAGACTCACCAGGGGCTTTCCTGGATCAGGGGGCACTGGCCGGTGGAACAGGAGCTGCTTCAGGGGGCCCTCAGAGCTTTTTGGGGAGGGGGCACCAAAAACGGTGCAGGGGGGGAACCCCTGTGGGGCCCCCTCCCCCGAATGCCCCCTCCCCCAGTTCAGGAATAGCCAAACTCAAGAAAATGTAAACCAGGCTTGACTTTCCAGAAATTATTTTTGGCTGGCTTTAGCTGCACCCTCCAGGCTCAGGATCACCGGTGTATTTGCAGGTTTTGCTCTGCATCATCAGCCTGCCCAGACTCTGCTCGGTGTTTCACAGATGGAGAAGACAATGGATATTGTGCCAAGCTTCCTTGCAAACAGCAACACCTGCATCAGCATGACAGAAAAGGAGACGATAAAAAAAGAAAATATTCACCGGTTAGAACAGAGGCAGTGTCCCACCATCTTCCCCTCCACTGTTATTACAGAGGCAAACCTGGGCCTAAAGCTTCCATCTCTCAGCTCCTGATGCTATTTGACTTCAGCCTTGACTCCCCCTGATCTACCTGACTGCTGTCCAAGTGGGGCTGGGGATGCTCAGCCTGGAAAGAGGAGACACTGGGGAGGCCTCACTGCAGCTCTGCAGGACTGGAAGGGTCCCACAGGAAAGACGGGGACAGTGTTCAGCCGGGCCCGTGGCAACAGGACAAGGGGGGATGGCTTTCAACTGCAGGAGGCTGATTGAAGTTGGATCTGAGGAAGCTGCTCTTTTACACTGAGGCTGCTGAGGCACTGGCCCAGGCTGTGGATGCCCCATCCTTGGCAACAGGGCTGTGAGCAGCATGGTCTGGGGAAGATTGCTCAGCTTGGAACAAGAAGCTCTTTAGATCCACTGTGATGTCACAGCTGTGATGTTCCAGATGGAACCTCCAGTGTCCAGCAAAGAGCACAACACAACCACTGGCCCTTGTGTCAGACCAGCCTGTGCCAGCCCTTGTGCCAGCTCACCCTTCACCATGCTCCCTGTCACCCTTCTCGTCACCTGCGCCCTGATACTCCCATCAGTCCAGAAAGCTCTCTGTTGCCTGGATTTTGTCATCCATCCCTGCAGGATGCTCACATTTGTCCTGAGAAAGGTACAGTCCCATTCCGTGGAGGTGGACACCCCCCAGCTGCCCGGCTGGGCTGGAGTTCTGTGGGGATGGTGTGGGACAGGGACCCCACGCTGAGGTGTTGCTACCTCTGCAGGCTGTCACAGACAGAGAGGAAGAGATGGAGGTGGACATGCAGGCTGATAGAGAGGAGGAGATGGAAGTGGATGGAGAAGAGAGTGGAGCGGAAGAGATGGAGGTGGACATAGAGATTGATGCAGAGGAGGAGATGGAAGTGGATGGAGAAGAGAGTGGAGAGGAAGAGATGGAGGTGGATGTGGAAGAGGAGATGGACGTGGAAATGGAAGAGTTCCTTCAGGACATGGACATTGATGAGAAAGATGAGGAAGAGGCCATGATCTTGGGATGAAGACCAATACCAGCAGCAGGACAGGCATGTGGTCCCCACAGGCAGAGCGGGTCCCCTGCTGCCAGGCTGGGACTGGGCTGGGTGGTCCCTGCTCAGGGATGTGGTACCCGGTGCATTGGATTCTGGTGGCCATCCCCAGCCTGTGCTGCGCTTGCTGGGCCAGCCTGGGGGCACATGGAAGAGCCCTCTCTGCCTGATTGGAGTGACGGTGGCACTTGCTTTTCCTCAAGGACCGATGGAGATCCCGGACAGAGATGCCACCCTTTTGTACATACGTTGTAGAGTTTGTTGTTATCTTTAGGCTATAGGTTTTAGGGCTTCTTTTTTCCTTCTGTAAATACGTTTCATTGACTTTTGCTCTATATGTTCTTAGGAATATACGTTCTATAGATTGTTGTTGTTACAAATATTCTTACAATGTAGATGTGTTCTGTGTTTTCATTGCTGCTTTTCTGAAAATAAACAAGCTTTATTTTTCACACCCCAGTTCTCTTTCCATTTGCTTCAGGCACAGGTAGCATTTGCAAAGTTGTGGTTTCCGCTTGCTCCAGGTTCCCAGGGCTGGAGGTCGGTGGGGGCGCTGGCACAGCCACAACCATGTGCTGCTACCCAAAACAGGGTAAGCTGGACCACATGGTGTCGCTTATCGGGGTTTCTAGAGCAGCACACAAAAATTAGGTTACTCCAGAACTGTTATTCCCTTTTCCTCTCGATGCCCTCGTGCTGCAGGTTGGGCACCAAAATCTGTCTTGGTGTGAAAAGACAGGTGTCCGCTAAGGAAGGCAGGAGCCTTCCTGGAAATGGAAAATATAAACCCCCTCCCTCCAAAGTATTATAATTTTGAAATTAAAAGGCTCTCAGGCAAAGATATGGGAATAGGAATAACAGTTCTTTACTAGGAAAATTAAAAAGATAACTGCAATAATACAAACAAACAAAAAAACCAAACCACTGACAGAGTCAGAACACGACCTGACACCCTGTGGGTCAGGGTGTTGGTAGCAGCTCCCCCAAACCCAGCTGGGGGAGCGGAGGTTTGGGGGAAACAATGGGAAGGGGGTGGGAGAGGGGGCACAGGGGGAGGTGGGACCCACTGAGGCTCCCCCAGGTCACCCCAGGACCCCCAGGCCCCGTCCCAGCCCCCCCAGTTCCCTCTGCAGCCCCGGCTGAGGGGGACTCAGCCCAGGAGCCGCCGTCGTTCGGGGCTCCCCCGAGGGCGGCCAACGGGAGAGCTCCCGGCTCGGAGAGGCCCCAGCAGAGGAGGGGATCTTGTCCCTCCTCGAGGGCCCTGAAGGGTCTTCAGGCCCCTCTGAAGAGGAGTTTTTCTCTTTTTAGGGATTTCTGGGGGGACCTCACCACTCCAAGGGTGTTTTTTCCTCCCCATTTTCGGGTCTTTGTGGGGCCGCAGCCCCACAAGCCCCTTTTCAGGGGTGATCATGATGGCTTTAAGTGACATTTTTATGGGGGACTCACTGCAAGCCGCTGTAGGGGATGTTTTGCCCCCCAGGGTGGATTTTTGGGGTTTAAGGGCCCCCACCCTGGTCGGGTCCCACTCTAACTCCCCTTAAGAGGCCAACACCACTCCCGCTGATTCCGGCAGCGGAGCCGGGGGAGGTTTGGGAGTCCCGGGAGGATTTAGGGGTACCTGGGAGGGTTTGGGGGTCCCAGGAGGGTTTGGGAGTCCCGAGAGGATCTGGGGGTACCCGGGTGATGCCAATGATGGTGATGGGGACCCCTTGCTGGGTATAAACTTTCATTATGAGTTCCTGCGGGGTTTTTGTCTATCTAAGAATTCACCACAAGAAGCGCATTAATATCCTGATTCCAGGAAAGCACACCTTTATTGCTCCATGGTACTACAGATTCATCGCACATCCTGGGTCCCTGTCCTACCTCCATGCCCAGCACCAGGAACTGTAACACTCCTGTGGCTCACAGAGTAACAGGAATGCCACGATCTTGTTCAAAGATGTTTTACTTTCATCCTTCAGGTCTCCAGTTTGCTTTAGTACAGTCTTGAGGTTTCCTGTCCACTTTTGGGGTTTCCTGTCCTCTTTTCATGCCCACCTTGCATTGCCGCCACTCTCCATTGTCTTCCCCATAGAGTGCATCTTCCTTGTCCCACCTTCGCATTCAGGTCTGCCTCTGTGTTCAGTGCTTCTGTGTATATTCCTCCTTACTCATCTGCTTTGTTTCCCACATATGTTTCCAGTTATGGCCCTGAAATTCCAGCGAAGGGCTGCACTGCTCTCTGCTGGCAGAGGGACGGTGTCTCACAGCACAGGGTGACACTGGGACAGACTGTGCTGTCCCCTCCAGTGAGTAGGGAAGCAGGCTCCTCCAGACTGTAGCATGGGAACAGCATATCCACAGCAGTGTTGTACACTGATCTCCTGAGCATTAAAATGTGATTCACTGGGATCTGTACCCAGAAACAAGGGTGCTGTATAGTGACCCAGCACATTTTTCATAGATAAGTTAAAACCCACCAACTTCCATTCAAAACTTCCTGCAGCTGACACAGTACATTTTAAAGTGTTTTATCTTTTCAAAACTATGCCTTCAAAAACAAGGCAGTCTTCTGTATTTTGTATCACTACCCATATTAACTTTTTTTTCCTGTTTATAATCTGCTCTCATCCTATCTTCATCCAGTTCTATCACATCTATCACAGGTTTACCAGCACAGGGGTTGATCCTCAGTATTAATACTAAGAATAAAGTTCTGAGGTTTTTCCTTTTCTAAAGGAACCCATATTAATTATGGGTTCAATATACTGCACTTCCCATGCTCTATCCCTATATGCCAAATACTTCCCTGCTGACTGTGAACAGGCATTCAGAAATTAAAAGCTCTGATTTATTTGCTTCAAAACTCACCATTGTTTGACCATTTCTGGCAGACCAGCCATCAGACAGACCAGAGCACATGGTACTACATCCTAAGCAGGACACTTCAGGATCTGAACGAGATCTATTCTGCATTCTACACAAGATTTTTTCCTGCCTTTTTCCTACTCTATGCAATAACGTGGTCGAAAGAGACAGAGACTGATTGAAAAACACCGGAATTTACAGCTTCAATTGTGCCTGAGAACCTGGGAGATACATGCAGGTACTTTCAGAACAAAGTTTGTTTAACATTTAAAAATTAATTATAACTCGTGCAGATGAATGAAACGGTTAAACCAAACTCTGATGAAAAATTATTTTACTTTAACCCCAGATGACTCCTACTGCAACCTCTGCATACTTGCACTGCGTGGTATGGGATTAGACATTTCTCAGTTGGAAAGCATCAAGTGTTAACCTATAAAAACTGGCAACACTTGTTTCAACATCCTTATATAAACTGTACAGGCATTTCTTTACTGTGAAGGGCTAGCTAAGACCAAATATAATAATTCTTCTAAAATAGTTACTATTACATCACATTTTGAAAACAGGAGCATCAAGAATGTATCCTGAATATCTGAACATGTAGAACTTGTTCCTGTGTGAAATGTCATTATTCCCTTGCATTTCTCCAAGTCCATTAACTAACCAAATGAAAATGTTACATCCCAAAATCAAATTCCATGATAGACCTTCCCAGCTGTCCGCAGGCTGTTTCACCACTTCCAAGCACATGTGAGTGACCTAATATAATAGCAGGGTACTATGAACTTTATTTAAACCAAAGTGTATTTTCCCACTGGCTTGTGCCAAAGGCAGGCTTCAAAGCAAACAAAAGAAAACCTCAAGTATGCCAATTTTGCTTTGCCAGGAAATGAACAGAGCACCCTGTGACCCAGTGAGAGAGTGTCCTGTTGGACTCAGTCCCTCTCTGTTGTTTGGCAGCTGACATTTCATTCTCTGTCTTGGTGATTCAGCTCCCTGCCTAGGACAGCAACGCTTCCTTGCCCTCAGCCTTGTTCCTGCCTCCTTTTTTAGCCTCTACAGGCAGGGAGGGGGTTGGACTGGGAACAAGAATCAGATGTTTCTTAGCCCAAGATGACATACTGTCAGTGGATGCCTCGGAGTGGAAGTAGATAACAAGAAATGGGTAACAAGAAGATGGACAAACCTGACTAGCACAGAGGCTTCAGAAACAACATCCACCGCACACTTTCTGTCTGAGACAGAGACACCAGCCTGGGCTTCCACTCAATTGCATGGCATTTCTGATCCATTACTGCCTTATGCACCTCTAAAGCACTCATGATGCACATACTGCTTCTGGTAAGTGCATTTGCACTAAGAGATTCTTCCCAAGATAATTTCAGAATTATGCAGCAACAACCGTTAGTGTGGCCAGTTTGCTGATTGTTGAACTAATAATCCTATGGCCACCCTATTCCATTTGTTTACTCTCATTCAGCTGTAGAAAAAGAATCATTGATATATGTCTGAGACTCACTGAGGATTTCTAGTTTATTGATTGTATCTGAATAAGCATTTCGTAAGACTTGCTCTATCACGTGGTGTGAAAGGATTCTTTTGGGACAAGTGACAACTCCATCACCTTTCTCATCTGTACTTCTGAAAGTGCCACAAAATCTTCAAAACACTAGCACTCTCATTATTTTGTAAGACCTCTCCCTCATAATATGTCTCAGTTCTTACAATAGTCTATTTACTTACAGTTACTGGAGCAGCTGTCACACTTGGCATACATGAATATTCCTTCCTTGTTTCAACAGCTGTAGAGTTAAAACTACAGCATAAAAGTAATTATCTACTAAATATGTGCATGTCACATATTCTTCAGCATAGTGTGTGCCACTTTCTGAGAAGCAGTTTCACTCTGCATACAACATGCACCATTAGCTGATCATGATTCCAGGATGTATGAAATAAGGCCTTGGTTGGTTCTGTTTAATTAGCACTGTAATTGAAATGCAACTAATTGAAGTTCACCGAGCATTTAGCTCCTGTTTGTTGGTTTCAGTATCATCCCTACAGTTAGAGCAGCACTCTGCACAATCTAACACACAAATCACACCTGTAAGTATTGCAAATCTACTACAAACAATTTGAGTACAAATTTTTTTCCTTCTCATTCTTGCACAAAACACACTGGCACAGTGCCGAAGTGCAAATTTCCATGGAGGAAATAGCACTCAGATTAGCATGAAAGCTAAACTTGGAAGCAGAAATTCAATACAATATACAAGTTGGATAATGTTCCCAGAAAATTCTTTATTCAATAGCACTAATGCACCATGATTTAAGAGGGAGAGGCTGAAAGGGATGTTAGGTTAATGATGGAAACTGTTCTCATTAGTTGACAATAAAGGGTATGCACATAGGGTGAGAGAAAAAAAATACAACCCATTTGAAACATTTGGGAGTAACCTTACACTGAAAAATGAAGCACTGTCTCTGAAGAAAACATGAGCAAATATTTTTTCTTTCATTCAATCAAACTGTTTCCATTAGTCTGAAACAGATAATATGTCTAGAACAATATAATTACAAAACAGTACTTTAATCAGCTACTCTCACCTGTTCACCCTCCCTCAGCTACTCAATCCACTTAAAAAGTCATGTCCTTGACCTGTGCAGTCTCCGTGGGAGTTCACACTTGATCCCTCTTTCCATCCTCCAGTATTTCACACCATGAAGCCACTCACCAACCTGTCAAACAAACACTCTCATTTCCTGTCATTTCATCCACACCTATCACATTCAACTGTATTCCCACTGACCCCACAGAGCCTCAGCGTCGGGGCAGGACAGGAAAATGACTAGGAGTCAATTTGTGCCTGTTATTTATGTTGGTGACTTGTCTGTGAGGACAAGGAGAGACAATAACCATTTCTATGTCACAGGCACCTAATTATCATCACTTTATTTGCTCCTTGCTTGGAAATACCAACAAGGCTATTCTATAAACTACAATTCATGCCATCATACTTCTGCTTAGCACCCTTTCAAAGTCCATAATTACTCCAGTTATTAGCCACAAGGAAATTAATTCATTTCATTTCAAGTCCCTACTATCTTGGTAGCCAACTTGTATTTCCTTCTGTTTATCAGCTGTGAACTGAAATCTCTTCCAAAATTTCTCGCTTTTACATAAAGATTTCCCAGAATCCAGAAAGACTCCCCTGCTAAGTCTCTCCTATTTTCCCAGTCTCTAATAGTGAGGTTCCCTCTATTCCCTCCTTACTCCTTACCTCTCTTTTGTTTCGTATCTTGTCTTTCACAGGCTCTTATTTCCAGCTCCAGTCCTCATTCCAGAGTTATGACCGTGCATGTGCAAATATTCAGCAGCCCTTAAACTATACCAAGACATCTGCATGTAATTATTCTTCCTAACTCCAAGATTTCTCTCAATTCTGACTTTCATTACCACGGGTACATTGAACACTCAACTCCCTAACTCGGAGTGTCCTGAACCATGGATTGATGATGATGTGAGTTCCCACAAACAAAGGGGATGGATCCTGGCCCCTGGATTAAATCAGAACTACGCTTTGGCACTTCATCCCCCACCTAGCCAAGCATGCCATTTCACCATCTGTAGACAAGATCTCTGAATGTTTAACAGATGAACTGTTGAATAGTTTCTGACTATATGTGTATACGCACACACACACATATGTACACCTATTTCACCCATTTGTGTATGTAGAGTGTGTGACCTTTGTAAGTATGCTGTACTTACACAAACAAGTGTGCACACATATATACTCTCACACATGCGTGTACATACACTTAGCTATATCTATCCATCTGCCTACCTACTACGTATATTTGGATCCAGTGAAATGTTCCACTTGAAATATCTTCAGTCCAATGAATTCTGGCAAATGCAAAGCAAGCATCTGACTTGAAGCTCTACAAGACTTTAGTTGGCATGAGCATTTACATTACAAGAACGTCAGCTTCTCTGACCACTTAAAGGTTTGGGGTGCTTTCTTTTAGCAGAATTTATAACTAAAATTATATTAACAATGACACAAGCTGAAGTAATGTATCAAAAAATTTTAGTTAATCAAATCCCCTAGTTTTCAACCAGATCTATTCTATGATTGTTGTAACTGAATTCCTACAGTCCTCATCTACATTCATTAATTTGACATATTTTGTGTCTGCATAGTTTAGTAGCTGCTTATGAAGGTCAGCAAGTTGGTCTACAGATCACTTCCCAAGTCCCTACTAGCCAATAAACACTAGAACTTTTTTTTTTTTCCTAAAGATCTGGCATTTGTGGATTTTTTCTCTCTGTGGACAGCTAAACATAAAATCCAAACTCTCTATTCTAACCTGGCATATAGATCTGGTCTATAAAATTCATTTTTTCCCTTCTAACTGCTTTCCCATATACAATTTAAATCTCCCCAGCGACATTTTTCCTTTACATCTTCCTACATTTAAGTTTCTCATCATAATCTTCAAGGCTATCTTACCTCTGCCTCACTCACATCTACTTCAGGCTTCATACCTGTCCATTCCATTTTACATTTTGAGGGACAGCAGACAACACTACTCCAGCATTTATGATCACTCTTTCTTGTATGGTTTTATTTGATTTGACACCCCAAGACATCTTTCTCAAGCCACTTACAGTTACTTCAGATGACTACAGAACTAAAATCTTTTTTATTTTCAGGCCTCATCTGGATAGTCTCTTACTTTAAGAAATTATTTGCTTATTGTTTCTAGTGTTTACTTTCAGATAAGGCTCTATCAACCAACTAAACCAAGTAAAATAAACAACCCCATGTCTCATACAAAAATAAGTCTTGTTTGTTCTGCCTTCACAATTCAAAATCCTGGCACAAGATAATTCATGATTATGAAAAAACACCTACCACCCATGTGGGTGCTACAGAAACAAAGACTTTTCCCTCCTTTTCTATAATGTATATCAGAAAATCAGTATTTATGTAAAAATTAGATTCAAACAATAATATGCATTTATAATCTCTTAAAAATTCAGAGAATAGAAAGATTCAATGTCTTTTTCTCCAGTCACATTCCTAAAATTATAGCTTCAAGCAGGTAAATGAATAAAAAACTCAGTGCAGGAAATTACAGATGGCTATTTGGCTTAAAGGCATGAACCTCACTTGAGTATCTCAGTGAGGTGAACTTAGTTAATTATGAACTCTTCACAGAACAGACAATGCCCTTCCTGAAAAAGCAAAATTTACTTTGGTTGCTTCATATCAGAAAGAAAAGTGGAGTTGGAGTTTACTAATTCACTGCAACACAGCTACAGTCATAAACTGTCTCTCAGATGAGAAGTGATAATGTAGATTTCTAGCCCAAAATGGAGCGATCATGCTGAAACAATTTTTAACATAAAGTAAGAACAGTATTTACAAAGAGCACCTGTGTATAAGTACTCCCCTCCCATTTTCACAGTACTAGAACCAAAACAGTTCCCCAAAACAGCTGTGCTGACACCCACACAGTCATTTAAAAAACATCACAACACAAAGAGGAGTGGGGTGTTTTAACAGTGGCAGCATCTTGCACAGCCTCAGGTCAGTGTCTCAGGCCTGACAGTGGCAGAGAAACAATTCCAAGGAACAGGAGCATCTTGATGAATTTTACTGTGTCACTGACAGGTTTCTATGGGAACTCTGCCTTGCCTCTCTGGGTTGGCAGGATAACAGCTGATTACTCCGTTATAACTAAACTAGCACTGAATTGCAAAAGTACTTAAGAGAGTCCATTTTCAACTGTGCACTGCAATGAAGATTTTCACTTTATTACCGAAATCCTGTATTACATGTAACCAGAACACAAGGGGCTAGTGTATGTGTAAGAAAAAGGACAATGAGTCATCTCCCCATCTTTTTAAAAAATGAGGACTCACCGAAGTCCAGCATTGCCAACTTAAACTAAAGTCAGCAGCTCGCACTCAGAGAGCAAGCAGAAAATCTGGTGAAAAAAAAACCCTGTGACAAGAGGTAGGTGGTAATCTTTCTGGCTCACCAGAAGGCAGGAGGGTAATCTTGCTCCACCAGACTAACCCTGGCCCTCAGACTCAGCTTGCCACTGCTAATAATAACAATATTAACGCTATATTCTGTATAGCTGTGTGCAATGATGCTGGCCCATTGTACCAGGTGAATTGCTCTTCATCTCAGACAACTGGATTTGGAAAAGCAAAAATATCTGAACACCTGCACTAGAAGTAGAGCTTCCTTGAGTACAGCAAAGAAAATTGGATACATAAGGGCATTTTCTGAGCAATGAGGGAAAAAATACGAAGTCCTTGCAACTAAGTTAAATCCGAAGTTTTGAAACCTTCAAAACATCTACTTAAACACCCTTGTTAAGACCCTCTTTCCTACAGTGCCTGATTGCCATATGCCATTTCACATCACCCAAACTAGGTCAAAACCCATCACTCTCTGCACTTCATCTCTGTCATATGCTTGTAAGAGACTGTTCGACTGTCATGTAAAAGAGCCAATTAAAAGCCTCAGTCAAAAAAGATTAAGTCTGCCTGAAAAAATGTGACCTGTGGTGACATCCATCACACTGTGCTATGATTGTCTGCAGATGGTAATAGTAACAGAATTTTATATATATATATATATATATATATATATATATATATATATATATATATATATAATTTGCCATTTGCTCACCTCTATCTCTGTTATAATGTTGGAAATTCAAAAGACAGCAAAACGACACTTCATATAAAATAGGTGAGTCCTGGCAGACCTAATCCAGAACATCCATTTTAAGAGAAAAACTAAAAATTGACAATGATTTTAGAGGGCTATAGAAGCCAGGCCTCTACAAACAAAATGCATAATCCCATTACAGCTGATGCCTGCTTGAGACAAACAAGGTCCATTACAATGCTGGCTTGAGATCAAGGTGCTAACAGCTTCCCACACCCCTAAACATAAAGTCTGTCAGACAAAACTGCCTTTGTGCCTGCTTTTGGACAAGCCAAACCTCCTGAATCTATATTCCGATAATCAGTTCTTGCTTTAATGGAATTCTTGGATTCTGTTTTTAGCCTGGCAGAAAGGAAACTATGCTTGGTTTGGAAGCACATACACAGAAGGCAAGATTATCCTGGGCACAAAGCTTTTGTCGAAGGCTCAACTGTCCACGCCACTAGAATCTTCAATTTCAGTTCTTTCTACCTATTTCAGTAGACTGAAGGCATGATTAGACTACATTTCTGTAGCGATGATTTTTATTGACATGAAAAAGAAATTGCATACAGAATATGGGAAAAGCATGGCTGCAAGGGGAGAAGAGGAAGAGTGGAAGCTCTTGTGGTTTATTGTATGTACTAGTTCCCAAATATGGAACAGAGACCCCAGATATGCTCCAAATATGGAACATAACTCATGAAAAAGCAGTCTCTACACAAGCAACCAAATTCCAACACATCCCACAAAGTGCCTATGTACTGGATAAATTCCTCAAAATACATAAAATCTAAGTATTTCCTATCCACAGTAGGCTCATGCAGAGGGCTAGAAAGACATTACTTTGTCCCATTCAAAAATAAGTGCCTTGAGAGCATGGGATATCTGATGCTTTGGGGCCCATTTTCCTGACTTGCAAGGGAAGGGGTGGGGAAGCTGAAGGAGCAGAGCTTCCCACACTAAGGCAAAAATAAAATTATTTTAAAACAGAGTAGATTTGGAGAGAAGGGTTGGGATAAAAGGGGCAGACTTTGCCAGAAAAGGACAAAGCAATATTAATGAGTTCTAAAACCATAAAAGTGTCAGAAATTAAATGAGAAATTTTGAAGTAGATTCTCATAACAGCTACACCAAACAAAAGTAGCCTACAAACCAACCACGGAATTCCCTTTCTCACAGTACAATTTTATTTTCAGACTTCTTGCTACTTTCCCTTAAAAGATCACTTCCCAAAATAATTTCCACAGGATTGCCATTTAATTTACAACTAGTGCCTGTAAATTAGCAAAAGAGAAAATGGTTCACATTTAGGAGAGATACAAGAGTATCCATAGACTGCCACAAATCTCTAGGAATCCCTTTTTCCCTCATCCCCTGCAAAAGTAACTTTGCTTTCTTATGTAACCAGACAATCCTTCCTGTTTCTAAGGAGTCAATTTTAAAATCCACATTTACTTGCTTAGTTAAAATGAGCCCAAAATGTAGTCTAAAAAAAAAAAATCACACTACACAGACGAGGTGTACATCTTTTTGGAGGGTGAATGATACCATGTTTTTAAGCAGTATAATTTTTAACCTCTAAACACATTAATATTACACTGACTTGTGCCACATAAAAGTTTGCATATATAAGATGAACATGCAGACATCCTTTACCATCAGGTAATGTGAACTTCAGTCTTTGTAATGAAAGTCTGTTGGTCATGTAGGCACATGCCCTGATAGTCACACAGCAAAGGACAGTAGAAATATCAGCTGGCTATCTAACAGTCAAGGTAGGAGGTAAGGTAAGAAGTAACAGAACAATTGATGTATTGTCAAATTGCCTGATGTGCTGGAGAAAGGACCAGACAAAGACATTAAATTCAGTGCTTTGAATTTCATCACAGAATATCACATATGAGCATACGCCATATACCAAGCACCTCTGAGATATTCTACTTCTAAAGTACTAAGTACATTTTTTAACATTAAGGAATTACAAGAAACTATTATATGCTCAATAACATGACAGCAATATGGAATTTACATGTAAATCACTTAATTTACACTTACATGTACTTCAGAGCACATAAATGCTTATTGTGACTCAGGATGAAGCAGGGCATAGATAATGTTTGAAGCAATTATCCAGAACAAGCCTCACTACAGCCTGACATAAATGTAAACACAATGATAATATTAAGTGTGCTCTTTTATACACAAAAGCTATTAATATAAGTAGACCACAGCACATTAGGTTTGCCTGATTAAGGAGCAGATCCAGGTAGGAAAGGAAAAGTCATGTGTTCCTGAAAAATGCAATCGAGACTTTCAGAATACTATTGCTCAGTATAAACTATGTCAACTAAAAAGAATAGCCTTCTCAAAACAGTGGTTCTGTCTGTCATAACTTGCAGCTCAATGCTCTCCAGGAAGAAAAATTAGCAAGGCAGACATTCACTGAGTCTGACTAATAAAGAGGTATTGCAGTAAGGATATCTATTGTCAGATAACATGACGCTTCCTAAAACAAAGACATTGAGTTCTCAACTGCTAGTGATCATGCTGAGAAGCTAATGCTAACACAACTGTATGTTGCTTTGTTACATGTATTTTCAGTTTAACTTTGTACTTTACAAACTTCTGGGCTATGTACACAATAGAGATGGTATCTGCATTTGATAGAGTCCATAGCTAGAACTAAATCCAGTTTAGTTGCTTTAATTCTGCTGTACATAAAGCATACTTTGTCACAAATATGCAAATTAACAGTCCATTCTCAACCCCAGTGCTGTCTTTAGTATCTCCAGATGAGATTCAAACACATGCAAATCAGACAGGGGGAGATATGTAAGGGCATATACCAGAGCAGTTACAGGAAGATGCATTAAGAACATTTTTGTACTAGTTTGCTGTTTGTACTTGATAGACACATTCCAAAAACCAGCTCCTCTTGAGATGAGAAGTGCAGATTTGGCAGGTGGAGCAGTCTGCACCAACACCCTCCCACCTAGACACATCCATCTTGCATTGACAGCCCTGCACAAGATAAAAAGCAGGATTATGCACACTTTGTGGTTGGCCAGAAGAGTGAGATGCTGCAGGAAGTAATTCTGGCAACTCTGTAAATAAGCTCTTCTCTCTAAGAATAACCACATATGTGGCATGGCTGCATTGAGGAGGAAATAGCAACACAGCCTCCGAAAACATGGTCATAACGAAATTCTACCACACTCTGTTCTCAAAAATACAGCTGTACCCTTCCCCTCTGTAAGACAACCATATTCTCATCAAATCTTTTCCAGGTAAAAAAGCTCTGGCAAGGAAGGTGCTGTCCAAGAGGTTCTAGCACAGCGGGAGTGTCTTTGGATGGAAAAATCAAAGTGTTCTGAATCTCACCAGACCAGGGAATGGATAGTTAAAAAAATACCACATATCAACATACTTGGGGTCACATTTTAAAGACTTTTCTCGGCAGACCAGATGTATTTCCAGCTAAAATAATAGAGATCTTATCATTGAGGCAAATGAAACAGACCCAATGGGTTTTTATTTATGTAAATGAAGTTACCTTCTGACAATAAATACATTCATCTTCAAACCTCATTTAGGCAACAGAAACCAGCCTTAGGCACACATACATGCATTACCATTTATATGCACACATTCTATTAAAAAAAGTGTATTCTAATCACATGCAAAGAGAATATGAAAAGGGAATTAAGCAAATCTTATTTCTTCTGCTTATTAAACTTCAGTGGAATTTTAATGTGAAATATGCCTATTATATTGAGATATTGCCTGTGTGATGTTTTCATAGAACAGCAATACTGCATTTGCTGGATCAGAATTCCATCCCTTCTTGTGGCACTGTAGGGTGCACACTGAGATCCCATGGCTGCTCCCAAACATCCACATGCACCAACAAATCCTTCGAAACGCTTGCATTCTTTTCTGTCCATGAAGATTTAATTTATTTACAGCTCCCAAACACACACACACATGAGGACACTTATTGGCACAAATAGGTACATCACCAGTAAATAGTGACAAGTCATGTGAAAGGTTAATATTTTAGTCATAAATGTTGGTACCAAGGGGAAAGAGTTATAAAGAGGAATGAGTTCTTAATATTTAAGTTTAATAATGCAAATCTGGAAAATGCTGAAAGGGATTAACACCCTATAAAGATTACAGAATAATTTATTTAGGTAAAACAAAAGCTGAATTTGAACACGGCTTAATAAATCAAATTATAGCAAAATGATACAAAATTAACAATGATAGAGAGACATAATGTCCAAGATTGAGAAGCAGGGTGTTTTCTATTTCCATCTGTGCAGCAGCTGTCTTTTGGACAGTTTTCCTTATCTCTTGTTAGTAGACCCATCAATGTCTTACCACATGACTCAAAGATAGCTCCCTCAAAAGCCATTTCTGTTTAACAGGTGATCAATGACCCACCTCATGACTCAGAATGATATCAGCCCATTGTGAGATGCTCCGCCCAGGGGGGAGGAGCCAAGCATTCCCGCCTAGATATATTCTGGGATTTTCAGACAGGCAGGCAGTCTGTCTTCCCACAGGTTTCCAAGAGGACACAGCTAGGGTTTCCACTGGACGACTACACCTTTTCTACAGGACCACTGCTCCAACAGAAACCACATCTGCCACTCCAGGAGGACTGCAGCCACTCCAATTTGGACTGTGACCAACAGTCTGGCCAAAGGGGTGTCAGGTTGTATTCTGACTTTGTCAGTGGTCTTCCTTTTGTATTATTGCATGTATTTTGTTTCTTTTCCCTTTTCCCAATAAATTGTATTTCTGACTTAGAGTCTCTCACTTGTTTTGCTTTCAAACCAGAACACATATGAATGAGTATAAATGGCTAAATTTCAAATAGCACTGTTTAAAAAATTGCATCACTCCTGTGATGAAGAATAATGCTTCAGGGCAGGCATTATGTTTTCATAAAATGCTGTAGAGCTGCATGTTCCCAAAAATATAAAAATGCATTTTAAAAAAAGTTTCCCTTATAAAATTATTTTCTTTCCTATGCATAGTGGACTGGTGTTCATTTAGCTTTTGCAAATGGAAAAATCCTAAATGTTAAGGACAGCATGGACACCTTCTGTCTTGACTGAGGGATATATAAGCTATGCTGTAGGAGTACATTATCACCACAAGGGATGTCTTTAGCCTGACTGCACAGTTTAAAATCAAAATGAGGCTAAAAAAAACTTGCCAGAAAGTAAACCAGGACATTAGTAACAAGAATTGACACTTGACTAATTAACTGAATTCAACTTTTAAGAATGGGAAAGCTGAGATCTGTAATATCTGAGAATGAATGCTAGGGAGCAGCTTGCTTCCAGTGTGGCAAACACAGCTCAGTAAAAAATCTGAGAAAGAAACAGAGAAGGAAGAACCTATATTAAATCTCAGCTCTGTGAAGGCTATGTTTATCTCTTTGAAGAGCCTAAATTTAGACTGCAGAAAGCATGCCCTATAGTATTAAATTTTGCGGAAAGATTAATAAATACTGAAACCCAAAGTAAACAATCTCTCAATTTTCTCCCACTCCTTTCTCTCTCCATTTTAATAAAGCCAAAGCAAAAATTTACATATGACCCATGACACCAGTGCTCAGCAGGAGTCAAATGAAAATGTTCTTGTATTCATCTACATATAAACGAGAAACTGATGACTCTAGTGTGGTTTTGAAAAGCACAGAAGAAATACTCTAAAGCAGAAGTGTAACAGATTAAAACAAAGATCAGGCATCTTTCATGACACCAAGCATAGAAGCAATACAGAGATCACTGAATCATGGAATATCTTGAGCTGGCAGGGACCCAGTCAGGATCATCGAGTCCAATTCCTGGCCGTGTACAAAACACTCCAGGAGTCAAACCATGTGCCTAAGAGCATTGTCCAAACAGTTCTTGAACTCTGTCAGGCTGGTGCTGTGACCACTGCTCAGGGAAGCTTTTCCAGTGCTCAACCACCCTGGGGGTAAAAAGACTTTTCCTGATGTCCTCCTCTGACTCAGAAAGCTATGAAACCTGGGAATCTGTATTTTTTATAAGCCTCCTGCATTTTTATTTTTTAAATTTCTAAGTGTCGTAGTAATGCAGTAGCCATCACATTGTGCGTTCTTGAGTAATACTGCGTACTGCAGCTTTGTATCCTATCTCTGTAAATGTGTGACAGCACAAAACCTCAGAATCATCATTGCACAACCATCAATAGTTACACTTAAATTATGTTTCTTGCCTCAATGATGAGAGCATCACTCAAGGCAGGGTCAGATGTTTTACCAGAGAAACACAGTGTGTATTGTTTGTCTTCCATCTCCTCTTAAAGGAGGTATTATATTGGATGGACTTGATTATTCTTTTACAAATCTGCATGTTCTCTGCTCTCACTTAAAACTGCTTTTATTTCCCCACAAGTAATGGAACTAAATGGCCTATAATCTCTCAATCCACCCATATTATTCTCTTTATAATACATGTGTGCCTGCTTGTTTTCTGCTCCATATGCTTCTGAGTGAGCTCATGATTGAACCACAGCTGATCTCTTATTATACTCCCTAGGAAAAATGAGGACACAATTCCTTTCAGAAAATATCAATTTTCTTAAACTCTTTTCCCTCTTAAGGAATTTTTAATATCTACCTTTTTTTACTCTGCATATGTAAACAGGTCCTATATCAGCTCATGTTTAGGAACTTGGGTAAAACAAGAAAGCTTTTGCAAGCATTGTCAAGATACTTTTAATCTTTTTCTTTTTAAATAATGTGGCTGGAATACATTGATTTTCCTCTGTTGTCAGCAATCACTTCCATTTTGAGTAGGATGTTGGACCAGACAACCTCCTAAGGCTTCCCTTACAGCTTAAATTATTTTATGATATCATGAACTAGAAGTCTATTTCATCAAGGTCAAGCATGCCAATGGAGAGTAATTTTTTTAATTACAAATTTTTCACTTTCATTTTAGCAACTTTTACTTCTCCACCTAAGCTTCTGGGCAACATAAACCAGAAACATGCTATGAAATAGGTGGTCATTTATTAGATGCCTGGGTTAAAATTAAAATACAAACATAGTCTCAATACAAATGGGGAGGAAGCAGAAAATAATATCTTATTCCTCCAAAAGTGTTCTCCAAATCACAGTTGGTCGCTGTGAAGAAAATTCACCTTTCTCCAGTCAAAACCAGCACACACAGTTATGTGGGCTTTTTAAAATGGAAAATAGTTATTTGCCTGTAGAAATAAAAAAGCACACCAAGGGCTTAAAGGAAGTAACAAATAATTTAGTGGGTAGTAATGAAATAACATGTGAAGAATTCTGCTGCACAACACTTTTGAGCAATCTGACACACTTAAGATTAATTGGGAGGACATTTTTATAAACAAATCTTCTGTTAAATTGTATCAGTTAGGAACTTCAGTTTGACCACTCAGAGATTCCCAGCTTTTTTGACACAATTTAGTTATCAAGCTTTGGAAACACCATACACTACGTTATTGCTAAAATCACATTGGTTTTCTGAAAAATAAAGTAAAAATTACTTCAATAAGGGCTCTAAGAGTGGAATAAATATGCTTCTTCAAAAATAAAAACAAAACAAAACAAACCACCAGTCCTCCTACAAAACTTAAAAGCAAACTTAAATATAAAATGCACTTACAGCGTCAGCAAGTTCTAAGTAGCTTCCTCCACCCGAGTTGCTAAAATTTGAGGCCTGAGCTAGAAGTCTTTGCAGAGCAGCCTGCTGAGTCACATTGCTTCTACCATACTCCAACACCTTTTGTAGCGCAAAATGACTGTGGAGGTCTGGACTCTGAAGGTCTCTCATTTCTGAATCATACTCCCAGCTTTCTCTGGCTCCTGACAAGGCACCTAAAATGCAGAAAAGGAAAAACATTCTAGTATGGAATGTCTAGTTCTGTGAATAAAGAAAATACAGAATCTCTCAAGTTGGAAGGCACCCATTAGGATCACTGAGTTCAACTCTCTGCTCCTCACAGGGCTGCCTAAACCTAAACCACATGACCAAGAGCATAATCCAGGTGGTCCTTGAATTCTGCCAGGTTTAGTGCTGAGACCACCTCCCTGGGGAGCCTGTTCCAGTGACAAGCCATCATTCCAGAATGGAACCATTCCCTAACACCCAGTCTGAACTCTTCCTGATGCAGCTTCATTCCCTTTCCTTATGTCCTGTCACAGCTCACCAGAGAGAGGAAATCAGCACCTCTGGGGTCACCCCTCAGCCTTCTCTTCTCCAATCTGAGCAAACCCAGTGACCTCAGCTGCTCCTTGAGATCTTTCACCATCTTGAGCTCCCTCCTGTGGACATATTCCCATAGTTTGATGCCTTTCACATACTGAGAAAATACCCAAAAATGCACACGGTAGTCAAGGTGGGGCAGCAACAACACAGTGCAGATTAGGACCACCACCTTCTTTGACTGGCTAATGATGCTGATATACGCCAGGACACAGCCCTTTTGGCTGCCAGGGCACTCTGCTGACATAGGAATAACCCTGACCATCATTCCAGAAAGAAGGAAAAAAAAAAAAACCTCCACTGCCATTACTGCCCATCTTGCATATGCTGATAATATCAGGGAAAAAAGCAGTAAAATTTCCAGTGCATAGGTGAATTACTAAAGTACAAGATTCAGAAGGAAAACTAAAAGCATTTGCATATGTTATTTAGTACACTGCAAAACTAGTGTCGTTTAGAACAGCTAAGGACCAAGAAATGAGTACCAGTAACTTACATCAGATTGAAAAGCAGCAGAGATCAAAGAGCAAAAGAGGAAAAACGTAATTCCTTTAACTTTTTGTTTACTGAATGCCAACAAATAAGTGTATCTTTTAGCTGTATAGTTATAGTTTTCTATGTTACCACTGCCTTTTTTATTATCTCAGCATTGCTTGTTTCAATTCAAATTATAGACGTTTCATTACAAATCAATATAAGGATATGATCTTGTGGCAAGTGACAAACAATGAATGCTTTCAGAAAGTTTCTGTACTGTGAAGCTGTAGGGTTCCTGTTTCTTCATGAACAATCCTTCCAATTCCCTATGCACAGAGTTGGGGTTAAACCATAAAACAAGTAGAAGAAAAATTTCTAATTTTGTCAGTAACTATTTCATCCCTGGCTGCTTCTGATTCCCTTATGAATATCCCACTCCTATTAAAATCTTGTCAAGTTTTAGATTCAACCATTTCCTATGGCAAAACAATCCAGAGCAGGCACTAGATTATTTAATAACCCTGGGCAGTACTGTAAAATTTCATCTATAGTATAATGAAGATTAAAAACAAATTACTGACTTGTCCAGGCATACACTCTGGTTATAGAGGAAAGTCAGAATAGAATCCAGAGCTACATACTAGATTAAAACTCTAAATCAAACATGCAATCATCAAACCGTAAGTAGTTACCTGCAAGGCCATCCTATTATTTTGAAAGCTTTTCCTTTTTTGGACTAGATTTCTCTCCCAAGTATTAACCAGTATTCTATGCAAGTGTCTACTAATCAGTGGTTATTACTTACTCAGTACATTACCAGGCAAAACCAATAAACTACATAATGGACTATTAGGAGAATGTCTCCCCCTTGACAAGAAAAGTTTGAGATGCAAAAGTACAAGTGGAAAACCAGCCAGAAGGGCTGCAAGACAGCAACTGATCTGTTGTTTCAGGTTGTTATAAATGAATGCTCCAATTTATTAATTAAAGAAAATTTATTAAATGGTCCAAATATAAATTCAGAGAATAACAACGAAAAGCCACTATCAAAAAAGGGTCAGTGCCGAGCCCGGGATCAGCGCTGGGTGATACACAGGTTTGACCACTACAGCATAGGGTCCCCTGTGTTCACCCCGACTGTTCTGTCCATCGACTGTTCTGTCCGAGCGATTCTGATACGGTTTTTCTTGCCTGAAGCAAAGTCCCTTCCTTCTTTTCTGGGCTGCACCTATTCATGGAGTTCCTTCACTGCGGCAAGTTGAACAGAACCCGTCAGATCGTGTTTCCGCAGTTCGGTATTCAGATGGATCTCCCTGATGGTTCTGGTTATCTCACTCTCGGCTACTTACCGCGTGTTCGTCGCTGGGCCTTGCTCGGACCACCTTGGAGAAGCACCCATCTCCGAGCCGGCCACGTCCATTCGTTTGCAAATTAGATCCTTTTCTCCCTGCTGCCAGCTGCGGCTTTGAAATACCGTGAAGCAACCTTCCCATCCCTGGCTTGAGTGCTTAAAAAAACGTACCGGAATATTTCTTACCAATATAACATATTTCATACATCTATTTCTCACAAGCAGGAATTATCTAAAATACACATAACAAGGTCAACACCCTAACACCCTGTGAAGCTGTTATGCATGAAAAGCAGACTTATGAAACCTGGAGTTGGTTTCCTTGTCTTAGTGCAATATTCTAGTCTTCAAACATTGAAGTAGAGAATAATGCATAATAATTACATTTTATACCAATATAATTACCAGGATTCCTTACCATTGGTAGAGGGAGATTAATTAAAGATTAATTCAATGACTTTCACACCAAGAGCATGCACCACTGTACTTCATCTAGCTACATGCTGCAAGCTTTCCAACAGACTTGCACTGAGATACTGGTACCAGCAATATTTTATACAGCAGGCAGGGCACTGTGGCTGCACACAACATTGGGTGTCTCTGCCCTCGTGTGGCTACAGAACTACAGAACACCACAGAGCAAAAAAATCAGCAGCTCACAGACCTGAAGCCACTGAAATGTCTCAGGCATCCAAGGGCAGCAGAGGATCGGTTCTGCCACTTCCTAGGCCTGCCAAGAGCAGGAGAAACAACCCTCTCTGGGCAAGCAGAGCCACAGAATTAAGAGAGCTCGTTGTATCATACAGATACACCTCTTTCCACAGAGCTAAATATGGCACATGTTTCTACAGAGAATATGTACTACATTTCTATTACTCAAAAAACATTGTTCTGCAAAAGAGCTGCTACATTCATGCAATTAAGAACAGCAGTTCTGTTTGCAGGACCCAAGTGGCCTTCATAGATTGCACCATCTGCTATCAGACTGAACACTCAGCTGGCACAGAAGTCACCGGTCAGTCATAGATGGATCAGGAAACACTGGGGTTTCATTATTATATTATGACTGTATCTTTAACCCAAGTTTTCTTAAAAGTTCCTGTCAATACTCCTAATTTAAGACATACATACCAAAAATGGAAGGAAAGATGACTGGAAGTAATTTCCAATATTTTATTTTGGGCTTAACTCTAATCCCTAAATTTGCCCACTGTTTTCCCAACAGATTCCAGAACGCTGGCTCTTACAATGCTGTCCTGGATCATGCACCTCTCAAATCTCAGCTTTGCAGGGAAACTCTGGCGTCAAAACTGAGATTTCACTGGTAACTAAAAATTCAACCAGGAATTACCAGACAACTCTTGTATCTTGCTGTAATTAACATATAATTCCTTCTCTTACAATACTAATCAAAAATAAGGAAACATTAGGTATGATGGCTGATAGCTGACCGAGTAATTAGAAACCTATAGTTAATCAATCTGTGTTTAAGATTAGTCTTTGCAGAACAACATAGAACCCATGGTAGCTTTTCCCTGTGCAGTTGCACTTAGAATAACAAGAAGCATGAAATTTCTGTATCAAGTGAAACAAAATTATCATGAAAATTCCCAGGTAATAAGCATGATGGGAAGTTGGTGTTACTACAATGATTAGACAGAAAGAAAACATAAATAAATTCATTGCACAATACTTGTATTAGACTAGTAATATAAGAGCACGTAATTGTTTTCAAATTATGTAAATAACACTTTAATTCCAGAGTAAGAAAGTTAAAACAACACTTTCTAGAGCGAATGAATACATACAGTATTAAAGAATAACAAAGGACAGTTTAGTTTGATGGTACATGAAAGATTCCATAATTACATAAAATTTCAGTTTGTGAATTGTACCAAAGCTGCTTAAAACAACTTTAGTCAATTCAGTCGACTGAAGTTAAGGTGGTTCACAAACACTACTCTGAACAGTATACCATTCCCACCTGCACTGAGAATTCTTGCTGTCTAAATCTTCCTTTACGACCTGCAAAGCTCTCTGGTCTGTGTTCTGGTATTGGTGCCACCCTGCCACTCTGATCTAAAAGAAAATGGTGTTTCATCTTATGTTCCAGCAGTTAACCTTCTGCCCAGGAGGCTTGTATTCTGCAACACATGCCTGCCAAAAATACAAGTCTGCCCATACAGCCAAGATTTTTGTTTGATAAAGGCTATTTTTACCAGGCTATGCTGGTGAACCAAGCATAATGTGATTTCTTCATTGCTCACATAGTAGAAAAGATAAACCACCAGAATGCTACGACACTAAAGATGTATTTGTTTCTGAGAGGACCTGGGGTATCAGGAAAAGTGAGGTACTGTAAAATTAGCCCTGCATCAAGTTCTAAAATGAGTCTGACTTGTCAGTGGTGAACATGAAGACAACTGACAACGTAAGTACACAACCAGCTCATTGGTCACACAGATTCACCTCACACAGTGAGGAGTCTGATCACTGTTTCCCATAAGGTAGCCATGACATTTAGCTACTTAAATTTATATGCATCATATTATCAAAAGAATGGCTATTTTTCAGCTTTTTTTTTTTTTTTTTTGCTCATCTTTCATTCAAGGTAAATTGTGATAACCTATCACAAAGAGTTGGAAATTTGAATTGTTATTATTCAGTGAAGGCAACAGGGAGATTAGTGAAAAGCACTAGCCATTTCAGAGCTCCCTGCCAACTTCAGTAATAATAGTTTTGGAGGTAAGTGCACTGAATGAAGGGGGAAATGTACAAAATTAACACTAATTTTGCACTTGCTAGTCAAGTCAGGACTTTGAGGAGAAGGTCTAGCTATAAAAAATGAAGGCTGTTCAGGAAGTCAAGAAAAACAAAGAGTAAATCTTTGGACATTCAGACAATTCAAGTCTCACAAGCTGATGCAAACATTACAAAACCCAAATGAACTTTAAAGAAAATTTAGGAACAGAATAGAGGTCCAGTTGCTCAAGCAACATACCAAGTACAGTAAATCAAAACAACTGGAAAGAAGCTATATTCTGTAAAGGGATCAACTTTATACTAATCCAACCTGATTAGGAAAGTGAAAATAATAGTCATGTTTGGAGCTTATCACAATTGTTTCCACTGTTTTCTACAAAACACTTCCATACAGGGATCAAAGGTCAAAGGTTCTGGCTTCAGCTGGTAGCCTGACAGCTAATGTAACACTTTCCTATTTAACAGGAATCACTCTTTAAAACTTATTTATTATTTTGCATTAGATGATAAGACAATATGAATGACACCTATAAATGGCACAGCAGCAGAGTGATGATGATAATACCTGATCCTCACAACCACAGCTGGGTGAGAGTGTTTATTAAATACAGAAAGCTATCTCTACATCCATTACAAGCTCTAGGAGAATTCTGGAGGGGAAGAAATGTTCTCAACTCAGCATTCAGTCCTTGAGACACTTCACATTAGAATTTTTTGCAACACTTGACCAGAGACCGAGAAGGAAGTAATTGATGTGAGCAAAGCAATTATGGGAAATGGGGAATCTCAAGGCAAGAGTCTGTGGGATCTCTGTCTACATTTTTTTTCTCCCATCATAGTTTTTTTCCAGTTTGATGAACACTGCACACAACATACAATGTTAGGCCGTGTTATTTCAGTCCTTTTCTCATTAGTCTTGGGAGTGAGGATAACAAGCTCCAAGAGAAGGAAACCACAGCTACACCTCACACTAACTAACACAACTTATTCATGGGAGAAATCTCTTTTATTAAATTAGGTCTTAGAGGAAAACTGAACCACAATGATAATTTCTGCTCTAAAAGACTGCTGTCAGCTCACATGTCATCTTCCTTTTGTCCCTGAACTATAAGTTCACACATTAGCACTTTCTACTGGTATATTTTGCAAAATCATCATAAAACCTCAACTATATTTCGGGTTCAGTGAAGTATCCCCAACATTGGTACATTCAGAATTCAGGAATTCTCCAATTTTGTGCTGCCTGCCTGACTCACTACAGGGTATCATTATGGCATCAATTTCAGAAACACTTAAATGCACATTAAAGAAATTGAAACAGTCTGCAATATAACCACCACTCTTACTTACCAGAGTAATACTATCTCTTTTTTTTAGGCTTTTGGATTTTAACTTTTTACATTCCATGACATATTTTTTCTAAGCGGATTTTTATCACTTACAAAAACTATGTCAAATCTTAAGAAAAAGAAATCAAACGGCTACATGAAAATTAGGATAGATAAGTGAGTAAGCTTGCCAAGAGCAAAACCATAAAGTAGACAAGATAATTCATAAAACCTTGAGAAAGTAAAACACAGAGACATATCTAGTTAATGATGAAGTTTCTCTCATTACAATTTCCCAGTTACTCAACATAGCTTTTGGATGAAGAAGCTGGGTTTGTTAAACCAGTAGTTCAAAGCATATATATTAAAAAATGTTTGTGGAATTTCCATCAATTTACCTTCTTCAAATTTATTTCAGTTACTGGAGAAATGCATCTATGTAAACTATCATGGGTTCAGTACTTTCCAGCACACTGGCATTGGCCATATAGGAAATAGTTACATAGAAAGCAAAATAAAAGCAACACTATCCATAATACCTTCAGACACTTGTCCTTAATTCTGAAATTATTTAAGACTATCCTTGAGACCAGATAACTCTGGTCCATTTGCTCTATTCACACATAAGAAACAGAGGATGGGGATGACTTCTCAGCAGTCTAGAAACCAAGGTCTCCTAGTACCAGTATTGTTTAGGCACCTAAGCTAAATTTTGCCTGAACGCTGCTGGCTAACAACTGCATTGTGTTCAGGAACTCAATCTAGAATTTAATTTGAAGCTTCTATTAAGGAAGAAAACAATCATTTTTTCCCCTTAAAATTAATAATCTCTAGTAAAGAGGGGAGTATACAGTATTTAGGAAAAAGAGTACATAAAACCTGAAGTCATGCAGAAGCTATACAAAGTTCCTACATACCTTTCAAGTACAGTATTTGTAATGTATGCACTGCATTTCTAAAAACAGTTGGCTTTCTTTACATGGAAATTCATAGGTGAATAATCAGCTCCCTCCCCGATTACTTTCCACTGAAGACAACCTCACTTTAGATCTGACTTTAATACACATGTATCCAAGCAAACAAATGAAACATCCAGAGTTTGTTGCCTGTCACTTTCATTTTGTTCCTGTTTCATGAACCATAGTATGTCACAGCCACATTAGAAGGAGGCGGGTGAAGAGCACATCATATAAGTCAGGAGAGATAAAGCACAAATGTGCTGAGAGGCAGGCCTTGATTTACAAAAGCTGAAGTGTAGGATGTGTGACAGTGCTCGTCTTGTGGCAAATGAAGCATGCTTTCTATGGAAACCCCAGCGGCCTTTCAGTTTCTCAAGCTGATCACAGTTTGCATGGGAAGCATAAACTGGGACAAAACTCAGGGAGTGAGGTTGTAATCCAGTTCCAAACCATATGGCGAACCCCAACCACAGCTACATGTGTAACCACTGGAGCTGACCAGGAGGCACAGACAGCAGTGCCCTGACACAAGCCTGACCTGTGGTGCTCTGCAGAGCTGCTCTGGGCCAGCCCTTCTATCAACTCTGGGTAGCAGCAGCTCTCAGGAACAGCAGCTTTCTGTTTCCCACAGCTCTATCCACTCAGCTGTCTGTTCTTACTCTCTCCTCTCAAAATTTTAAGGTAATTGCTTATTTCAAGGGCATATGGTGTCAAATACACTGAATTTCTGTAACTTTTATGGAAGGCACTCTGTTAGTGCTTCTACTGAGGAAGGTAACACAGCTCAGTGCAATGCTCAACCTTGACTAGATACACTGGTGGGGGGGGGCAGGGAGGGGAAGAGAGGAAAAACCCCTGTAAACACGTGGGAGGAAGGAAACTTCAGGAAAGCAGGAAGAGTTTCTTCCTCATACAATGGAAGGGCAACGTGTGCTACTCCTGGTGGCAGACCACGTTGAACATTAAAGACTTGCAGGTGTTCAGACGCTCAGTCCTGCAAGACAGGGCTAGAAGGAGGAAAGCCACGTGTGTGAACAAGTGCAACTATCTCTAATTTAAAGTCGCTGAGCTGAAATTTAATGTGCAAGCATTGTTACATGATCACTCAATCCCTACTACCTTCTCTAATCATTTTCTTCTCACCATGCTAAGGGACAGAATTAACATTTGAGAATAAAGTCTGGTCTAATACAGATTAGCTGTTCTTACATTTTAAAAATATTCAAACCAGAAGAAAGCTTCAACCAAGTTTGTTTTTCTATTAGACACCAGAGATCCCTGCAGGGATCACTTACATCTTGTATAGATTCACTGGTGTTTATCGCATACTATATATTATGATTTTAGTAAGAGTCATCAGCTGTCAATTATAAACCTCCAGAAATTCATGTTAATTTATAAGGACGCTCACAGAACTTAAATTCTCTGTTTATTAAAGAAAAGAAAAATTACCTATATTCTGCTGCTTTGCACAAAGACAATGATATCAAACGATTATTTAAATGTAATAAACTAAACCACTACAGTTAACAGGAGTTTGTACGTAATTAAATTTGGCCTAGCAGAAACTCAAAGCTTTTCTAGTTAAACATATCTAAGGGTGAAACTTTGCTCATAAATCTCAAGAAAATCTGCAGCATGCCTTTTGAGTCCATATGAGCTCTGTAGTTTTTAATTAAATACAGCATAAATAAATGTAATCACTGCATCAGTTTCTCAAGAGCAATTTATTTGCAGTAAGATCAAACATGGAATTAATGTAAAGCAAAAAGAATGATTTTTCAACCCCACTGGTCTGCCTCTCCTGTTTACCCATAAACTTAATTTAAGGCTGAATTCCTACCATTCCTTTGATTATTTCTCATGCTTGATCTACTATGCAAATAAATTATCATAGCAAGTTTTCAGGGGACTTATTTTCAGTAAAGAAAGGGGAATTGGCTACGAATTAATTACTAAGCACTAACCTACAGACAAAAATTGTTGAAGGACTCTTGTATTCGTGATTGTTTATCTAGAATATGAAATCAGATCAATAAATACGTGCAGTTACAGGAACCAAGAATTTACTCATAAATAGTGCCATTTCTTGTTCATCCACCAAGTCAATGGGTGCTAGAAATAGGCTATTTTTTATCAAGGGGAACAAATGGCAATTTGCTCCTTGTAAAGAGCTAGACCAATCTATACAATGCATAATATAAATAATTCTAATGCTAGCTTCTATAAAAGATATACAAACTATACAACACTGAAAAAGCTAACAGAAGCCACAACTGTTCAGGTAACTCCCTGCTTTAAATATTAGAGATGTAGTTCTGCTGCATTAAAGTTTTCATGTGCCAAGCAATCCACCTCCATCACTCACTACATTAGTCACACAAATTTACTGTACCCATCATAGCTCTCATTCTTCATAGCCAGACAGATCAATCCACAGATTTGATCAGTAACTGACATTATTCCTGCATTTCCTACTGAAATTATATAATAAAGAGTCAGGTCACATTTGGTAACTGCAAGACTCCAGCAACACTTTCGGAAGTTGTTTTATTATTTTTTTTCAACTAGATTTTAAAATGCAAGAATGTTAACAGAGTTTACATTCCATTTCACTTATAGAAAAGTAACTGGTTGTTACTTGCAAATTATTGTCAAAGCTCCTGCTGACATTAATAGCGCAGGATAAGAACGAAAACACATTTAACAGCTTTGAATTGCTGATTAATAAACATCAAAAAGCCTAATTCTAGTAACTTACAAAACTTCCTTTTTTGTGCACTTGAATAAAACATGAAACTTTTAAATCCATATACTTATTTGCTCATCAGGATTGTAGATAGGGATACAGGTTTGGCTTACTGAGGACATAAATGAGTGAGTATTAATAAACTTAAGTCCTGTACCTTGATTAAAAGAGTCTACCAATTTCCTCTCTTCTGCATCCCACCTGGAAACACAGGCGTGAACATTTGTGGGGCAAAGTAGGGTAAAATTATTTGAATAACCTTACAAATGATAAAAAAGATGGATGAGATGAAGTTCAATAATAAATTAGATGCAATTATGTCTTGCAACTTTTTTTCCAAGTTATTTTCTTCATAATGAAAAGCAAAACTTATAGACAGCAACAGTAATGTTATACTTAGATAAAGGTTTTGCCTTTTTTTTTTTTTTAGGAATTTGGAACAGTTCCAAGAAAAGGCAGCACAAAATGCTGCCTGACTGGTAATCTCTGGACAATTACATACAAACTTGCAGTGTAAAAACATTCATGTCAGAGGCTGGATTCCTTTGTTTCAGATCATCCAGACCCCTGCTACTCAACACCAGTCAAATGAGTTTTGAAATTCTGTCATTTATGTGCCCCACATCAATACATTATACCAGCTTTAAATATTATCAGCAGCTCATAACCTATGTAGAAATTAGTCTTGAAAAAAAGGCCTGTAAACTATCTTTGAAAATAAAGTTCAATTAAAAGTGTTTTGACCAGAAAAAAAAAACGGTAACACAAGAAAAGAACATCCACCAAGCTCATATTTGAATTTGTACATGATGTCTCTTGTCTCAAGCAATTCTTAGAAAGCAACAGCAAAGACTCAATAACATAATCTATTCTTTGATCACTAATGAGTATATAAATGAGCCCTCAAAGATATGAAAGGCACAGAAATATCTGAATCGCACAGAAAGGCACAGATCATAATTCAAGCTTGACTGCAAGTATAATTCCTCAGCTGTCATTATGTTCATACTACAGGCTGGGTTTATATCTTAGAAATATATTGCAGTGCTGTTTCCTTGACTCTTTGAAAATAAAGCTGTGTAGAATGTTTTGAACAGTGCTGTCAAAATGGGTTTCATTTACAACCAAATAAAAACCAGTTGCATCCTAAATGCTCATCTTTAGCATTTCCTCCCATCCTTTTTTTGGGTGGGAGCATCTCTGTATGTTCTCTAAGAATTAATGTAAGAGTTGAGGCAGGACAAGGACAAATCCCACAATTCCCATAATTAGAAGTACAGAGCACTAAGACAGTCCCACTTGATCAGCAGAGCAAAATATATCAAGGCAGGAAATTCAAACGTCTTCTGGACTTAACTTTTGGGAAAAAAAAGGGTTCACTTACCAACTTAAAAATGCATTAAATTATTCTTGTAAAACTAATAGAAACTGGGGAATGAGGGGAAAAGTAGTTGGGATTTAATTCTATACACTAATAAATTTGGAAGTTCATCTATGAATACTTTTTGGCAGCAATTAGTAAGAGTCTTTGTGGGAAAAATTTTGAGACTATTATGTTGGCCTTTCTCTTATCAAGTTTCTGTCTTTCACTTCTGGTTATTACAAATCATAATTACTTGGCTGTTTTGTCTAAGAAAGAAGATTTTAAACCCCAGAAATCTGGTCAGCAAACAGGGAAAATTTGTATAGCCATCTGAGCACAGAACAACAACCGTGTTTTGCAGAAAAATATAACTGTGTCAGCACCGAAAAAGCAGGCAATGGAAGATAATTATATGAGCAAGGGAATACACAATATCCTTAAAGCAAAAAAAAAAAAAAAAAAAAAAAAAAAAAAAAAGCAAAATCTTGGCTTTGAAATATTGTCTGACAGCTCCAGAAAGAGATTCACAGGCTGGAAATGAATTGAGCACAAGGCTTACGAAAATTTCAATACAGAAAGTGATGGGAGAAATGGGCACGGAAACTACAGTGTTTTTCAATTCAAGAATATATATGAAAGAAGCATAAACAGAAGAAATGCTAAAAACGAACTACCTCTATAATAAAATATGACTGTGAAGCTATAAAATATGAGATGGAAGACAAACAGAGCTATGAAACAGATTTGCTGTGCTGAGAAGCCAAAATGAAAAGCCAAGGAACATGAGATAATAGGATGATAAAGGAGTGGTACAGTCCATCTAAAAAGCAAAAAGATAAGGAGTTCACCAAGGATACAAAGTAAACAAGGAAAATTTGAATTTCTGAGATGACTAGCCAAAAACATGCGCAAAGTGACTATAAGACAGAACACGCTAATCTCATACCTAAAAAGCTATTAAGTAAATGGATAGATAGACCAAACCACCAAAATCAACAAATGCCCAGTTTTACTTTCTATGAAGCTGACTACTGAGGAGATAAAGACAGGTGTGACTAATCAGTAAAGCCCTACTATGGGAGCAGGATCAGAGATGGGCCAGGGTGATGTGCCCATGAAGCTCAGGGAAGGATGTGGGCTAGGACTGATCACAGCTGTTGCAAAAAAGCTGGCTTGATCTCAACACCAAGAGGACTTGAGGGTGGGTTTTGCTTTAGATAAACTATAAACAGCTGAGAGAATCAACTGGTGCTGTATTTCTCCCTGAGTTCAGTAAGAGTGTAAATGTCTCCCCGAGTTAGCCAAGCTAGTATACACAGCTCAGCCTCAGCGGTATTGTGACTGAGCTGTACCCTGCAATTGCTTTCCTCTGTTATGTGTGATTTATGTCTGCATTGTGCTTTCAGTATGCTTTGCATCCTCGCTGCTAAAACAGAAATCTCATTTACCATCAACTACCTTCAAATAAATAAATAGATCTGATGCTAAACATTATACCTGGCAACAAGTCAACAACATGACCTTGACATAACCCTGACATAATGTGAGAAACTGGAATAACACAACTCTCCAGAAGATGTATGAAGCACATCCAACAGTAAAAAATATTCCTAAATTAATTTAAGACACTTCAAAGAAAAACTATTGGGAAGACTAAAGGAAGATTCGCAGTTTAAAAAGTGTTTTAAAACATGCAGGCTCTTATAACCCAAAGAAAAGGCTGAGGAGACATAGCTCCAACTAAACACCATCAGAGGCTGATGCCATTTTTGTGAAGAATAGACACAGGTCAGTTCCATGGTCACCAGCTCAGCAGTCATGCTTAGCCAGCATGCACCTGCTGTAGGGAAGTGGGGAATGGACAGCATCCTCAGCTTTTTCCACAGAACACCACAGTTTGCCATTTTTGACCCCAGAATCTGTCGTTTAGTCTCTTCCATTTTTCACAGGGTGACAGGAAGCATTGTGCAGGTGTTAACATTTCTGACCTAATGCTGACTGGTCACAGTGCTATCAAGGACTGGGCTCAATGACACAGATAATCCCTTCCTACATACAGTTTTCCTGTGGATGGAAGAGCACTTTTTCTTTTTTTTGTTCTTTGGTTTGAGTTTTTTGAGGGGGGTTGTGGTTTGTTTTTGTTGGTGGTGGTGGTTTATTTTGGTTTGGTTGGTTCTGGTTTTTGATTTTGGTTTTTTTGGTTTGGTTTTCAACCAGATAGAGAAGTATTTTTGTATTCTCTAAACCACAGGACTCTTTCAGCATTCAAATCTCCCCCTAAGTGGAACAATTTTTAAAGCATCCAAGAAACATTAGTTCCTACAGTGTATTATGACTGGAACCAAGATTAAGTCTCCCCTCATTTTTCAGTTTTACCTACATGTTGGGGTATGGCTGCAAGAATAGCGTCATGGATCGATGAACAATTATTCCATCAATCCTCTGTTTGAGACCCCAGACCTGAGCTCTGTGCCCAGGAAGAGCTCTGGCCTGGGAAACAGCACTGTGTCTAAGCCTGTGAACAGTACACTGTGCATGTACACATAGCAAAAAGCAGCATATCCTTGAGATATGAGTTGTACAAGAACAAGATGTAAAACAAGATGTACTTAGCAAAGTAAAATATATCAAGCTAGAAGATGAAAACCTTAGCTGCAGCTGAAACCACACGTAGAAGAACATGTAACAATGAACCTTTATGAATTGACCAATGAGAGCTTGTTCTTGACATTGCTTGCAAAAGATTATATAAACTGACTAGATCCTTGAATAAACTGGAGCTTGCTTATCAATCATATTGGCTGCGTGCTTGTCTTCCCTCACCACCCGCGGCAATACCTACATACCTACCTGGGCTTTATGGAGAACTGCCTGGATCTTCAGTTACCAGCCCATATCCTTCCAAGGGAGTCTGTTCTCTCGTGCAATTTGCATTTTTAGAAGAGTATGCTCTGCACACATTCTAGTTTACATTCTGATGACAAGTCTGCATCCATTGCAACAGCACTCTAGTTAGTATATGATGAAATTATGCAAAGGCAGATTCACAAAGCCCTTTAGGGACAACCCTAATGCCAGTGAAATCAGTCACAAACACCCCACAGTTTACCTTTTGTTAAATTACATCCACAGGATATTTAAGTCATACCTACCTAAACTGTTATTGCTGCTAGTTGGCCAGGAAGCTACTCTATCTCTTAACTTTTTATTTTTACAAGAGTAATCCGATTTCACAGAAAGCTCCACTTCCTCCTTCTTGATTTCCTGTACCAGTTCCATGCAGCACTGACTAAAATCCTGGAAGGAAATTTTTCCATTTTCATCTGCTCCCAGCTGGTGCATGATCTCTGCAACAGACGCCTCCATATTCAGCTGGCGGCACACCATCAGCAAGTCATTCCTAAAGATATTTTTAAGGGAAAATGGGGGTGGGGGAAGATTGGAAAAGTGGGAACAGAGAAAACAAAAAAACCAAAAGCTTAGTTTAGAAGAAAAGGAATACTAGCCCTGTCTAATCTGGATATGCATTAATGCACAGCCATTTAAAACCAATAAGCCAACTACTGAAGGAAACAAAATCTTAAAACAATTTCTCCAGCATCTGAATGATGACAGATGCATATTTATCAAATGACAAATAATCTCATTCTAAATAAAATGTGGGCAAACCAATTCAGCCAGATCTGAAGCAACAGCTGCTCTATGCTGCCAAATCTCCTGGGTGCCCTATTCTCTCCAATTAGAATTTTTTTTAAAAAAAACTACCACTACTTTGCTATTCTCACATTTCACTGCTTCTTTCCTGCCATCCTCTTCTTAAACACTTTTTGAACTGGATTGCACAGCACTACCATACCAACTTATACCACAAATAGCATGAGTGTGTTTCTATGTTATGGCTTTTTTAAAAAAGCTTAAAAACAATATCACTTTTTTCTGTGTTGTACAAAATCTTTCAGTAGAAGGAAGGCAAAGGAAATGTGTAATATTTCTATTATGTGAACTATTAGCAGATTTAATAGTATTATTATTATTTCATTACTAGTATCAGGGCATCATTCAGAAGGTTTCTGTGAAAGCATGATACATTGAAATACTCAAAGTTCTTGCATGAAGAGCTTCAATTAAGTAATTTGTTATCAGAATCAAGGCCCATTCTATTCTACAGAAAGAAGTTGTACATTGGATGGAGGTCTGTAAGTCTCTTCTGTGCAGAAATTCCACAGCTGCAGAAACAGAATTCTTGTTGGAGTAGTTTACAATAAAATTGGATAATAATGATCATAGTAACAAAACTGATAGTAATGATGACGAGAATGATGAAATAATGACAATAATAACAACATGAGGCATGTAGTTTAAAAAGAAACAAACAAAACCCCAACAAAAATAGCAGAATGCAATCAAATCTCTACTTATGACAAGAAATAACTTCATTACAGAAGAATTCATCACACAGGCCAAACACAAGCTATGCTTACCCGCAGTTCAGTTTTTACTCAGAGTTTTGCTCTTAGATTTGAATCTGATCAATTAATAAATAATCTCCATGGCTTAGTTCCTTGTTTTTAAAAATTAAAACAACACAAATACAATCTCACAAGGGCGTTGCAAAGAAAAATAAGGATGACAGCATATTTAAATTTTTACATGGGGAGTGACAGATACAATTCAGCTATGTCTGTTTCTGTTCTCTTGGAACAGATCAGACATAGCCTCAGATTGAGGGACTCTGCAGAGATGTGCTAATTTTGAAATGAGTACCAGGAGAAGCAGTGCAGGGTGATTTTGCCATGGGATTCCAGGACACAGGTCTGTTGCCCTGGCTCCAGAATTAATCTGCTATACTGGGGCAGAAGGAGGCTGTAGCACTGGTAGCACACCTTACACCGCCCTGCTCATGACAATTGTAAAGCTTCTATTCCACTACAGCCCACAGAGACATGTCCAAACCCAGTTCTGGTTCCCTACAATCTAAAGGTGTTGCACAAATGCAAACTGATTTATAAAGGAAATCTCACAAAGATTGTTCCACTACATAACACCAATGAGAAACCATATTATTTTCTTAAAACAATTTAAAATTTCAGACAGTAAAAAGTTATCATCATTTTGCCAGGAAACATTTAATCTTTGCTAATGCAACTTGCAGTCTAGGCACACAAACACCTTTTGAAGAGGAAATTCAAAATTATAAATGCAGCCAAGCTCCCTAGAGGCAAACAGAGTAAATAAACAATGTAGGAAAACCTGTTCCATGCAGTTGTATCGTGACTCACTTCTAGACCAATACTGTAGATAAACAGTAATCTAGTTGAAACATTAATTTTGAAATGACTAATCAAAACAGGACTGACTACCAGAGCACTCAGAGGCAATAAGAAGTTGCTGCTCTAAAAGATGCACTAAAATTACTCCAGATCACTTCCTGGTTTTGGTAGTTGGCTGTTTAGTTTAGGTCCCTGGTACAGCCACCAATCTCCACAGCATCCTGGACACACTGCTCCATTTGCTCTGACTTTCACAGCAAGTCAAGCCCCTGACTACTTAAACCACAGAATCACATCAGCTCTACAGCTTTGACATTTCTATGAGCAACTGCAGGCAAACAGCCCTGGCAGCAATCTCAGAACTACACTCGTCTGCAGTCAGAAGTCCTCCAAAAAACTCACAGAATGACACCTTGTGTTCTGAATAAACTTCTAACAGAGTTTTAGATGGTTAAAGAAATTATAAGGTAAGAGGTTCCAAGCATCACAAGGCAGGCTGTATCAAAATGCTTATTTCTTAATCTAGATGAACAGAGGTAATGCACAATAATTCCAAAGTCATCTGAAATGCCAAGAATGCAGAAACCACGGTGAGTGTGTATCGCAGAAGCCCTATATAACACTATAATCTTTGGCAAAAAAAGCATCTCCAGGTTAGCACCCAGCTACAGAGAGCACTTCAGAAGGTTACCAGACCAAAAGATAATGCTCACTGCTGTCTGCAAAACATGAATAAAAACAATGTCCTCACCTACAGGGGGTGCTGGATGGATATGTAGTTTTGTGATCCACCCAAGGCCTGCTACATGTTTTGACTTTACACAGGAGAAGAAAACTGTTCAAGAAGTTCACTAGCAGATGGAGCTAGGCAGCAAGTAAGACTAGTAAAGAGGACAAACACTTTCAGCAGTTCTTAGTGTGTTTTCTTAAAGAAATTATTTCTTCAAGAACCAGCAACAATCACAAAAAAGTCTAATGAATTTAGACTCGGAAAACAATTTCTTTACCTTTGTCATTATCTAAACAACTACATCTCCAGAGACCTTCTCACACAGAAATACTTTAAGAGGTTATTTTTTGCTCTCCAATTTCCTCAATTATTACCAATTTTGATGGTTTAACAATACAGAAGCTACTACTTTATCAGGTACGGATCATCCTGATAAGACTAAGTCAGCATTTCCACATTACCTTTTAAAGGAAATAGTAAGGCAAGACTGAAGTTACAGCTTCTGAAGGAATAATGAGGACAGCTTCAGAATTACTGGAATTTTCCACCTGCTGCAACCTGGATGTCCTTACAAAAGGACAAAGAATGAAGAACCACAAGTTTCCTGCAACAATACATCTGCCTGAAAGTTATTCTTAGGAGAAAAGGCCTTAAGTTCCCATCTCAGCTTAATAAACTGCATTCATGACCATCACTGCTATTCATACAACAAACAACTGATAAACTGATGTGTAAAAAATTTTTACATGTATATTTGGAATACTCTCTGCATTGATAAACAAAATGCATTTTGTTTCAAAAATTTTTTTTTTTGTTTTACTTCCTAGTGCCAGATCATGTAGTAGTAGTATTGAGCAACCCTTTTTTTAAAATGAGAGTATAAAATACACAGTAACACCCATTTTTTTTCATTTTTAATGTAAAGCTCCATTTCCTTATGGCTGTCCCAATGCTCCCTATTTTCTGTGTATCAAACACACTCTCGGCCCGGGGCAGTAGTTGTAAATGAGACATTTCAGTGAAGATGATGTGTTTGGCAAGGCATGAATAATGCAAGGCACGAATAATGTAAGGCAAGATGGGATGGAGAACAGGCACATCAACTGGACATGCTTGTCAAAATGCTGAGCAGTAATACTGTTGATACCGGGATCTGAGAACTTACGCTGAAGCTTCAGATTTAACATCTCATTGTGATCTGGAAGGGAATTCATACAGATGGGTTTTTTCGTGCTACAAGAAAACTAAGGATGATGTAAAAGCATTGACTGACATTTGCTAGTTTTATGGGACTTTTTTTCTTTTAAGAAGCTCTGGACTGTGTATTAAAAATCAAAGCAACTGAAGACGAGAGCCCCGGGTAAGCCTGAGGCCCAAGCAGCAAGTCAGAGATACAAGTACCAAATCTCAGGCACCACAGAGCGCTTCCTCGGACACTGGACCCACAGCGCTGGGCTCCCAGGGGATTTAAAGTCTCTTAATGCTGTCTGGCTGGTGCGCCCTTGATCCTTCCGCTGACTGGCCCTTTTCCCGGTCACTGGTTGGTCCAATTTGCGGTGCATTCCCGGCCAATCATTCTGGGACGCTTCGATTTCACGGCTGGCTCATTGTCCGATTACAGTGCGGGCTGCTGTCATCAGGCCGTGAGGTCGCCTTCTGGAAAGTTCCGCTGCTGAACTCACTGGGTTCTCACCACCCCCCTCTAGTGGGCACACTCTCACACTACAGTACATTTAACTTCATAACTCACTGCATTAATTGGGCGTAAGAATTCATTACATTAATCAACAATTCATAACAACATGACATCATTAACAATTTATAACCCCACCTACAAAAGCCAATTTTATTCATAACAATAAAGTTGAAAGAAACAGGGGGAAAAAGGTCTCTAGACCAGACTACGGTCCCACAAGGGGCTATTGCGGAAAACACCAATCACTTGTTTTTTAAAATCTTAAAAGTTTATTAGTAATAAAATAGCTATAGAAATAGTAATAAAATTAGAGTAATAAGAATTTGGACAATGAGGATTAGGACACTATGAGACAATAAAAAGCAAAGAATTACAGACATTTGGATGTTTTTGGACACTAAGTTGTCAAAAACATGCCTTGTGAACAAAGGAATAACCCTTAAAAGCAATAGCCTGTTGCATATTCATATATCTCATACATGATGCATAAATTCTTTGCAAATTAAGAATTTTTCTGGCTTTTGTCAACTTCTTCCCCTTAATCCTGGTAGTTCCATAAAGACGGAGACAAGGTTGAAGAATGTTTGTCTTTTCTGATAAGGAGGCAGTAACTCATTAGGTGTCCTGTTGCTGTTATCTCTGTGCGAAGAGTTTCTTGATTATTTTATCTCTTTCTTGAGCTAGTAAAAAATATCTTACATCACACAGTTTCTATTTTACCATTATGTTGTAACCTAAAACTATATTTAACACACTACTTAGAGTGTTAAAAAGGATTCATACAGTATTACAAAATAACAGCATTACAAATTTAATATTTGCGAAGAGCCAATTATAAAATACGCATTTTTCACAGATATTTACTCTGTAACCACCGAGTTCTGTATAATGGAAGTCTATACAGCACTATATGGGATCTTGCACATTTGCCTGATTATAAGCACAAGAGACAAATTGTGTAACTCAGCAGACAAACTCTTAAACAGAGGAAGACAGCCAAGTAAGTCCTACCAGTGTAGAAAATATACCAGACTCAAAAAAGTGTCATCCCTCATGGATAGGTGTCTAAGCTGCTTTTTAAGAATGCCACAACCTCCACAGGTGCTCTGTCCTAGCACTTCACTGTTCTCTTCTGCAAGTTTCCTAATTTCAATTTTCCCAGATACAATTCGGGTTGCCACTTCAAAAAGGAAGTTAACACACTGTTTTCTGCCATTACAGTGGGTAAGAAAAACAGTCTTTACATATTTAAAGCCCATAATCAGATGTTCCACCTTCTTTTGAGTAAAGAATCCCATTTTTTGTATCTCCAATCATCCAATCATAAGCTGCTCTTGTCTTTCTCTAAATGATCCACCAACTGAATGGACGACAGCACACAGAACTAGACACCAGTTTAAAGCATACACTGAAAAGAGACTAGAAGGCAAAAGCTGAAGTCCTGTTCTGCAACAGCACAGTTCTGTTAATTCAAGTTTAACTTGAGAACCACTATAAATCTCATAAAGTTTTTCATCCAGCACACATCCTGTATGTGTACCACCAAATATGCTAATGTCTGCTTATCCCTACTTTATGTCACTTGATTTTTTTCAAGCAATAGCTTCATCTGTCAGCACCAATTGTGACTCTTATCCCCCAGCAAGCCTCCAATTTTCCTTAGCTTGATGTTATCACAGATTTAAGAAAGTTTACCCATTATTATGTCAGCCAGATCATTAATCCTTAATAATGCTGATCTAGTCCAGGCCATCCTTCTGATTTCAATTTGATACAGTATTTCATTTGTCAAACAAAGCACAGGTGTCTAATGAGCTTCAAGTATAGCTTGGAAAAAAACCTGAATAAACTAAAGTCTCTCAGCCTAGTTCCTTGGCTTGCCTACAAGTGTCATAAAACAACATCAAAAGCCTTAAAATAGACAAGACAAAGGGCATCTCTTGTTTCACTCCCCCCACAAACTGCTGACACTAGATCTAGATTAGATGAGTTCAACCTTTTTCTTAACAAATCCATATTCAGCAAGTTGTCTGTCGACTGACCACCATCTCAACACACTTTTAAAGAAAAGCAGCATATTTTATCTTTCCCCATTTTCTGTTCTTCTGTCTTTTAGAAGAGCTCAGGGAAAAATAATGGAAATAATTCTGAGCTTGTCTTTAGGATTATTATACCAAAATCTCCAAGTACAACTAATTAAAACAAATCCAAGCACTCTTCAACTTATTTCTTCCCTCTCCATCCAATGTATTTGTTACCAGTCCTATTTGCAAGAACAATCTCACTACATGTATTATTTTCAATGTAGATAGCAAAACAAAACTAACCAAAAATCTCACATGTCTTAGCATCATCAGCACTCACTGACTCCCTCTCTTGGGTACTCTTTCTCTATTTTTTCTGTCACTTTTTCAGAACTGTTTCTATATTGTGGAACAATTTTACACTTGAAATTCCCTGCTAGTTTCAATTTCTGCATATTCCAGTGCCTGTTCACAACTACTTGCAACTTGATCCAGATCCACAACACTGAGCATCATCAGGAAAAAGATAGGGTTAGCAATCAGCCAGCCCCAAAACCCCGATGTCATGCTTTATTCATAATTCAACCATCTGAGCTTCTGCTTCACAGCTCTGTCCTGCCTTGGCTGCCTCTCAAGATACTATTCCAAGCGTGCTGCCTACACCACCACCCCTTCCTCTGGGGAAGCAGGGGACGGTTCCCTTCCCACCTCCCTACCTCAGCGTGTCTGTGTGTGTCTCTCCCACACTTCACATTAGATACGGACAAGACAGCCAGCCTGCAATAGGTACCTCTCAGAACAGAGATGTATTTTACAGACGACACAAGAAATGCATATTCGACTCAGTAGAAATTGCTTAAACTTTGTGCTCTGATGACCGACTCTGTACTGATAGCACAAACTGCAGCTCTCAACCTGCAAGGACAGGGTGTCCTCTTTTTGGCTAAGGGTCTTCTCTCTGGAGAAAGAACTGTTGCAGGCAAACAAAGGTCCATCTGTCCAAGGAGAAACAGTTTGTCAACAGAATCTCTGCCATTCTACACTTTCTTTTGTGCGGTTCACTGGTTTCAAATATACTGCTAATACACAGTAACAATTCAACCTACAGACTCTTCCACGTGATTAGAAATTATCAGGAGCACAGCTCTCATTCAGAGATGATCTGGTTTACCTGGCTTACCCTCAAAAATTACATATGGGATTTCATTGAATAATCACTAATACTACAAAAATATTGATCTTTTTTGACAAATATTAAAATGTACTGCTGCAGAAAAACTCTCAGAAGAACGGGAGACATTAAATTTGCTGATTACCAATTTAGCATTATGGTGACATTAACACAGTTCAACTAATGCAAAACTCACCGCACTAGGATGAATTCCACATATGTACTATTTATTCTAAAATATGCATATGAACATTCACAGTAAAAAAAAGTGGATTTGAAAAGCCATGTATCCAAAGCATAACTTTTCCTTCAGATGCCATTTGAAGCCCATCCTTTGGACAACACTCAATTATGCACAACACAAGCCTTGTTAATTAATGCCTTTCATCTACCACCTGAGACACCAGAGTCTCAGTAAAATCTCTGTTGTCCTTTTACACTTCTGAAAATGAAATAACTTTTAGTGAGATTTCTTAGTTCAGATCATTTGGATTGAAGCATGTTTTAAAAATCAAGAGGACATAACCAGAGGGATCACAACTACCCCCCAAGCTGATTTCTTACCCCCCTCCACCATCTTGTGCCAACATTAAAAGTCACACAGCCAGATAAAAAGTCACAACTATAAACTGGCCATGCAGCAAAGAAATATTTCTCACCAAACTAGTGTACAGCTAAGGTAACTCTTTGAACAAATTCTTGTGCAGACATAGTGAAACTTCAGGACCATGCACAGCAGATCATCACCTGGCAGAAAAGGCTGACTTAAAAAAATCATGAGACCCTCCACTAGAAATTCACAATTCATTGTGTAAAGAGTGCAGGTGCACAGAATTAGGGGTGTATATTTGCAAGAAAGGCCAGGCGCCCAAGTATTTTGTGAGGTTCCTTACTCCCAGTCAAAACATGTATGACCTGCTGCTTCAGTCAATGTCAGGTCATCTCTAGCCTACCCCAGCAATCAGAGACAAAGAAGATTTAGAAAAAATCTTAGAATCCATCCACAACTACCAGCAAAGTATTTGCACATGGCACCCTCAAACAATAAACACAAAGGAGTTATCTGGAAGAATGCTTTTCTCATTCAAGTGCCTCCCAACACTGTCAACCAGTCAACACATCCTTGAATTTCAAACTATAGGTCTTGGCAAATTAGTTCTAAAAACATACGGAAAGTTGCTCCCTAGGAACATGAGCTAACCAACCGTGATTATGGAGAGTACTAACTGCCTTGTCTGCTGTAATGGAAGATGCAATCACACATGAGCTGAACAAAACCATAGTCCAGTGATACTGCTAGAACAACCACCATTGGTTCCTGTGTAATAAATGCAGGGCTGTGGACTTGCTAGAAAGACCAAGCACCAAAGCATCGTATGAGGGCTCGAGCTCCCTACCACCCTTAGGAAGAAAGTAACAGAGTGTATTTGTGAAGTTGATCTTTCAGAATTGCCAACAAGAAAACCAAGAAAACACAAAGCCAAAAAATTCCCAGTTTAAAAATTACTTGTTTTTTCATCACAAAAGGGAAATTACTGACTTAAAAATTACTGACTTTAAAGAGTGATTAACTTCTCTTACAGTAATAACCCAACTAGCATGGTATTTTCAAGAATCTAAATTTAAAAAAAAATCAGTAACAAAATTAATAAATATAACAAATAACTTCACTGCTTAGAAGCCAGCTGGATGGTAACTTTCAACAGGATTGAAAAAATTGACATTTGTATTTTCAAGTGAATTACTCTTTGGTCAGTTTTTCCACAGTACAACCTATCTGGACAACAAGGTCCTAACAAAGAAAATACAGTAGTACCATGTAACAACAAGCCTGAGATAAATACTTTAGTCCCTCTTACCAGACTAATAATGCCGATGAGGAAAGGAAAAAAGCAATATATCAAACACACCAAGTAACTCCACTAACTTTAAAACGTTAACAGCTCCAGCTAAAACACCCTTAAGCTGTCTGATGTTTACATAAGAACTGGAGTGCTAACCAATTAAAAAATATATTATGTTCAGACAATTCAAGTTTGAATACATTCCTTTGACTGTGTGCCAGTTGTAAGAAATACAAACTTTGAAATACATACTCCCTTAATGAATGTTGATTCTTGGTGTATTTTCTAGACACTGTATTTAACAAAGGGGATACCTTTTTCTTCATCCTAAACTAAGTATGTCTCCTTGGCTTCACATCCACCCTTCAGGTTTTCCCTGTAACTTATTCCTTTTTTGGTTATGATGCTCCAAGAGGACCCAGGGAAGACAAAGTTGGACTAAAAACTCCACAAAATGCTATACAACTCTGGAATCATTGACTAAGGCAAGTCCCAGGAGAAACAGAAAAAACAGACTATAATCATGTGAGAAACGTCACAGTGCTTCCAGTCACCGTTTTACTCGGCATATATCTACCATACAGTAAGTATTGTGCTGTGTCCATATAAAAACCATCCTTCAGTTACATGGATTCCAAACCCTGTGACAACCTCTTAATGGAGATGGATGAAGACTAAAATTAAGCCTAGGAACAGAATCTGGGAGCTGAAACTAAAGCAGCAGTGCAAGGACAAAGTACATTTTACCAAGGTTTGGGGGGGTGGCTTGGGAGTTTTGGAGATTTGGGACTTTTACCCCCTGGAATTTCTAAAACTGAGCTGGTTTAAAGAAAACACAGAGCAAATAGTCCAGACCTCAAGTGAGAATAAAATCCTGTATTGAGGTCTTTTTTAGCTTCAAGGTAAGAAGAGCCCAGCTATATGAAGAGCCAGACTGAAGGCAAGGACTATGCAAAGCTTTGTCCCAATCTTACTGACATTTTGCAGACTGCTTCTAAATGATGTCTCCTTGTTAGATAGCTGGATTGAGACCAGACTTAGGACTGTACAGTACTGGGATCAAACGTCTTTTGAAATTTGAAATCCCAATAGCTGCAAAACTAGCAGAATAAATACTACTTCTCTCACAAGACTTCAAAGGCAGTTTTTTATTTCCACCTGTTCTGTTAGAGTTGACCTTTTATAAACCTCTTGCTTGTAGGATAAATAGCTTTATCACTGCCTAGCCTGCTGACATTTGAGCACTCACAACAGCATGTTCCTGATAAAACTTTCAACCAGCACAAAATACCCTGCAGAGATTAGATGCATAATATTAACTTATGCCCAAAGTAAGTATTCAGACATCCTGACTGCACATGTTCACATGACTTCATAAATGGTCATTTTATGGATTTAACACGTGTTTTACCAACAGTGGTAACCTGACTGGTCACAGACAACCCACACTGATTTTGCTGCTTCATTTTATCGGTCCTTAAGTGCTTCAATAGGTATTTTTTTAAATGTTAAGCACAGAAGTTGAAGCACATTAGCAAAATCAAACACTTCAAAAGAAAGTTACATTAAGTGGTAACGGAGAGTAACAGAGATCGTAGAAGAATAAATCCCCTCCGTTAAAAAGTCAATGAATAGATTAATACTTTGTCTTCTTGAAAATACTGGGTTTTCTCCTTTAACAGCATACAGCCAGTAGATGCAGAAACAATGGGGGTGGGGGGGACAGAGGTGCCAAAACACACTCAGCAAGAAAGCAGTGAATGTCCTCCTACTGTGACAATCCATTAAAAACGGAAGGACCAGCCTGTACTTGCAGAAGTTTTGAGCTCCCAAAGCCATGTAACACTGAAACCACTCAGGTAACAAATCAAATCCAACTAGCTCCTTTTAACTGCTTCTGTGCAGGGCTAGAGAAGGCACATTCAGCATGTCCTTTTAACAGGCTGTATAAGCTCATTACAAAGTTAGCAGGTTTACTGGCGTTTTAACATCTTACTCTATTGTAGTGGTACTCCACTTTTACCAAGACTTTCTGTAAGACATTGACAAGTGTAAACAAAAAAAATAGTGTACACAGACAACACCGTTTTCAAACAAACTCTACCAACAAAACTTAATTCCATTATTGTTAACAGAATGACAAAGTTCTAGCTGAACTAAACACTAGCTTTACGTTTTTTCTTCACAATCTTAAAATTATTTATCCATGCTTAAAAGTTAAAATTGGAAATCTAGCGTATTTGTAGCTTAATAATGAAACTAATTCTTTCTTCACCCATCATTTCCACAGCTCATACTTTCAATTTTTAAAGCAAAAGTATTTCCTGCAGATTCAAAGTTATCTTTACATTTTGCAGTGTTACAATAGAGTAATCCAAAACTGATTTAGTGACTTCTGCAGTGAAAATGAAATTCATTGTGAGCTAAATGGAATTTCAATACAATCCACATATAATAAAGCTACAAGGCAATTAAGTTTCTGAAGAAGACATTAATCTAGCCTGTCACCCATAAAAACCCAGCATTCGAGGCTATATATGCAGACAGCATCAAAAAGAAAAAAAGGAAAAAAGCACACATGTCCTCAACAATTCACCAACCCTCTGAAATGGAAAATGTTTTTAACTGTAATATCAGACTCTGAAACTTTTCAAAGCAAACAGAATTAAACAAAGGAAAGCAATTACTGTTTTTTTCAGTTAACAGTTTTTTGTTAATAGCAACACAATCCAGCTACAGCTGCAAAACTAAAGTTCTGCTCTAAACAATGTTTAAGGCTGCCTTCTGCTCTCAGCAATGCTCATCCAGCTGATCTCAAGCATTAAGAATCCAGCCTTAATTGCGGAGTGCTTTGCAACTGAGTTGGGGTGGTACTTTTTGGTTGCTTGCTTGGTTGGTTAGTTCGTTTTTGTGAAATTACTTCTTGTTGCAGAAGTACCGTAAGACTGCCAAACATTTGCAAGATGTTAAAATAATAAAGTAACAAATATTAACCCCAAAAGAATCAAAAGCCATTTCAGTACAAGAGAACAAGTTAAAACTCTGTTATATTCTTAGTACTTTTCTCTAGCTAGATGCTGCAAAATTTCAATATGCACATGTCAATGCAAGGCTCAGAGACACTGATTTAGCATTTCATATCCCATAGCTCAGTGTCTTCTGGATTCTAACCAACAATAGCACATCCTTAATTATGTTTTATTGCTTTAATATCATCCTATTTAGAGTCTGAAATTTAATCAGTATCTCAGGTGAGAGCCTAAAAATTAATCAGTATCCCAAGGCATGCTCCTCCTCTCCATCTGTGCCTGCACTTCCCTTCTACTATTTAAAGAGATTTATTACAGTTTGATGCACGACAAAGGATTTCCACAGCTGAGATAACATGTTATTTCATTAGGAATGCAAACATCTCTTTTCCCCATGCAATATGAACTAAATAAATATATACAAAATGTCTGCCTTTGCTGCAAATATAAAGATCTTCTTTTCCTTAACAGCTCTGGAGCTGGAAAAAAAGAAACCTTATAAACAAACTGCTGCATGTGCTAGGCAAAGAAATGACTGACCAAGCTTCTGGCCTGCAAATAGGAGGGATACTAATTTTCAAAGATAAAATTTATACTCAGTAGCACCTGCAAAGCAGCAATTTTCAGTCCCATTGCATTGAAAATAAACTAGTGTTTAAAAAGAAGCTCATGCTAATAATAGGTTATAGATCACAGCCAAGTCTAGTCCTAATACACAAGGAAGGAGATGATTTTAAAATGCTAGCTTCTGTGTTTTCAGCTCTTTATACAGATGCCTGGGCATTTATTGCCATGTTTAACCTGCTGTGAAAGATATTGTGAGGTGCAGAATTTAGCCTCCAATCTCCACTGGGGCTGCAAGAAAGGCAAAAAAATTGTTGGCCACGAGGATGAGCAAAGAGAAGTCCAAAGAAGCAGGGCAAGAACAGGAAAACCAAGCAACTGGCCCATATGAAACAAAACAAAACAAAAAAGCCCTACAAAGAAACAAACACAGAAACCAGACAAACAGTATGCAGAAATTGGCAAGATGAAATTTAGTATAAAAGCAGACATAACTTTTTTGCCTTTCTTTTAATTGATTACATTAAAAAGGATGCAATAACCGAAACACTAGGGCTCTAAACAACAAACCCACTCTCCTATACTTTCAACAGGGACACTTGAGTCCATAAACCTGACAGAGTTGTCTATAATACTATGGTGGTACATACTATATAAAAACATCCAAATCCAACTGGACAAGTCTCCTCCTGCATAAGCCACAGCCTTAAAACACAGTAGAAGCAAAATTGAGTAACTACAGAAAGCAAGAAAGGCATTCCATTTATACAACTCATCACCCAGGCTACCTAATGAAGTGAAGTCATGTAAAAAATAATTTCTTAAATATTCCTTCGCTATTTTCTCACACATACAGAGATGTAAAGGAAGACAGTAATTTATAACATCATGTTCTCTGATAAAGGCCACACCAGTTCTGCCTTGAATGCACAACTCCCTTCTGAAGCAAAGTATTAGCAACCTTCAACAATGACCCCACCACCTCCTGAAAGATTTTCAACCACCACCCAAGCCCTGGGCTTTATTGCCATTTCATCATGAAATTCAATGTCTCTACTCAGACATATCCTGGCGTTTTCAACACTCTCGTTCAAGCAAGACTCTGAAACACCCACTTTGAAGAAATCAGAATACAAATTTGGGACAAAACTTAGGGAATGTGGATTAGTCGATCAGAAATGAGTAGTCTGTGTCACGGTAACATCTCTCAACTGTCTGTATGAAACACTAAAACATTAATATTCCCCGAGTAAGGTCTTTAGATTATAAATACACAGAGAGTTTACATTGCAGGAACACATGACAGTACAGAAAAGCAAGTGTGCTCTGAGGAGACAGTGCACATTTTACGTGAACATCACAAGCTTTCAGACATCAGAATAAATTCTGTGAAGACCATAAAAAAATGGAAAGAGAAGCAGTCTTAGCACACTCGTTGGAAAGAACACATTTTCAAAGTGTGAAAAACAACTGTTCACTTTGAAAATTTAAAAGGTTTATTAAACCTTAACAAAAACATAATAAAAGGACTACATAAGGAAAAATTTGCAGGGCTGGTTTTGCATTTCAAAACCACAACTGTCAAAATAATCATTAGACTGAGTGGGGAAAAAAGAGTGTTCAGGGAGCTGTTTAGATAAGAAATATCACAACCCTTGAACTTTATTTTGAAAGTGACTGCCAGTTGTTACAGATTATCAACAACTTTCTGGCTCCAAAGAGATGGCAGTGGGAATTCAATTAGCCTTTCTTTGGGGTCATAGTCTCAGGTTACAGGTTAAATGGCAAACTAAAGAAATTCCCTCACTGTCCCAGTTCTCTAGAGGCACGTACTAATAGCAAGCAATAGCATAAGTTTCATTTTGAAATGCAAGTTTCCACGACCTCTGGTATATCCCGCCTTTTGAAATTCAGTATTTTTTAAATTATGGTGTGAGAGCTCAGAAATACCACTGCCACAAAACCAACTCCTGACCAAAACACACTGCCAGTGCTTCCAGACACATAAACATTCCACTATGGCTTATTTCCAAGTCTCTACTGCAAATGTACAAGCCCACCCTTCACCACAATCCATCAGCCTGCATGACACTCCTCGAACTCTCTGAGGACCAGCAGAGGAATTTAAACGAAACTGCGTAATAAGAATATTGATTAAACCGTACTGACGAAACAAAATCATAGGATCCGGAAGAACAGTATGAGTTTTCCCCTAGATTGCCCACGAGCGGCTTTTTTTGTGTTTACTTGCAAAAACCACCTGCCCAGGGCACGAGGTGATAAAACCCAGGATCGGAGGCGTCACCTTTCAGCCCCGGCAGACGTGGAAGTGCTGCGGGCAGCGTTCGCCCGCTATCCCGGGGAGCTCTCGGTGCCGAGGCCCCGCTGGAGCCCCTGGCGCCGGTGCCGGCGGCAGCGGGGCGGGAGCCGCGGAGCTCCCACCACTGCTCCAGCTCGCCCACAAGTTGAGCTCCGGAGAACGCGGGGCGAGAGGAGCGACGGGACGGCTCCGTACCAGCAAAGAGCCGCCTCCCGCTGTCGCTGCCTGCTGATGAAGCCATCCCCATCGCCGGCGCAGGTGTGGAAGAGGCGCCTCATCCTCTCCTCCTCACCCGTGCTGGAGGTATCAGCGCTGCTGCTGCTGCCGGTGCTGTTCATCTCCGCTACGGCGGCTGCCGCCATCATGCGCCCCGCTCCGGAGGAGGAGGAGGAGGCGGGGAAGGAGGAGGAGGCGAGGCCGCCTCGGGCGCCCGGGATTCCCAGTCCCGCCGCGCCTGCAAAGTGCGAGCTGCTGCACAAAGCCGGGGCGGGGGCCCTGCCGGCCCCGCATCCACCGCCCGCGGAGGGACACCCGGGGCGGGACCCCGTGGGGGCTCGGCTTGGAGCTCCTGCCGGCGCGTGGCATTGTCCCGCGCCGGGATCACGGCTGGAGCCACCGGGAGCGAGCGAGCGGGCGGCGTCGCCAGCCCGGGTGCGGCTGCTTTCTCTGTTGGGGGCCGCCGAGTGCAGGGCGACCCGAACCCGCCCCGAGCGTCGCTTGTTCTCCTTGGGCTGGGCAGGGCCGGCCCCTTGCTCCGGAGGTGCTGCTTTGGCCGGTCTGTGGAAACCAAGGAAACCCAGCGTTTTCTGTAGCCCTTCGTTTTCGCTCCAGGCTGTTTGATGGGGTACTGCTCAGGCAAAAGGATTCTGAAGTGCAGAGCTCCAGCCTCTCTTGACTCATCCAGTTCGTTTCTGTTATAAACGCCAATCACTTGGTTTTTAAAATTTTTAAAAGTTTAATAATAATAAAATAGTTATAAAAATAGCAATACAATTAGAGTAATGAAAATTTAGAGTTAGGACAATTACAAGACAATAAAAAGCAAAGAATTACGGACGTCCGGATGCTCTCGGGCACTTAAGCCCGATAAGCATGCCTTGTGAACAAAGGAATAATCTTTAAAAGCAGTAGCCCGTTGCATATTCATACATCTCATACAGGATGCATAAATTCCTTGCAAATTAAGAACTTTTCTGGTTTTTGTCAACTTCTTCCCCTTAATCCGGGTGGTTCCATAAAGACGGAGAGAAGGTGGAAGAATGTTTGTCTTTTCCGATAAGGAGGCAGTAATTCTTTATGGGCCCCCATCATTGTCATCTCTGTGTGAAGAGTTTCTTCATTATCTCATCTCTTGCTTGAGTTAGTAAAAAAAACCCCACATACATAGGTTCTATTTTAACTACAAAACTACATTTACCATACTATTAAAATGTTAATACAGCACTTCTAATCAATATAACATAATACATATAGTATTCAATTTAATATTTGCGAAAAGCCAATCATAAAAACATGCATTTTTCACAGTTTCCACTGATCAGTTTTTACCTGCAAAGTCAACAATTCGTTTTCGTGTCCCTGAACATGTTTGTGGCCTATACCCTTCCCTGTCTCTTGGTCTCTTTTTCATTTAAAGAAAAATAGTTTTCTTTGCAGTCATCATGTGGCCAGATGAAAAAACCAAAATCGTGCCTGTATAGTACAGCTGCTTCATTTCCTTTGGTATCTTTGCCACCCTACTCACTATCTAATTAAGTTTTGTTCAGTGCTTTTTTTTCTTATTCCTGTGAAAAGAAGTGATACAGCACCAGCACCAATCTGTTTTATCTCTAACTGGAAGCAGGTATTCTGAAACGGTCTACAACAGCATTTCAGTTTACATAACACATTATGTTTCTTACTCCATCACGTCACATGATTAATTTGGGTGAACTAAGTTTTTTCCTAACCTATTTCTTTTGAAAAAAAAGACCTTGTTATTAAGGACATACATTTCCCTCATAGCATCAGGTATTATTCCTTTCCTATTAATTAAGTCTTTGAAGATACCCAGTTCACACTACAAAACATTTTGATCTTCCTTGTTGCTGTCAGGGATTAATGAATATATAAATCCAGCAAAGTTATCACACTTGTTGCACAGTGCCTTTAAAGTACATTAACTGATGGCAAGAGTTCTAATTGTTAATATTTATTGTACCTTGATTACATAAGTCATTACAAGGTAAAGAGTTCCTCTGGCATTTTATTAACTAAAACTGCTTGCAAGTGTAAGCATGCATACACTCACTCTCATATGGTCTCGGTCTCTGCAGATTTCCAAATTACATCGCTTACATTAGTAAGCGATTTAAAAGATTTCCAAATTACATCGCTTACATGACCAGGGCACTGGTAGTATGGAGGCAACACACTTCCATACTCTTTCAAGGCATTTAAACCAGAAAGTATTCCAACTACCCTTTCAGATGTTCCATCTCCTGACCTACAGTGGTCTGACTCTAAGTCTTTTGGATCCAAAATACAGCAATGAGAATCTCCAAGAACACTCTCCATCCTGATGCTATCTGCCAAGCCTCACAGTTGGCCAGTTCTCAAAATTTTTAAACTAATCTCCCACTTCTCGTCTAATCTAGATAACACTTTATCTTTTGTTCACATCTTAGACGCATGCTTCACACACCAGCTTTCTTTGTGGATCAGAAATTCACCCATTCCTTATCTTCTCCCTGCTCATTGTGAACAATTTTTGGGTTGGTTGAACTGAATTTTTCCTGCTATCTCTTCCTTCTGGGGATCAGCTGTAGTTAACTTTTTTAACTACATTTGTAGTTAAAAAATTTGTACCAGTCCCAAGATTGGGACTTTCCCTGATAACAAAGCAAAAAATGTGAATTTCAGATGGCAAAACCCCCACATTTAAAACACAAACTATGCTGTGCAACAGAAAGTACAATTCTGCCTGAAGCATCCCTGGTGTGAGAGGTATGTGATGCCTAGAAAGCTGTGAAGAGAACAAGGAAGGAGGGAAAGGAGTGAGAGTTCTGAACTGCTGTGAGTAGCAAAATAGGTTTGATATTTCTCAAAAGAAATATTTTAAAAGTTTGTATGTTTTCTGCTTAAGACTGTGGGTTTTAACTGTCAATCCGTTGGGTATTTATCTTCTTATGTAAGTTAAATAAATCTTTCATTTTTCAATATAATTTATACTGTACAATATAAATTTTCCATAATGCCCTGATTTCTAAATTCAAATAAGCATATACAAGACAGTCAATGCAAATGTTAATAACAATGCTGTAGCACTACTAGCTGCACTTAATCACCAACATTTTTATACCCAAAATCAGACATCTCTGAAAGATGAGAAGGAGACACTTGATTTCCAGAGATGCTGGACTTTTCAGAGTTTTCACCAAATCAACAGGACACCTAAGTTCATGTGATCCCTGAAAGTCAAGTCTACCTCAAATCAGATGTTGAACAATAGAAAAAGAAAAGCACTGTAAACCTCTCCAAATTTACCTATAAGTGGTTTTGCAGTAGAAAACATAAAAGAAAAAACATAAAACATAAAAAAAAAACCATAGAAGTCACTGCATAAAAAGCTGCCAAATGACCAAAATCAACTGACAAAAAAGATAAGAACTTCCTTCTAGATAACATTCAGCCATAGCATTTTCAATTAACCTCTTTCAAAACCCACTAACAAAACATTAAGTTAATTTGCAAGCAGGAAGTTTTAATTTAGTAATAGTCCTTTGAGAAAGGTAGCCAGGGTGTGCAATGCAGAACTTTCTCAGCACCCAGAGTATAACTGTCCAGAATACCATCTCTTTCAATCTCCTAAATACTACATCCAGCCCTTTTCACACACTTGCTAAAAAGTTCCCTGTTGCTCCATGAGGTTCTCGGTTAATAGACATGTCAGGGTTATCCAAGTGACACTGTCACCCACAACACAGGTGGGCTCTCTTGGGGATACTGGCAGAGTGAGGATGGCACTAAACCATAGGTACAATTAAAACTTTGTTTTCTTAACAGGATGTTATGGTTGATATAGAAGAGAATTTATTATTAGAATGGCATAGGATTTCTACAAGTAGAGTTAACCTAGTACAATCTGTAACTAGCATGGTAGGGAATTTATAATACAATTTAACTTATAATTTCTTATCACCTGAATCTCTGCAGCTCAGGTCAGATCACAATCCATGGTTTGTCGTATCAGTATTACAATCAAAATCTCGAGGGGCTGGGGAGCCAGAAGTTGCAGGGGCTGCCTGGGAAGGCACAACAGGGCCTGGCAGCCAGGACCACCCAGCCATCACAGCCAGGTCAGCCCAGGGTATCAGACAATTCCCTGGAACAACAAAGGGCAGGCTAGGACATGGGACCAGGGTGGAGCTGGCTTGGCCACCAGGCACTCACATAATGTGACTATGCACATGTATACCAAGCTACTAAGATGTAAGTATGCTCAGATCTAAATCTGTGCCTAGCCTAAATAAACCATGCCCAGGTAATATAAGGGCTAAATAGAAGTAATTTCCTATGTAAACCTACCTTTTTTTTTTTTTTTTAGGGAAATGAAATTAAAAACATAATTTATTTTCTATAATGTAACTTACAAAATGCATATTTTTGATGTTGCTGTAAGATAGATGGGAGAGTTAGCTATTCTAATTGCTGCCAATGCTTAGGTATTCAGACTGAAAATTTTTATGTACACTATGATCAAAAGCAATACCTAGTGGTGTCAAAGGAGAGATTATACCATGTTTCAGTCGGCTTCAGATAAAGACCATCTTTGTTTACTGACTTTCACTGTAAAAAGATTTTAAATAACAGACATATAATGTGAGTTCAAATTAATGTTATTTAAAACATCATTGTGTACAGCAAACTGCATCTGCTGCTAGCAGAGCAATGGTTTAGCTAGGAAATTGCTAAGTTAAAGTCTCATCAAAATCTTGTGTCTGAAGTTACTGTATTACCTTCTTTGTTTAGATCCACTTCTCATCACAGACCTATGCTTTCAAGATCCATCTAGAAATATAAGTCTTGTGCAGCCTTTACTGTGGAATTCTTAGCAAGTAGAGCTGTTTGAAAACTCTTACAACAGTATATTCAAATTTTTTTTTTTTTTTTTTTGTGAGGCTGATTTTTCTGATTTTTCTCCTCCTGCTCTCAAGAGTGGTCTGCAAAACTGAGATATTTTATCTAGGATTAAAGATACTTTAGAGAGAATATTAATTTTTAGACAGAATATTAATGCCTCTTTTGAGAAGCCTCCTAATAATTTTTTGCCTTTATAAATGCTCAACCACTTTGTAAAACTGTTCTGAAAAGTGTACTTTTTATGATGATGATGATTAATAGAAATGAGAACAGTTTTGCCCCTTTTTTCAAAAATATTCTAAACTGCTCTCCTACTCAGACAGGTTCCTATTCCTGGATCTTACATAAGGATCCACATTTTGGATACAGAAAGTTAGAAATTCATTTCCTCATTTCTTGTATATACATGTAAACAAAGATATTGAATATTCCCACTATTTTTTTGTCAAAGTAGGTTATTTGAAGCTATATCTCGGTTAACAAAATACGACTTTGGTCCAAAAAAGTGGGGGCACATGTAAAGATAAATGGTCTTTTTGTAAACTGTGACTAGGAAGTAACCTCAAAATCTTTTCCTGCAAGCTGCTCATGACTGCAATAGTTAAATGTGTTCTGTGCTCCAGAAAATTTCTGCAACATAGGTTTTATTTTCGTCAAAATATTTCGGTGAAACAGCATTCTAATAGGAAATTACATTCTGGATGAATTAATCTCTCCTGGGAGCGCATCAGTTCCTGTTTCAGCAAAGACACAAGCACATGAATCACAGGTATGAAATCCTACTGCCTTCAGTCTACTCCTAAGCTCACAAGACATGGGATCCCTGCAGTTTTCATGCTGCCTTTATAACATGTTGTAGACACAGAAAGATCTGTTAGCACAGGATCATTCGACTCTCCCTCCTGTCCTCTGTCATTTGCTCACCCTGGAAACTAGAGTTTCTCGATTTAGGAGTGAGGAGTAGAAAAAACTGTGGGAAGAACTGGGGCATATCTGACCCTGTTGGGAATCATGCTCTTCCCAGTCTTCGTTCTGGATTCATTGCTGAACTCTATGGATGCCTTGAGGGCACTGAAGTTTTGCAGTTCAGTTCAGTTCCACAGTGATGTGGGAAATGGATTTGTAGAGACAAAGACCAAGTTCTGGACTGTGGCAAGTGAGGACCTGAGAGAGATTGTTTTACAAGGACAGAACTGATCAAAAGGCTTTTTCCTTGATGTCTCAAAAATAAATAAAAACTGAAGTAAGGGAAGTGAAAAAGACAGATAAGTAAGAAATGATGCATCAGTAGATGATAGGAGAGGTTACAGAAATGGGGCAGAGGCAATCACCCGGATCAGCAGCCAAAGGTCTGGGGAACTGTCAGTGTATCGGTGTATCCAGCAGAGTGCAGTAAAGCAAGAAATGCCCATTTTCACTGCAGTTAATTTATTAAACAAATATCTCTCAATATAATTTGACATCAGTCTTACTTCCCTAAATGTGTATAAATACATAACTTACTTCATGGGATCATTAATGATCACAGCAGCCAACAGCTGTCTGGTTACAAATTTACTATAATGCTTAAACCCCTACATACTGGAATTCCTTTTTTTTTTTTTTTTAGTAATCAAGGAACTGAAAAGAGAAGTAAATCTTGTGCTCTTTCATTAACTTGATCTTGAAGAATTGGCTCACTAGTGATCCTTGCATCACATTTCAACAGCTAATAAATCTTATAACACTTAAAATCTTTAAAAAACTCCCAAACCAAAACCATAAAGACTAATTATTTTGCAGTCAAACCTGACACAATCTAACACAGTACAGAATAGATAATACTGTTTCACCAACTTGCTTTGCAGTTCTTTTTCTCGTAGAACAGCATCTTTTGTGGAACGTAAGAGTGTTTACAAGAGAGAAAATATTCTGCAAACTGAAAAGAAGTCAGAAAAAGTGCCTCTTGGGAGGGTAAAATAAGAATACCTAATTGTATTTAAACACGCAGATGTATTTTTGCATAAAACTGTGCTGCTTCTTAATTCTTCTTATAAAAAAAAATACATGGGCATTTGGACATATGTTAATACAAGGAAATAATTCTCATTCCAGGGGCTATTTGTTTTGAGTAAACATTAGCCAGAAGACATTTCTGAGGCCAATCATGAAAATGGAATTTTTAAATACTTACAGATTGTTATTTCTAATATGAAAATCCACAGCTAGTAATTTTTGTTAAGAGAATACGTATAAAGAATAAAACCTCCATGTCTAAGAGCTTGGGTAAGCACAATTCTTTGCTTATTCATATGCTGAGTGCAGACTGCAACTCAGTATTTAGCAGGGCTGCAGCAGGCAGTGTATGCCTGACCACACTCTCCTATTTTTTTCACCCTTCTAATAGCATTGGGCAGTCAAAAAAGCAGTGAAAGAAGAAAGGCATGTATTAAGGAATTCGTTGTGCAGGATGCACTCAGGCTTCATGCCAGTCTTAGCCATATAGATGAGACTTAATCCAACAGTTAATTATCTCTGTGCGCTGCTGTATTTACAGGATTGCAAACTGAGAGCAGAATTGAGCCTGAGGAATAATTTTTCAGAATCATGGGCCTTTTTGTCTATAGGAAGGCAAGATGATGCTGTTAAGAGGCAGAAACTGTTAAGAGATCTGGGTTCATGATTAAAGATTTCTGATGTGACACTTTCAATCAAATTAGTTATGAACTCTCATTTTGTACTGTTGATACCAAGGATGATAAGAGGAATGCTCATCTTACTCAGCTGAAGTGTTTAATTTTCCATAATAACTGTGATGTGCTTTGAGGTGGCAGTACTGAACGTCACAGGAACAGCTATGAGGAACTTAGCATTATGTACTTTGATTGAAGATACATAGTCAGATACTTGAACTGAAAAACTAAAAAAAAATTTTGAAGTAACCTTAGAAAAGATCAATTGTTCTGCTCCAGTGCAGTGATCTCTCAGTGCAGAATTATGCTGAAGTGAGCCTTGTAAAAGCTTTGGTAGAAGTCGCTTAAGAGCTATTTTTTCAGCCAGCTACATCAGACAGTGAGTGTTTATCTTCTATTTATTTAATTGCCCACTTCAGTTCACAACTAAGGATGTTTGTTCAAACTGAGGAATAGTTTGTTCTTCCTCCAAGTATTCTCCTTCTGACCTATGATGTTTCCGAAGCAGCAGCCTTCAATACCGAGCCCTGTGTCAAGCCCAAGAGGATTTGGTTTAGTTTCTACCTCGCGTCCTCAGCGTGGAGTCCAAGGACAGCAGGAAAAGACGATCCAAAATCAAGGGCAAGTAACACTTTACAGAGTGAGGAGGCTGAGGGCCGAGATGACCCTCGCCACAGCTACGTTGAATACCATGCAATGAAAGCACGCAGTTTATGACCGGACACGGCAGCAGTGCCACGTTTTGGTCACAGCCATGCACGCATCTCGGTACTAGGCAGGCTTGCCCCCTGCCGGCGGGAAAAGAGCCAATTTCCTTCCGTTCGGTTCGCGCCCAGTGGGCTGCGGGTGACTCCACGCAGGCCCCGCCCGCCGCCAGCGTCGTCCCTCGGGCCGAGCAGCTGCGACACCCGATCCGTGTCGGTGTCGGGGCCGTGTCGGGGCCATGTGGCGACACAGGCGGGTCCCGCGGCGGGAGCCCGGCGAGGCTGCGGGGGACTGGGTTGCCGGCGCCGCGATGGGCGCCCGGGCCGGGGTCGTCAGGGTGGTCGGCGTGGACGAGGAGGTGAAAATGGCGGTGCAGCTCGCCCTGGAGCGGTTCCAGAGCGGGGACGAGGCGGGTACGCGGAACAGCCCGGCCCGGGCACGGCCTGCGGGTGTTGTGAGGGCGCTGGCAGCGGGTCAGGGAGGGGATCCTGCCCCTCTGCCCGGCCCTAGTGAGGCGCAGCTGGGGTGCTGTGTCCAGCTCCGGGCTCCCCAGCACCGGGACAGGGAGCTACTGCAGGGGGTCCGGCAGAGAGATGAGGTGAGGTGAGGTGAGGTGAGGTGAGGTGAGGTGAGGTGAGGTGAGATGAGATGAGATGAGATGAGATGAGATGAGATGAGATGAGATGAGATGAGATGAGATGAGATGAGATGAGATGAGATGAGATGAGATGTCTGGAGCATCTCTTAGCAGGAGAGGTGTGGGAGTTGGTCCTTTTAAGCCTAGAGGAGACTGAGAGGGGATCTCACTAATGCATCTGAATATCTTCAAGATGAGTCCCAGGAAGGCGGTGCAAACTTTTTGGTGACAGGATGAGGAGCAAAGGCCATAAATTAAAACACAAGAAGCTCCACCTGAACATGAGGGAGAATTTCTTTCCTTTGAGAGCAGCAGAGCACTGAAACTGCTGCCCAGGGAAAGCATTGAGTTTCCCCCTCTGGAGACATCCCAAGCCCTGGATGTGTTCCTCTGTCACCTGCTCCAGGTGACCCCCCTGCAGGGGGGTTGCAGTGGGTGGTCGCCCTTCCAATCCTAGCAATTCTGTGGTTCTGTAACATTGAGATGTCAAGATTACTGCCTGTTGCATCATTACTGTTTTCTCAATATTATTTATCATTCTAGAGATGGAATTTCCTTCTAGTTTCACTAGTGCTGAAAGAGCATTTGTTCACCGGCTCTGTCAGTCTCTTGGACTGGTATCTATAAGCAAAGGGTGAGTCGGGGTACAATTTTCAGTTTTTTGGTGCACACAAATAGTATTTCAAGGCTAATGATAACCTGATTGATGTTTTCAACATAGTCAACTGTGTTGCAAGGAATAGTATTAGAGAAAAAAGTGTAAAAGTAGCTACAGAAATGAGCATCTTTGTTCATTGCTGTACGCATGTTTGGAAAAACTTGTGATGTGTTTTGGGACAGCTTGCTTTTATACTTTGTGGATTTAATGGCTCCATTAAAAACGCTTCTCTCTGCGATTTCTGTTTTTTTCCCAAATATTTTGCATAGTGTCTCATACCTTGACAGATAAAAGTCAACCTAGAGTATGTTCCTTTTTCCTAAAATATGTTTACTTCTCCCCCCGGCAGAAAAGGAGCCAATCGGTACCTCACTGTAAGGAAGAAGGATGCATCAGAGGCACGCGCAGTCATGACTTGTGACTTGGCTCTCTATACGAAACACACCATTTGGAGTCTAATTCAGCGCTTTCCTGTCACAAATAAGGAAAGCACGGAACTCCTGCCGAGGACAGATCAAGGAAATGCCTGTGCTGTTGAATCTGGTATGTTCGGCCTGTGTTCTGATTTGGACTTGTCCATCGACACCACTTGAAAAAACCACCTGCAACCCAGTGACAAAACAAACCTCCTTCTGTTCTGTCCCCTCTCATGTCCTAACAAACACCTTCAAACAAACGCATTCATTTTCCTTACTTTTAAGGTCTTTTATAACTGGTGCTGTGAGGAATTGGGAAGTCATATCATGCACATTGTGATGTCCACCTTGTGTTGTGTTAATTTAGAATCTTTGAGCCAGTTCCAGCCAAATCTTTTTGGAAGCACATTTTGAAATGTGGCTTCATACAAGTACTATGAGGTGGGATTGAAGAGTCAATGTTACCCTGATGCCGTAAGAACACCTGTATGAGAAAATAATATTGTCTGTTCTGTTTATAGAAATTAATGTCCTTGATAAAGAATTTTAATTTTTATTTCTTTATCTCTACAAAAAAATATATTTGTTCCTTAAGAGACTACTGTCCAGACTTCTTGATTTCTTGAATATGGAAGAGTTCACTGAAAGACAAACTTCTGATAAAATGTTGGGTTTTTTTTTCAAAAGCAAGGCTTTAATCTAGATTATTGCTTTATCAGCTACAAGTGGAAGTTACACTGTGTTTCTGTGTGCAGAGATGGGTGTAGTGAGCAGAAAACACTTGTGTCAATATACCTTGTTTAATTGCATGGTTCTGATACATGGAGTCTGTTCTTGAAGTGCTTCCTTTTCTGTTATTTTCAAGTGTTTCAGTTGTTTTATAGGATTGTTTAATGAATAGAGGGAAGCTATAATGAAAGTACTGAAAGGCAATGTCTTAGGAATGTAAGGATAAGTTCATGAACAGTCCAATAGTTGCCTTTCTCTGCATCTCAAGAATGTATTTTTAGTTCTCCCGATCTCTTAGTCTGTGTTTGTCTTGGTACAACAGAGCTTGAAATTTAGTGTATGAATCTATTAATGACATTAAATATGTATAACTGAGTTTACAGCAAGCTTTTCATTCTTCTGGAAAATAATTCGGAAGGAATTACAGAGTAGCACTTGCAATGATGGATGTGAAGTAGCTCCCTCAGAAGATGTGCCCCTTTTTTGGCTACTTCTGCACTGCTTTCTAACACGTCACACTGCTGTGTGGGGGCCAGGATTCTTGATATAGCATGCTTGCATTAGTATGATTTCAGGCAAAGGTGTGGAATAGCTTCAAGGTTTAACTATGTGAGTGTGTGTTTCTAGGGAGAACTGCAGGTGTGAAATGTGGGCACAGATACAAAGGCCACCAAAATACACCAGGCTGGTTTTCTCTGGTTTGGTTTCTGTTTCTCCTTTTGTTCTTTGTAGGCTTTTTTGACTTGGAGCAATGCTCTGGAAGAGTCTGGTTTTGTTCAAAATACCTATGAAAGTAATAACTGTTTTGAAAAATGCCTATTTCAAGCACTGCAGCAGGACATGTTGCTATAAATATGACTTCTAAATGTGTGATGTGCTTGTCACTCTACCCACAGGGATGCATAAAAAGTCAGCAGTGTTAATTTTTCAGTACAATTTTTGAGCAGTGTTTTTGTGACCTTCCTCTGAATCTGCATAAATAACCTTTTAACTTGTCTTCACAGAAAACAAAGAAGTAAACAAGATAAGTTTTCGACTTAGTGATGGTGTCCCCCAGGTGCCAGTGAAAAGGGGGGAATCAGAGTTTGATTCCTTCAGGCAGTCACTACCAGTTCTTGAAAAACAGGAAGAAATTGTCCAAATAATAAAGGACAATAAAATTGTTTTGATTATAGGAGAGACTGGATCAGGAAAAACCACGCAAGTATGTTTCTACAATGAAATAAAAAAGATAACAGTATTTATTCTAAACTAATGCTAATTGTGTAACATTTGTGATATGGGATATTTTTATGCTATTTTAAGGCTTTTCTTTTCCTGTATGATTGAAAATCTTGTTCCAATTCACTTTCTTGCTTTTGAAACACTAAGCCAGTAGATAGGTACTAAAAGCATAAATGATTCCTCACAATTTTCTGGTAGATACAATTTTTTCATTAAAATAATACAAAATATTGAAGAAAAAGTATCTGTGATGTTTGTATAGCCCTTTTTCTTCTAAGGCTAGTTCTGTTCTTAGTACCCCGAGTATTTTTTGTGTTAAAATGAGAGATTATCTACAGGACTTTTTTTTTTAGATTTCTCTGAAGCAGGTGGGAGGCACTGCAAGTTTTTTCTTTAAAAAAAACCCAAATAGGTTATACTTAGAAATTTATTTTCCGCTGGTTCAGGTATGTATGCCATGATAATCTAATGAAAAGTATTTTGCAATGTGTAATTCTGAGATGCAGTTAAATTGTTTAACTTGTGCTAACAAGGCTGTGACTTTCTCAAAGAGTAAATTTGAACCACTTCTTTACAGATCCCTCAATTTATCCTTGATGACTGCTACAAGAATGGAACTCCCTGTCGTGTGCTCTGTACTCAGATGAGACGTTTAGCAGCTGTTGCTGTGGCTGAAAGAGTGGCAGCAGAAAGAAGAGAGAAGATTGGCCAGACAATTGGTTACCAGATCCAGTTAGAAAGCAGGTACTAATGGTATTTCTGAGTGTCAGTTGATCTTGTGTTGGTCTTGTGAATCTTGTGTATGTGTAAACTGCAGTATGTTTGGGTTGCAGCCTTACAGGTGGGATATGTTACTGCAGGTGAGGAATACGTAAGAGTGAAAAGGATGGCTTTCTTCCTGTGTTTTGGAATTTTCATGTGGTAGGTTGTCTTATAGCACTGAATCTCAGGTATTTTCTGTTGACTGCTTCTGCAGAGTGTATGCATGGAAATCCTTGTCTGATTTTCAGATCAAGTCTACACTTTCTTTTTTTTTTCCTTTTTTTTTTTTTTTTTTTCTCTACTTTCAACATCCGAAAGTTCTGCAAGCTTTGAAGGTAGGTGTGAACACCGGCATGCTGTAACATATGACATAGGAGTCATAAAAGGGAAAACAACAAAATTGGAAAGTGACTGATGAAGCTGAGCATTATTTATCAGTCTAGTTTGGGCTAAATTTACTCTTCTTCAGCTTCTGTGTTTAAAACATGAAGTGTAAAAGTGGACATTTCAGTATCACTTGATGAATTTGTCTGTAAAGCAGCGCATGAATGGATTGTGTGCAGTTTTTACATCTTTGCACTGTGTAGCCAATGACATTTCAGGGAAGGGGCAGCAGTTGGGATATGAGTGACCAGAAGATGGCAAAAGGTTGTGTTGCTTGAGTGAACGAAGACGACACATAGCTGATGAAAATGAATGTGCTCGAACAACAAAGCCACAAGAAGAATTCAAATGTGTGTATGAAAGCTCACAAGGATATTAAGAGATTAGAAGAGCTAGTGAAGATGTATCACAAATAAACTGGGTGATTAATATATGGAAGTACTATGCTGGCAGAAGAAGAGCAAAGTCAAGTGAAAATGGAAGCATTACTGGAAGCAGTGGAGAAAATCCTGCTTGAGAAGAATCAATACAATTACTCCAGAGAAACCCTAAAAGGGGGAGATAACAATATTTTGACCTGTGGACAAAAATATTCTGGAGTGGAGATGTTTAGAGGTGTTTATAGTAACACAGAAATATAATTTTTAAAGTTTCTTAACTGTCTTCCAGAGAAGAGCTGTAGAGTACAGTACAAAGGAACTTTTCAGCTCCTTTAGGATGACAGTACCAGAGAGAGCAGTGACAATTGCTGCTTTTATTGGAACAGCTAACTCTGCCCCAGGTATAGAACTGTAACATTTCAGTATTTTGACCTCCTGAAGAACCAGAGGATCGAGCAGATGATTTTGTGATTTAGTCAGCTGTAATGTTTTGTGTCCTCAAGGCAAGGCTTTGGGAGCTGTGGGGAGGCTTCTGTGAGGAGGTGCCAGAAGCCTCTCCTGTGTGTGACAGAGCCAGTGCCAGCCAAGAGCTGCCTCTGGCCGAGGCTGAGCCCATCTGTGATGGTGGTAGTGCCTCTGGGACAGTGGGGAACGGGAGAGGAAAACCTGCACAACAGAGGCAGTAGTTCAAGAAGAGCAGTGAGAGCATGTGAGAGAAGCAGCTCTGCAGACAGGAAGGTCAGTGCAGGAGGGGAAGAGGTTCTCCAGGTGCCAGACCAGCCCATGGTGCAGCCCATGGTGAGGCAGCTGTGGCCCGGCAGGCCATGGAGGCCCATGGTGCAGGAGGGATCCTCCTGTGAAGGATTCTGCGTTGGTGCAGGTGGATGCTTGAAGGAGGCTGTGATCCTCTGGGAAGTCCGTTCTGAAACAGGCTCCTGGCAGAGCCTGTGGCTCCGTGGAGGGAGGCCACACAGAAGCAGGTTTGCTGTCAGGCTTGTGACCCTTGGGGGGTCCCACACTTGAGCAAGCTGTTCCTGAAGCACTGCACCCTGTGGAAAGGGACCCATGCTGCAGCAGTTCATGGAGAACTGCAGCCCATGGGAAGGACTCATTTTGGAGAAGCTCATGGAGGACTGTCGCCCATGGGAGAGACCCACGTTCTCCTTGTCCTTCTCTTGAGCCTGTGAGTCTTTTGTTGTGTTTCCTCTCCCCTGCCCACGGAGAGGACAGATAGAGTGGCTTGGGTAGGCACCTGGCATCAGGCAGGCTCATCCCACCGTGTGTAGACAAATACAAAGGCTATATCCAAGCATAGGCTGAGGAATTGGAACCTGGTTTTCCACATGGAATTTTCTAGTAAATTGAATGACATGCAGAGTTTCTTCACGATTCTCTTTTACTTCCTCATTTATTAAAATTTGAATCTTATTTTTTCATTTAATCCGTTGTCCAAAGTTTTGGGGTGCAAGTACTACAAATTGTTAGGAAATGTCTGGGAAAAGGCATAGTTTAAAAACAAGTGGTGTGCAGGAGTCTTTTGAAGAAAAAACTGTAATTCCTCTTCTGGTCAGCAGCTGCTTTAATTTTTGATCCATGGAAAGCTAGCTGCCTTTAAATGGTGCAAACCCCCTGAGTTGTCTCTGTGTGTGTTCCATAGGGTTTCTCCAAAGACACTGGTAACATTCTGCACTAATGACATGCTCCTTGGCACGCTGATGGCAGGAGACAGCACCTTCTCCACTGTGACCCATGTTATTGTGGTGAGCATCCTGTGGTCTTTCATGTGGGGTGGAGCAATATGTATTGCCCTGGAAAATGAGGTCCTCATTTGTTTTATTTAGATTTGCTGAGCACTTTAGGTGTTTTTGTTTGGTAGAAGCTGAATCAACTTTAAAGACTTTCTGAGTCCTTAGAGCAGCATGCGTGTTTTGCGGATTTTGGTGGTTTTCTATGTGTTTGTGTATTTTCCTGTAAAAATGTCTTATTTTATTTTCATGACAATGATTAATTGTGGAATCAGGAGGAGTGGAGAAGGATGAAAGTGTAAATTTTTCTGAACTTCCCCTGTTAGCAGAATATCCTTAGGGGAGGCTTACATTGATGTGGTTCAATGTAATCGTGTCAGAATTTCTGTTACCATTAGCTTTAGCAATACCAAGTTTTCAGTCCATTTGTTTGCCCAGAGTTTTCAAGATAATGTGGAATCTAATGGCTAGCAAATTATTCAGATGTGTTCATTTATGAGTATGTTAATATTCCTATTGTGGAATTTAATAAGTAAGGGGAATTAGAATGTTTATGGCAAGATTTAAGTCCTAAAGATTAAAAGGTAAGTTTAGGTGCCTGCCTGTTTATCAAAGTTAAAAAGGCTTGAGAATGATCTGTACATTCTTGATGTCAGCCTACAAACCTTGTATTTTGAGTCCTTGTTTCCTTCATTCATAAGACAAATCAAAACAGAAGAATGACAAAGATGAATCATCAGTTATGTGCCTTAATTTATAAGCTTTGTGTATGACTTGTCTAAGCAATCTGTCTGTTTTTCTGATTATGTGGTGTCATACATTTCTTTAAATGCTCATCAGTGGTGAAGTGAGAATTTATGAAAATAAGATTTGTAGGATTTGTGGTTTGTGGAGTTTTCTTGAAATTTGGCTTCAAATACAAAATCAGAGAGGTTTCAGATATTCACTTTAGCCTCTAAAGTTAAGGTGCGTACAGCTTCAGCATTACAATGCTTTCAGCGCTGATAAAAAGTTTTTGAAGTACTTCTTTTGCTTATGGATAATTAAAAAAAAAATCCTATTACTTAAATTAGACTTACACATTTTAAGGCCTCTGTAATGTGCCACCAAATCATCATAAAATTATTTGTTTTAGAAAAGTTTTTTTTTTGTCAGAAGTTGTGATCCTGAATCTGTGATGGTTTTTATTCTCTTTTTTTTTCCTTTTGTTACAGGATGAAGTACATGAGAGGGATAGGTTCAGCGACTTCTTGCTAATAAAACTGAGAGATGTGCTGCAAAACCAGAATAATTTAAAATTAATTCTTTCTAGTGCTGCTCTAGATACAAATCTCTTTATTAGGTATTTTGGAAGCTGCCCAGTAATACATAGTAAGTCTTGATCTTATCTCTTAAATCTGAGTATACTTGCCCTGAGACTCACTGATCTTACTAAACTGGAGAAAACTATTCTGAGTGAAGGCACTGAGAGTTACAGGAATCCTTGTTCTTCGTGTATTCAGGTTTCTTGTTTCTTGACTATTTGTACCTCATTCAGAGTGAAGTGTTTTAGTCACTGGGAGTTCTGTAAATGCAGGTACATCCTGCCCTCCTCCACCATTAATTGAAGAAGTAGGAAGGTTATTGAAGTGCTATCTTCATGCTGATACAGGACTTAGGAGCTACATGAGAGTGATATATATCAATATATTCCAGTAGAATCTCACTCTTCAGGCTTTGTGAAGGTTGTTACTGGTTACTGGATGAAACACAGATAACTGTACCTGTTCAGTTCAGAAATACAGGCTCAGGCAGATCGGGTTTCACAGGAAAAAAGAATCACACGATTCTTCGATTTAAAGAAAATCTGTAGCTGTTCATCTAGGTAAATATTCAGAAATGGCATCTATTTTCTCTTAGTTTGTGTTCAGACTCAGTTACCTGCGGTTAGATTGCTCTCAAATGCAAAGAAAAGTTACCATTATTGCTGTTTTAATTTCATGTGACTGATCTTTAGTAGAGGCAACATATAAATGCGTGGGAGATGGGGGGTTTTTGTGGGTTTGTGTTTTTTTCCCCATGCTCCTGGCTTGCAGGTTTTCTGCATGGGCGACCTTCTCTGGCACCTTGCAATCCTCTTACTTTTTCAACAATAATGTCCAAGTTGAATGTGTTTTGAAAAGTAGCTTTTAAGATAAATGCTTTATTTGACAATCAGGTAGACTCTCTGCATGTCAGCCTTTTTTGTTTTTAATCTCAACAGTTTTAGGAAACAGGATTGCTTGCTGGTTCATTTTAGCAAATGTTTGTGAGAAGGAAACCTCTTTTTCCTTTCTTTTTTTGCAGATGGAAGTGTTTATTTCTAGTTCCCAGTTTTGAATTTCTGCCTAGTAAAATAAGGCTTGCAACTTGTTGGAGACAGGAATCTGGAAATTACACATGATTTCATGTTCTCTGAATTTTCTTTGCAAGCGAGAGCCTCAGTTGTGATTGTTATGTGGCTTTCCAGTTTACTCTTTTTGCAACTTCCTGTTCTTTCCGATCGGTCAATTTGTGTTGGAAATTCCAATGGCAGTCTCTCCAGTTGACCACAGTGCTTGTGCTGGTTATGTAACGGGCCAATAACAATTGAAAAGATGGTTTTTTCCCTTTTTTTTTTTTTTTTGAGAATTTAAGAACTAAAAGAAGCATCTTTGTCTGTTAATGTAATGTAAAAGGTTTGATTCTCCTCCTGACCACGGAAACCAACATTTTGTAGCTGTGAATTGCTGTAGTACACAGAGTTTGTGATCAGTGCTGGAAGGCTTCCTCTTTGACAGCTTCTAAAAGTATGTGAATTGTGGATTGTTCTCTCTGAAGGAAAATCCTGAGTGATCTATAGTCAGTTTAAGGGACAAGAAATCAAAATGCAGAGATTTTAATTCTTCATGCAAAAAGCATCCTTTAATGTTCACAGATAAGGTCTAGAAAATAGTCATGTTGAAAAAGAAATCAGGATAAATTACTAGAAGGTAAAGGCCACTGGGATGTCTCATCGGTCAAGAAGTATTCAGTAAAGAAAGCTTTGCTGAATTAGTTGAGGACACGGAGATAAGTCTGTCTTCTCACATGCTTCTCATGAAAAGAAAGTAGATCAGTACATCTTTGTACTGATCCATGTGGAACCTAGCAAAAAGCTGTATTAATTGCTTATTAATTAAATTTAAAATCCAGGTGGCAGACTTACATGGCGAGTTCTTGTTTGTAACCTGAAACAAAAATGGCTGTTTTCTTTTTCTCATTTAAAAAAATTATAGTTAATAACTGTCAATCTTATGAACATCTCTTGCTATAACACTTGATAAAATTGAGGAGGTTGAGGAGAAACAAGGTGGCATTTAACTTTGGAAATGTTTTGTTTTGTATAATTTTGAGAAAAATAAACTCCAGTGAAGATTGTTTTTGAAAAAATGAATGCTGTAACTGAAGCTAGTGGCTTCAGCTAATGTTATATGGATTTTTTCTATTTTAGTCCAAGGGAGACCTTTTGAAGTTAAAGAGATGTTTCTGGAGGACATTTTACGAAGCACTGGGTATACAAACAAAGAGATGGTGAAGTACAAAGAAGAAAAGCAGCAAGGTGGGTGGACTTGTTAATTGTAAGGGCTGGCAATGAGAATCACTGATTGATTGAACAAACAATTAACAGGATTATTTTCTGCTAAAATTCCAAAGTCAGGAGATTAAATGAGATGTGATTAGATGACATGAAGTATCTTTAAGCTCTCAGGATTTACATTACTGAAATAGTTTATGCAGTTAAAGAAGAAAAGATCACCTTTATTCAGTGGTTGCTTTCTTTTATCTTTCAGTTGATAAATGTAATCTGTTTTCTAATTATTATGCTGTAGAGTTATATATTACTGGGGGCTCTGCCCACATGAATACTAAAGAAGCATAGGATGCTCTGTACCTTTGGGTTCAAATTAAAGTGCAGCTATTAAAGCAGGCAGGATTTTGTACATCTTGCACAAAATGGACAAGTTGTTCCCTTTAGTAACATTTTTCACTGCTTTCTTCAGGCATGGATGTATTTTTTGTAAGTGTTAACACTCTTGAGCTAAACATCATTGGTTTTCAGTTGATTAAGTAGATACTGCTTCAGAAGTTTTCCTGGCACCTGAAAGTAATGATCCCAGAGATTATTTAAAGAAAAATTAAAAGAAAAATGCAAACCCCAAAGCTATAACGTGCAATCTTAACAGGATATTTATCACAGTGCTCATCTCTGATCACTGGGGACAGAAAAGTTCAGTTAAGACACTGGTGTTTTCTAATGTTTCTTCCACTTGTGTACAAAAATAAGTTGTTACATGCAGGGACTGTATCACTTGTCTTCAGCATTCCATTTCTGGAAGAAGATCTGGGCTGAGATTGTGTGGAAGGTGATTACTCAAGGAAGACCCTTTAAATGCAGTAGTTTGGAATAATGGAGGCTTGGGGGGTTAAACACCAAAGTGGTGGGTTTTACCTCGTTCTTATAGCCCTTGTTTGCAGTGGTGCACTTTGGGTACTCTTAAACATGTCATTTACGTTGGACTGGTAGTAGCATTCTAGATTAAATAAAAGAGGTTGAATAGGTAAAACTTGGACCTGCTGTAACTGTCTTTTTTAGTACAAAACAATGGATAATAAAGATGACTCTAAAACTTTCTTGGGGAATATTTTGCATTCTAGAAGAGAAACAGAAGAACACGCTTGCTGAGTGGTGTTCAGCTCAAGGTAACAGTAACAAAGGGACATATCAGAGACAAAAATCGGTTCCAAGGGCAAATGAGAAGTGTGAATGGTTGGATGATGGTGGTTGCACAGTATTTAATCAACTGGTAAGATTTTTCTTTTGTTGGAAGAGACATTCATATTTGTGTTGTATTACTAGCCATTTAAAATCTGTTTTCTAAAGGTAGTTCTGTAGAGGCTTTCAGGATATTAACATATTTTAAAGATTACTTGATTAGGATGAACTGCTCTTGCTGAAGTGTGCTCTTCAGTTAGGGTGGTTGTACCCAGCTTTTCCTCAGATCAAATGGCTCCACTGCCATTACTTTAGTACTTGCATATGACAAAATCAATGCGTTAACTGATACCTGAGTGCTGGATTTCTGGTTGCTGCTGGGAAAAATAACCATTCAAATTCTTTGTGGGTAATGTATGAGAATAAAGACAGCTCTTGGAAGAGATTAATTTTTCAGTATTGTTTTTTATCTTCAGACTGAAAAAGATGTGAATTGCCTTGAAAGGTGGAGAGTAAAAGAAATGGATTCCTGTCTTTCTGACATCTGGTTGCATAAAGATACTGATTCATTTGCTCAGGTGTTAAATCTTATTTTCACTGAAAATGTCAGTGGTAAGTTTCTTGTACTATTACATAAGAAAAAAAACCCCTCAAATTTACTTTGATTTTTATGGCTACTTTTATCTCCAGTTTCAAATGTTGTTACCTTTGCATTCTGATGCCTACTGAAAAAATGGATAGGGCTAGCAGAATTAATAAGTTGTTTAGTTAGTAGTTGTTGTTGTTTTGATGTATTGACAAGTGTGTTTCTAAAACAGTGTGGAATTCACATGAACTGACTGCACATATAAAGTGAGGAAACAAATTCTCTTTGGGCTGGAATTTGAAAGCAATATTTGTACTATATTTAGATGAAGAAATAACATTTTTATTGGGTTTGCTGGATTTTTTTTTTTTACTTCTCAGTTGATTATAGGCACAGTGAAACTGGTGTGACTGCTCTGATGATTTCTTCAGGAAGAGGCTTTTTGAGTCAAGTAGAACAGTTGATCAGCATGGGAGCAAGTATCCACTGCAAATCACCTAATGGCTGGTAAAAACAGAGAAACCAAAAGACAGATTTATTTGTCAATATAGAAGAGAGAAAGAAAATTCTTTAACATCTAAATTAATTTGCTAACTTATCACACTGCTGTAAGAACTATAGATTTTGACAGCCTCAACAGTTTCTAACTCCTTTTAATCACATTGTTTTCTGTAAATTCTAAATCAAATTCTTAATTACATGGTCTTGATTATGAGCTATAAACTTTGCTTCAGTAGGTCTTTTTTAAGATACTGGTTAGCAGGACAACTGTAATCTACTGAATTGGACCAAAATGTTTCTCAATTCTTATTTTCATGGAGTTACCTATATCAGAAGATCTTTCTGTGATGTTTCTAAATATGTTGTAGCATGTAAAAATATTTGTGAATCTGGAAAAACTCAAGTTTTGTGGTCATGGAGTATGTCTTCATCTAAACAGGGAAGGACAGTAAATAATTGTCGTATGGCATGATAAGAATCAGGATTGCAGGGGTCTGATATTTGGTACTAACATTTGAAAAACTTGGGAAGAAATGCAGTTTAAAGGTAAAACAGTGAACTGCATTTTGAGGAGGACAGCTTCTGAAAGGCATGCAATAGCTGAATGTTACGCCTGGGGTGTGACTTTTGGAGATGACTTAAAAGGTACTGCAAACAGGCAGGTCTGATCTATGCACGTTGTTGTGGGCTTTTGAAAGCAATGGCACCTCCTTCCTCCTCATTTCCTCGTGCATGTTTGCAGGTGCTCCTGTGTAAAAGTGACATTCTTTTGTGGTAAAGAGCTGTAGTTACCTAAAAGTCAGATAGCTGTTAACACCTATTTCAAATGGGAAGTTGAAGATCCAGCAATAACGGTACTGATAACAATACAGAAATGGGTACAAAAGTCTGGTGTCAATTACCTCGCCTGATGTGCTCTTCATACTCATCTTTTGAAGTGAAAAATATAATAAAAATACATGTGCAACTCTTTCAGGATGGCTGTGGACTGGGCTAGGCACTTTGGACAGACAGAGGTTGTCGATCTGTTGGAATCCTACAGGTAAGCTGTAACTGTTTTGCAGAACGAGTTGTATATGATAGTGATGGGGAATTTGAGGTTTGTGTTCTTTTAATCAGAACAGGTTTTAGCTTTTCATGCTGTAAAATCTGGACTGAATAGCAATACTTTTTTTTTACGAATAGGAATATTTCAAAACCAAAATAGTTTGTACTCAGTATCTTTTTATTTATGTTTGCACTAATTCTATACTATGTACCATTTTCACATGCTTACTTTGGAATCAAATCTGTCATGTGTTTTTATCTGTATATTTTTATATGCAATAAGCATATTAAAGAAAATTTACAGAAGTAATGTGTACACTAGGCCATTCACAAATGATTTTCTGATTAACTTACAGTTATCATAGTTGAGGTAGTGTTTTCTAAAGATTATATGTATTATAATTTCTCTTAGTGTAGTTTCTGCTAGTGGGAAATTTTTGGAGAATACATATCTCTTAAATAGTTTTCCTTGAACGGATAAACGAGAAGTATCTTTACACTTTCATTTGCTTATGGTTGTGTTTCAATGAAGTTGAAGAAAACTAAAGTTAACACTAATAAATGAAGTGGCATCCTTTGTTGGGTTAACATTGAAATCAGTGAACAGCAATAGTATGGTGATTCCCTTCTGCTATACTTAAACATTAGAATTCAAGACCAATAGTCATGTTGGTCTTGGTCTAAGTTTGAGTTGATGGCTCAATGCAAACCTGAAGGGGCAGCCTTGACTCTGGTGTATTTTTCTGTTACAGCGCTTCATTCGAATTTGGAAATCTGGATGAAAGTTCCCTGGTCCAAAATAGTGGTAGTGACCTTAGTGCAGAGGACAGAGAACTACTGACAGCTTATCATCACAGTTTTGATGATGAAAAAGTGGATCTGGATCTGATAATGCACTTACTTCACAGCATCTGTCATAGTTCTGATGCAGGTAGGTAAATGCCTAACCAGTTGTTGTGGCTTCAGCTTCTGATGAATGAATCGTGCTCTTTTTTCAGCAATCCCCAAACGTTAAAACCTTCTGAGTGCTAATCGACATGTCGACATGTATTTGAATTTTCTGTTTAACTTTGCAAACCCACTTCCTTTTTAGGAGCAATCTTAATATTTCTTCCTGGGTATGATGAGATAATGAGCCTGAGGGACCGCATTCTTTTGGATGACAAGAGATTTGCTGATAATGCTGACAGGTAAAACCTTTAGTTACTGTGGCTTTTCATTGCTTCTTTTAGGATCCTTAAAATGTTCATTTTGTCTTACATTAGATATCAAGTTTTCATGCTTCATTCAAGTTTGCAGACTTTGGATCAGAAGAAAGTGCTTGAAACTCCACCTTTTGGCATCCGCAAAATTGCAAGTATTAGAGGACTTTGCCTGAGGCTACAATGTTCTATTTTGCCGTTGCTTTTACAGTTACTATAATTTTGGTGGTTTGGGTTTTTTTTTCTTTGCAGATTCTTTCTACTAATATTGCAGAAACCAGCATAACAGTCAATGATGTGGTGTTTGTCATTGACTCAGGCAAGGTGAAAGAGGTATGACTGGCTTAAATTTTCCTGGTACGATTCTAAAACACACAGTGCATAAATTTTGGAGAACTTTTTTTGTTTTTACTTTACAGTAAAGTGAAAAAAAGCTTTTACTAAGAGCAAAGTGCCTGTCAGGCAACAGTCCTCGCTGAAAAGTTTCAACATCCATTTGTTTTAAGACAATACTGTAAATAGCTAGCTGTCTAAAAAACCTTGTAAAAGTTAATCTAGGTTGATGTATTAATGGATCTTTCTCTTTCTCAATTTAGTATTTCTGTTGGATTTTTAAAACAAGTCCTCAGTTTAGACCACCACCTTCCTGAGACTTAGAGAGCACTGGGAGTTCCTTTTGTTCTACTATTGTATCAAGTCCAAAAATAATCCAATAAGTTCTTAAGCAGTTTTTTTGGTGTGTTCAGTGCCCATTTCTAATTACTTGTTCAAGAAAACTGAGAACACATAATGAGGCAATTTGAGACCTCGTGTGCGGCTTTGAAAATGAAACTGGATTTCAGAGGCGATATGCACACCAAATTTCTGAAGTTCTCATAAAACAAACTTTTTTTTTTGTAATTTCACATCAGTCTAAGAAAATAAGTAGATAATTTCCAAGTGAGATAAAAAGAAAAACTTTATTTGGTATAATAATGTATTTTTACTTGCTTTGTGATATCTCAGAACACAGATTTAACATACCTTTTACTGACTTGCAATTACCTATTGACTAGAAAACATTGAATTTCAAAACCTGTGGAGCATTAAGATACTACAAAGGCGATACCATCATAAATTCACTAAAACTGAGAAGGTACCTTTGTTGCAGAAGCTGCTGTATATATTACTGTTTCATACTTTTTAGAAAACTTCCGTTGGTAATCTAAACAACTAGTAACTTTTATTTCATGTACCTTTTTGAGTTTTCATTTTATATTAATTTGTTTTTCTAGAAGTCTTTTGATGCACTGAGTCGTGTTACAATGCTAAAAATGGGGTGGATTTCAAAAGCCAGTGCTGTCCAGAGAAAAGGCAGGTAATAAATGCCTCATACCAGTTTCCATTTTGCAGAAATCCACAGTCCTTTACGTTTAGAAAAAAGCACACAACATAGTAACTATTTCTAGCCTAGTCCAGTGTGTAGGGTCAGTATGTATTTCCTTGGAAGAATTTCCCAAGTTGTAGAAAAGTGATGCTCAGGCATTTCCAAAAGGTCTGGGTTGTTTTCCCCCCATTAACTTGTTCTCCTTCCTCTTTCTCCCATGTAGCACCAGCAGTCACAGTGTCCAATGGGGTGTTTTCACATCTTGGCTGTGGGCAGGGGACTGCCTATTTCACTTTCTCCAAACTATCCATGACTTAACAGGCCATAATTATATTCTTCCCAACACTGTGGGCGAGGGCTCAGAAGTTTATGTAGCAACAAATGCCTGTTTAATCAATCATACTGGCATTAAGCTGCACGTATGCAGAATTTGCTGTCTCTCATTCACTCACAAGTTATTTAATCTTTATTCTACCTTTTACTCCAAGCATCACTTGTGTTTGGGGGATGTGAGGGGAAGCAATAAAGTTTGCAACTGATTCCTTACAACAAAGGATGATTGAGATTTGGACTGGTCTTAGGTTAGCGAAAAACTAACAGCACTTTACATTAGATAAGCCTTATTTTTCTTTTTCCAGATTTCTCAGTGTTGGGTTAAAATTACAGTAAAAAATAGCCACACTCTCAAAAATTATTCATGATTGGAAAACTCTCATTTTGCGTGTGACTTACAACACTTTCTTCATAGTACTGCCTCTTCTTTTCCATTCTGAGTTTCTGTGTCTGTTTGTTGGCTTTTGGTTTTGTTTTTAGACAGAAATCCTCATTTTCACAACTTCCTCTATTTTACTTTCAAGGGCTGGGCGCTGTCAGCCTGGAGTCTGCTTTCGTCTCTTCAGCAGGCTCCGATTTCAGAATATGTTGGAATTTCAATCTCCAGAACTTCTAAGAATGCCGTTTCAGGTGCATGTTCAGTTAGAAATTATAACTTTAAAAAATATAATGTCATCAAACCATACTATTAATTGCAACAAGTCATGTGTTAGGAGGTTGTTTCCAAATCTTGGTAATCTTCTTTGTTTTGCCTTTTACATTGCAGGATATTTGTTTGTACACAAAAATTCTGGCTCCAATTAATTGTCCAATTGTAGACTTTCTTATGAAAGCTCCTGATCCTCCGCCTGCTGTGACTGTGATAAATGCTGTGCGTATGCTTAAGGTCAGAAAAGGAATAGGTTTAGATGGTAATTGTGTTTGATCCCAAATTTGTGGTATAGCAGTCTGTCTTACTGACTTCAGTTTGTACTGAAGCTGGTTTTAATTACTTTAGGATGTTTTGAATTTTTGTTTATTGTCTGTTTTCATTTTGTGTGTGGGGATGTGTTTTTCCATGTCGAGGGAAGAGAGTGCTTCAAAGTCTTGTCTCTGTTAATAGTCTGACTTGCTTTTTTAATGTTTGGAAACAAATCTAGTTAATGTCCAGTATTCACATCCTTTCTGCTTTGACTCTGATTTGATTTTGTCCACTGTACCCGTCTCCCTCTCCTTTGTTTGTTTGTTTGTTTATAAACAGACCATAGATGCCATGGACCCTTGTGAAGATCTCACTGAGCTTGGTTATCACCTCACTGAATTATCTGTAGAGCCACACCTCGGTAAAATGGTGTTGTATGCTGTAGTTCTGAAGTGCCTGGATCCTGTTCTGACCATTGCCTGTGCTCTTGCCTACCAAGACCCTTTTGTGCTGCCCACGCTGGCCTCCCAAAAGTGTGCAGCCATGCTGTGCAAGAAGCGTTTTGCTGCTGGGACGTTCAGTGACCACATGACCCTGCTCAGGGCTTTCCAGGTAGTATTTCATTTCACAGAGTACTAATCACAGCACATCACCCAAGCAATGCAAATGTACCAATCCACTTGGATGTAGAGTGGTGGACTGTGATTAAGTCCTCGGAGAAGACTTTCTTTTTGCTTAGCGGCTTTCCTGGGTATTGGACTCATAAATTTGTGAGGGAACCCTTTTTATAGTATGTTTTGTTGATATTTTTAAACCTTATAAAATTCTAAATGTTCTAACAATGTGCCTCTTTATATCCTACTACACTGAATTTCAAATCATGATCTTAATGTAATGATCTTTATTTATTGTTTTAACTTGACATAGTCATCATTCTAGTGAACACGTAAGGAGAATCTAATTCTTGAACAGAAAAAAGTATCTGGTTTGATACATTAACTTTTAGAGTGGGTTTTGCATTTATTTTATTGACATAAATATAATCTTTAAAAAAAAGTGCAGTTTTAGTTTAAGCCCTTCAAATTAACAGGCAAATGTAAAAATGTTTTCAGGCATGGCAGAAGGCACGCAGTGATGGCTGGGAGAGAGCCTTCTGTGAAAAGAACTTCCTGTCCCGAGCCACAATGGAAATCATTGCAGGAATGAGAACACAGTTGCTTGGCCAACTTAGAGCCTCAGGTAAAGAAATTGGAAACTATTTTAACATTGTTTTAAAGTCAAGCATGTAGAAATTGTAACAAAATCATGTTTACTGCTGTAATTTTCCTTACTTAATTTGAAATACACCTTCATGCACACATTCATGCAGGGTATGGTGTAGATGAGGAAGTGTGGCTGATCTAACTGAAAGCACCCTCATCTTCACATGCCACTGCATTTCATGTTTTAATAAATCATTTCCATAGGAAATGTCTTTAAATTTTAGGAAATAGTAATATTCTGTGTTAGTATAAAACCCCTTATCAGGAAGGATTTCAGTGTAATGGTTTCTTCTTGGTGCTGTTAAGGTTGGCAGTGGTGAAAAATGCAACAAATAAGTCGTTTATTTCACCATTAGTTTCTAGCTCCTTTTGAGAACCAAACACAAGCTAACATGGCCCTGTTTTGTCTTTTTCATTTGCCAGGTTTTGTGAGAGCCAGAGGAGGAGGTGATATTAGAGATGTTAATGCTAACTCTGAGAACTGGGCTGTAATTAAAGCTGCCTTAGTGGCCGGGATGTATCCCAATCTTGTGCATGTAGACAGAGAAAGCCTGCAGTTGACTGATGCAAAGGAGCAGAAAGTGCAATTTCATCCTACCTCTGTTCTTGTTGAGTCTCAGTATAAAAAGGTAAAATCATTTGGATCTCATAGTTCAAAAAAAAGGGCCCTAAAATCTATCATGTGTTTTAGAAATGTCTTTTCCTAGTTGTCAGTACTTTAAAAGCACTATGGGCATTTTACACTACAGCTTTAGAAAATACTGTTCTACCCAGCTGATAGAATTGGACGTGATTAATTTTCCATTGTTTCAATTAGTCCTTTCTCTAGATGGAACAAGGCAAAATGGCAGAAAAACGTCCCCAGTTATAAAATTGTTTTAAAGATACAATGATCCCTACTCTTAAAAGCAAGTTTTTCTCTCAAACTTTTTTTTTAACATTTCTTTTTAAAGCAAAATATTTTGTTTTATCATGGTAGGATAATTTGTGAATGTGGTTGAATTCTCTCATGCTTTTTTATTTGCATGTATATTTTTATATGTATCTAATTATACATGTATTTATTTCTCAAAATACACAATTACAGAATGGTTTGGCTTGGAAGGGACCTTAAAGCTTATCTCATTTCAACCCCCTGCCATGGGCAGGGACACCTTCCACTAGTCCAGGTTGCTCAGAGCCCCACCCAGCCTGGCCTTGAACACTATCAGGTTGAGGCATCCACAATGTCTCTGGATAAAATGAGAAATACTTTCAAATTTATATTAATTACAGGTAGAGGGTATAATAGCCTTGTCTTACCTGCTCTTGTACAGATTGCCTCAGCAAAAGGACAAGCTGCAGCCATCCAGGCCCTCCCTACAGACTGGCTTATATATAATGAAACGACGAGAGCTCACAAGACAGCAAACATCAGGTGCTGCTCTGTTGTGACACCTGTCACCGTGTGTCTCTTCAGTGGACCAGCCAGACTGCCAAGTAATGCCTTGCAGGCATCTTCATCCTTTCGAGGTACACTGCAGTCTGGATTTGGAATGTTTTCTTTGGTATACATCAGTGTGTGACATGGAAAGCTTATTTTTTAGTAATATTTAATACATATATTGGCTGATTCTGAAAACAGCGCTGTCATAATTCCTGTAGCTAATCAGGAAGAGTTTGTCGGTTCTGTAAGAAATCTCTCGGTTTTGGGATTCCTTGCATATTCAAGTCCATAAATTACACAGTTCTAGGGTCTCAGAAATTGCAGTATACTTTGTAAGGAAAAAATGCAGCCACAATGTCTCATGATCATACTGGTACTGAGAAGTGCAGTATGTATGTTCTTTTTCTACAGACTACTTTATTTGATACATTGAACCATATTATTCAAACGGAATAATTTAGAAACAATCAATATGGCAAACAAGTCATGTTGCTTCTAGCTGACACATACATTTTCAAGATATGTTCTGTTAATAATTTTTAATGTCAGTTAACTGTACTATTAACTGTAAGTAATGAATTGTGGTGAAAAATCAAGACCCCGCAATTTCGATAGATTTGTAAGGCATGGTATGTTTATTTCCACACTGGATGCATGTGAGGGATCTTTTCCCTTCAAAGGACATGCACGCCCCTGAAAACTCCTGATCCTTTTTTATTACTCTACCTAATTTTCATATTCGTAGAATTTCACAATAGGTTCATGCATATTCATTCTGATTTCACGTTACACTTAGAGCTAGTTACACTTGTACTCAGTTTTTGTCAGAAAGTACAGAGAGAACTCCTGAGTCACTCTGCGCTGTTTGCTTCAAGGTCTGAGGAGTCTTTCTTATCTCTTTAGTTGGAAATTTGCATTCTTTCTCCTTAGCTGGGGCAGTTTCGCTAGTGCTGCAGTTACAGACTAAACAGCATATTTTACTTACGTTAGGTAGCTCAAAGAGGCACATTTCACCTAAATCCAAATGGATTTCTACCCTGTTAAATTTTTACTCTGTCTCATTAATAGAGAATACATACAAATTTCCTTTTTTTTTTCTCATTTAAATTGAGTCCTGTTGGAATGGAAGCAAAAATAACTGCTGGTAGTTGTTATAGTTTGAATCAAACTAAAAGTCCAACTTATTTCTGAAGCTTTCCTGTCTTGCTTTTAAACTGTGAACCTTAGAGTAGTGTTCATGCTGATTGAATTGCATTTTAGAAAAATCAGGAATCCTAATTAATAGCCCTATGTATATATATTTTTTCTTAGGAGGTCTTTAAATCTGCTGTTTTACTAGGAAATAGAGCTGCGTGTGGTTTTGCAAACAGCTTTAGGCAAAAGTTGGTTAGTGGCCTGTGAATGCTGGTGAAGGTACATGAGTTGAGTCACATCATATCAGTACAGGTTTTTACATAGTAGGACCTTCACCAGGTCTGGCTACTTGATTGCTGCTATCTGGAACAAAGACTTTTCAGTGTATTTGCAGAAAAGAAGAGGTAGTTTTACAAATGTTTACATTTTAAAGTCAATTTTAGAAGGAAAAATATTATTGCTGGTAACACAGTAGTATGCGGATTTTTGTATGTAAGTAGAAATAATACAGAGATGCTAATGCATCTTTTGTCTTTAATTCAGGGGGAGGGGTATCTAATGATAGCAGTGACAGTGAGATGGAGGACAAAACTGCACAGCTAAAGCTGGATGAATGGCTCCATCTCAAACTGGACCCTGAAGTAAGTAAGAAATTACTCCTGGGTTTGCTTAATGTAGAGGAATTGTAAAAAGATGTGAAAATGTTTTTGTAACATTTGAGCAGCCCAGAATTTTCTCCAAGAACGTGATGGTCCATTTGGGTCTCTCAAACTGTGTACTCTGTGATTTAACCTTTATTTCATGAGCTCATCAGGAATTAAAGGGCTTCAATCCCCTTTGGCACAGAGTTGTCTGTTGTGTGAATTCGTATATTCAACATCCAAGTTGCAATGCTTCATCACCTATCACCCATACCTTTCTATTCTTTTGCCTGTGAGCAAAAAGAAAGAAAATAATTGGTCACCTGAGTCAACAGTGAGAGTGCTCATCCCTCTTCCTCCATCTTGGTGTGGGTCTCCTGTCTCTTACACAAGGGAGCAGGAAAGCCTCAGCAGTCCAGATGCTGTTGGATCTGCTTCACAAACTTTCTGGGCAGTATGATGTTTTATAGGTCTGAGCTTGGCAGTTTTGTCCCTTTCCACAAGTCAGCAAATTCTGAAGAGACTGCCAGACAAAAGATAATGGCTGCAAGGGACAGCAAGCTGCAGGTGACAGTGGCTGCATAAGGGCCCTTCTGCTCCTTCTGGCCTCCTGTCCTGCCTGCATGGTGCTCCATCAGGCCATAGCATGAGCTGGGATAGCCAAAATCTGAACAAGAGCTGAGAGAACAGTCACATTGGCATATTGTATTCTTCTTTCTCTGAGACGATAAACAAAATTGGATCAAAAAAGGAGGACTTGAAGCTGGAGTTGCTGAAAGAAAGTTGCTGTCGGATTTTGGAAGGATAAATTTCAAAACCTCTTTGAAATAGAAGTCTTTATGTCATTGAGGAACTGTGGCGATGGTAGGAGGTAGTTTATGGGTCATGAAACATACAGCTTTACCAGCTCTAATCATAACACAGTCTCTCCTAGACATGTCCAAAAGAGTGTTTTTTTAAAATTTATTTTAATGGAAGCATTTCTGATAACATGGGAATTAGACTATACTCTTCTGAATTTAGTCATCACATTTCAGCAGATGTCTCTGTAAGAAAAATGTCACTTAGAGCTCTTTTCCCTCAAGTATGACTGAAGAGTGCATGAGTTGAGACTGATTTGAGAGGAAGGGCATAAAGCGTGAAAGGATTGGGTTTTCTTGAAAGATAAAAAGGAAAAAAAAGTCTGTGGTTTTACAATACAAAGCTAAGTTTAGTACAGAGCTAAACAAAATGTTTCAAAAATTACCTTGCACCCAAGGAAAAGAAAGCAAATTAATATCTTAGTTTAAATATGGATTATTCCCCTTCCCCAAGACCTTAGTCTTGCCTTTCATTGTGGACCCTGTTTATATTAGAATGCCAGGTGCTGCCTGATACGAAAAAGACAGGGTCCTCTTACCTGCGTGATAAAATTTTCATCAGTGTTTAACAGAATTAGAACTCATTGCAGGCTGCTGGTATGCTGCTGCAATTCAGGCAGAAGTGGCACAGCTTGTTCCTGCGTCGTATGCGAGCTCCTGCTAAGCCATGGTCTCAGACTGATGAAACAACTTTAAGAGCAATTACAGCTGCTCTGAGTGCTGAAGAACAGTCTGCAGGTCTGCAGCAGCCTTCAGGAATTGGCCAGAGACCAAGACCTGTGACTTGTGAAGAACTTCCTTTGACATCTACATGGAAGTCAACCAACAGCAGAAAAAGCTCAACAGAAACTGAATTGTCTGAGTCCTCTCATGCTGAAAAGTAAGATGTTGAAGTCTTCTGCTCTTGCTGTAGGTTGCAACTGATGTATACAAGCTTCACTTAAATTTCTGCTAGTAATAGGAGGTGGAAACAGTGGAAATACAGATGAAAAGTGTTATACTGTTGTATGCTGCTTTCTAATCCCATAAAGAAGTATTTCATACCTGGCCCTGCTGTTAGAGAGAGCAGTCAGGAATATTGTCCATGAATTGTGATGTTTGAGAAGTAGCAGAAGAGGTTTAACAGCAGCATTAAAAAGCAGTGCATGATCAGTATGGGTTTTTTAGTTAGGGTTTAATAGATTTTGTAGTTGCTGTAATACATGTGGTCATGCAGTAGGCTGACAGGTCGATGTAAAATGTTCAGTGACTGTTTGTGAAACTCAAGGTATGTCCTTTTTAGGGTTTCAGTGAAATCTACTACTCCTGCACTCCACCAGCCAAAGAAGTACAAAGAAAAAGACATTTTGCTCTCCAAACGATCCTCACATGACAGATCAGCTCAGTCCTCAGTGAAGCCTGCAGACAGCAGTAGCTATTCCAGCCCCTGTGCTAGTCCTTCTTCTCCAGTGTCTGGAAAGGTAGAGTTCTCTAACATATCACCCTGCTCTTCCAAAGTAATAGAATTTCTTGTTGATATCATTCTGCAGTTAGGTATTTTACTGATAAATTAGGAACCTAACTTAACTTTTCATTTATAACAGCTGCATAATATTTCCTTCTGGAATTTACAATCTAGACTAAATATCCTTGTTTCACTAGTTCAATACAGCAAAAATAATCTGTGGACTGCTGAGGTAAAGCTATGCAAAGTAGAAAAAATTAGATTAAAAAAAAAAACTTGTTCTAAGAAACGAGTATTATTTTTTTTTCAACTAAATGATTATATTATATGCACATTTCTGAAGTTTTTGGATTCTGCCTTTCTCTGTTTCTGTAATAGATTTTCAGTATTGATATACTGATTCTGTTTTATCTGCCTTTCTATGACTGATTGGAGTTTTTGTGATGGTTATTTTAACAAAGCACACATTGTTAATGAGATTATTGTGACAGTTTTCCCTATATACTTGAACAGTAGACTGCAGTAGCACTAAAGAGATCATTGAGAGGAAACTTTATGGACTCATTGGAGGATTTAGTAATTCCTCTTGAATCTTTCAGCTTTTAAATTAAGACAGTGTAAAAGGAAGAAAATATGTTTCCTGAATGTAGAAATACAAGTAGTGGGGCTGAAGGCTGCACTCTAGGATGATTCATTTTGGTGTCATCTCAAGGTGTGTCAGACCTAAACCAATTCTAATTAATCACTAGACTTTTTAATCCTGTTCTGCTCTACTTGTTTTCTGCCCCTCATGGACAAATTACTGCAGAAGGGGCTAACAGCGGGCCTGTCAGCTAAAGGAGCGAAAAGAAGCTGAGAAGCAGGAAGAAGCTGATAAGGAGCTCTCTCCAAGGCTGTTACCAAGAAGACTGAGAGAAGAGAGGAATTGGAAGAAAGAAAAGGAGAGAACTTTGCAGCTGGACAACGTATTTTTAGAAAGTTAGCTGAAGTCAGTGTTACTTTTCACAAGTGGTGCTATGTTGATTTATTGTGGCCAATAGTTGAGGTAGAAGAAATATAAACAATTAGAAAGTGTATAAAAGGTCAGCCATTTTCAATAATAAAGAGTTGCCATCTGTGACTGTGTGTGGTCTCTGCTTTGTGTCACGACCGCCTTGACAGCGACATTTGGTGATCACCGAGTAGAACAACCCAGTGTATATGCTCAATCGAATCATCCATTTACAAGCAGTACTTGAAATAATGTCAAATCAAACAACTCTGACCACTGATCTCTTGAACACCAGCAACAACAAACACCAGTGATTTACCAGATTCGATTGGCAGTAGACTACCTCCTTGCAGAGGAAGGAGGGATCTGTGGAAAATTTAATACTTCAGAATGCTGCCTAGAGATCGATGACCTCAGTCATGTAATTAAAAACATTACTCAAAATATTAGAAAACTAACCTGTGTTGGAACACTTGTTTGGAGAATCTGATTGGTGGGACAACTTGTTCACCTGGAATGGTAAATGGTGGAAGAAATTGGTCTTCATTGTGGTGTGTGCACTAGCAAATGTAATATTTCTACTATGTGCAATTCCATGTCTAGTCCAGATAGTAACCAGCATTGTCCAAAGCAGCATCACGCTGCAAGGTAACGTAGAAGGGAAAAGTGGTGAAAAAGTAACCTTAATAAAAGAACAGAGTGATCAGAATGCCAGAGATATGCTTGAACATCTCATTGTCCACAAGAAACTGAGAAAAGTAGAAGTTGAACTTTAAAAGGTTGATGCAGGCTAGAAGCCTGATCAAATACTTAGAGGGGAGAATTGTTAAAAATAGGTTAGAAAGGGTTGCAAAATAGTTAATAATTGTTAAGCAGGTACTGTTAGTTTGGTTATGGTAAAAGGGGTTAAAAGGGTATTTATAAGAAATATGGAACTCAAAATAGTGTATTACACCTGTGTGAAAAACGCCAATCACTTGTGTTAAAATTTTAGAAGTTTAATAGGGAAAAAATGGTAATAAAAACAGGACATTAAGAATTTGGACAATCAAAGTTAGGACAATAAAAGACAATAAAAAGAAAAGAATTACGGACATCTGTATGCTCTTGGGCACTAAGCCACAAAAGCATACCTCGCTAACAAAGGATTAACCCTTCAAAGCAATAGCCTGTTGCATATTTATATATCATACATTATTCAAAAATTCTTTCCAAACAAAGGGTGTTTTCTGGTTATTGTCAATTCCCCCCCTCATCTTGTAAATCAATGTTCTGGCTCCTTGAAGTCTGGAAGAAGTCTTGTTCTTCCTGAGAAGGAGGCAATAATTCTTCTTTTGAAATTTTGGTGTCTTATTGCTGTTATCTCTATGCAAAGAATTTCTTGATGACCTTATCCACTCCTTGAGCTAGTTAAAAAAAAGTATCTTACATTGCATAGTTTCTACTTTAATATTATCTTACAGCTTAAAACTATATTTACCACACTACTTAAAATGATTCATACAGCACTACAAAAAATTAATACAAAATTAATAAGTTAATTCACATAACTTTCTAACATAACATGTATGTTATTCACTTTAATATTTGTGAAAAGCCAATCACATAATATGCATTTTTCACACACCTAAGTGCACCACCCCCCAGGTGAAACGAGCCAGCCAGGACTGAACTGTAATGGGCCAATGAAACACCTTAAACTTTCATACAAATGAAGGATCCAAAAGAAACCAATCCAAAGGGACAAAAAACAGGATAAAAAGGGGCATCTGACCCACTGAATTCGTGTTGCTCCACCTGGAACATCGAGGACATCGTTGTTCAAGAAGACCCAGCGCCAGCAGTGCAGCATCCTCAATGGGAATGCTCCTGCTTGGCCTGTGGGCCCCCTTGCTTTAGGCCTTTTTATTATAATAAATGCTGAAATAACTTTTAGCACCAGGAGTGTGGTCCCATTTTTAACTGTACCATATCAAAATAATTTACTAAAGCCAATAATAGTGAAAGCCAATAACTACATAAATTATTCATAACAATCAGTTAACAAATGGTTTCTGAATATGGGACTGTGAAGGCAGTGGACTTGGATGCATGTCCTGGTTTGGAATGGGAGGAAATTCAGGAAAGTGATGCAAAGCTTGTTTGTAACTGACAGTCTGTTGAATCCCTGAGAAGCTGGACACACCTCTGTGAAACACACATGTTAAAGACAAAAAAATGTGAGGCCACCTACAAAAAAAGCCGGGAACTGTCTCTTCCGATTGGTGAGGAGGTGGAGGGCCCTGGTCCCCCGTCTCGGCCAGGCCGGGCCGGGCGGTCCTGCCGCGGGCCAGGCCCCTTCACCCCTCCCCGGCCACCCGCCGGTCCCCTCATCGGCTCCGGTCTGGCCAGGCCAGGTCCCAGCAGCTGCCGGGCAGGAAGACAGGGGAGGCTGCAGAGCCCTGGCCGGAGCAGGGCTGGCCGCGGCTGTGAAGATCTTCCGGCAGATCCCCTTCCCCCAGCACGGCTGAAAGCAGAGCCCCCTGCAGCCCATGCAAAAAACCAAAGAGCAACCATGAGGCCGATCCTGACTCATCCCAACCGCAGCTCCCCGCCACAAGTTGCCGGCGGGTCAGGCAGGCCTCAGGCGTGATGTTAACCCTCTCAGTGCTTCAGTCCTCCCTCGAGCGAGAGAAAAGAACAAGAGGCAAGCATGAAGACATCAAGGTCAGCGAGGAAGGAGCTAAGTCCCAGATGGGAGGGAGGAGGAGATGCCTTGTTTTTGGAGCTGAAATCCTCTTGTAAGCTATGGAAAAAAGACTCCTTTTTTCCTTGTAATGCATGAAACTATGGGGAGATGAAAGTGTTCAAACTGATATCAAGCGAAGGCCTCCATGCTAAGATAAGCAGATGTTGAAATAGCTGTGATCCTGACACGCGGAGCTAGACTCTAAAACTCAGAGACAGAGTGAGTTTTAAAGTAGGTATGTTTATTCGGCCGGACGCATGTGGGACATTTCCCCGAATACATGCGTGCCCCTTGCTTACACACGTGTTCTTTTATCCCCTGGAGTGTTACATATGCATTAAGTTTCCCCATGGGTCATTTCCTGGCTCCCCTCCCTCTCCGCTCTGTTTGCTAATCAGCTCGTCGGTCCTCTGCGCCTGCGCAGCTGTCTCTGGTGGTCGTCCCAGGCTTCGGGGGTCGTAAAAGGGATGAAGTAAGAATGGTCTTCTTCAGGCTGACTTTTCGACCCCACCGCTTTGCACATGCCCATTGATTCTTTGGCCATGGTCCAAGCCAGGGGCCAGGATCCATCTGTTTCCAGAACATAAGGGGCCCCATTTTCAGTTGTCTTTACACCCTGTATCCTGTTTTCCATATACATTCCTTCTCCTTATCAGGTCTCTCCTTGCTGCTCTGCACGTAGTCTCTTCCTTTCCCATAGGCCAGGATACAGTATATTCTCACGTAACCTAAGGATGTGGCCCTAAGCAATATCCATTATTTTATATGCCTATTACTATTCAATACCTTCTAATTTCTATGATTAATATCTTCTAGTTCTAACCCCATGTTTCACTACAACACACATTCCTTGACAAGAATCCAAAAATTACCCTTGAAAAATCTCCAAGAGGCCAAATACTCACGAGTTAACTCCTGATTTCAGGACTCCTTGCTGTGACATCCAGTGGCCTGGATATCCACACGTATCACACACATAGATGTGCAAACTCATAGATTTGAGGACTGGGGGAAAACTCAGAAACCATTTTCCACCACTCCAGGCAGCCATTCAGAAAGTTCAGTGAACACCACCAGACTCCTTCCTGGCATTCCTCTCTTCCAGCCTCACAGACCATGAAAACCGGCTCTCACCAGTGCCTTCACTGCCCTGGTACAGCCAATAATCAGTTCAGTCAGTTAAGAATTACTTACATTGAACCAGCATCAATAAAGCTATAGTGTGGCCAAGGCAGTTCAGGCAGGTTTTGCAGGGGCATAACTAGGAGTGATGGGCTGAAACGAAGCCGAAGGAAAATGCTGGCTGAATAGCAAGAGAAACTTGCTTTGCTAATGGGTCAATCAATTAGACCAAGCACACAGCTCTCAAGGGAAGCATGCAGGGAAACCTGTCACTAGGATCACTTAAAACTGGAGTGAAGGAGCTCCGGAGGTTGCCACTGCATAAGCAATTCTGCACTCTGCATTTCACCAGCACTGCAATTCCGTGTAGCCAATGGCATCAAGGCTGAAACTGCCCAGCTTACACCACCTCCCGAGGCAGGAACAACCCTTGCACAGCTCTCTTTACCCTTCTCTTGTATTTAATCCTCCCATACTCCCAGAATGGCATTCATTGTCATTGAATTTTGGGGTCTTAATCATCTGAAATCTAGCTATCTTATCAGCAAGCACTGATAGAGCGAGCTAGTGAAATAGGAAGTTTTGATAGAAAGTACTGAGCTCTCTCCTACAGCTATCCAGAGAGTCAGAAATAATAATTGTCCAATTCTTTGAAAGCTCAACTTTTACTGAGTTACCTGCTAGACCACAGCTCCTTAAAAACATCAACATGATTAGCTGCAATCACGTGAATGTAACAAAAAAGACCTTTGCTTGTTTACCAAGCAGAACAGAGGATACAAAACAATAGGACTTTTGTTTCTACTGTGCAAATACCACGGAGTGAAAATTAAAAGACTGTGCTGTGAGAACAGCAAATGGATAAACAAGATCTTAATAGAATTACCCTGAGTATTAAGGAAACACTTTTCAATGGACACATCAGACACTTGAAGTCCTCTCCAACAAATATGGTAGGGCAAACAATTTAGAACCAGCAGTATGGCAGCTCTTGCTCTATCAGTGCAGGGCTACATGTTTCCCACAGCAGCACACATCAGACCTTTTTGACTTAAGGAGACCATGACCTGCTCTGTTCTTGTCGTGGCATTCCTTATCAACAGTCGGATTTGAGCCTTGGCCTGCCAGCATGGTGCTCCCATCAAGACATCAGTTGTTACTGAAGGAGGAGCCAGGGACAACCAAAGCTACAGGAACAGCACAAAACTTCAACAGGCAAGAGCACTAGAGAAACAGAGAGAGGTCCATAAGGCAGCACAGGAAGTGAAAGTGAGGAGCTCAACAGGGTCTACATGGACAAGTGACCTGAAACATGGGACAGAGGACACTGCTCTGGTCAGGAGTCACAGCCATCAAATCATGTTTATCCTGAAACTACTCCAGATCATGTATACTCTCCAGCTTGGAGATGTGCCTTGAAGTCAGTCTTCTGCTAATAATAGTGCTTCCTCTGCTTTTTCTTCAAGTGATATGAGTCTTCCTCATCCTATCAAGATCAAGAAGGTCAAATATCCCATTCTTCGCCCAAACTTCTCAGACATGCTAGCCCAGATTGACTCTAGGCTCTAGGCAGGCCTATCTTGCCACAGCCAAGGTACCATTTTGACATTTGAATCTTTGTTTGCCCTCTTTTAAATGGCTCACTGCCTTTCTTTAAGGTACATTTTGAAACAAGGCACCATCTCCCAAGCACAGACTCCAGGCTGCTGTAAGTTAAAAGACAAGCAGCTTGTCTGGGCACATTCTCACTGCATAGTCAGACCTGTGAAGAAACCAGTATCTCTATTTCTCCCATAGATGGTGCTAATAATTTCTCTCTCAGATATTCATAAATAAAAAGGTGAGTTTCTTTTGTGGCAATGCTGCAAAGTGAGAGCTGTGAAATGGGGCAGAGAAAGCAAACTGCAGAGTCCCAGAAGGACCCCTAGGGATTCCCATAATAAAGATGTGAAATGAGAATCCTGGCTCACCCCAGCAGTGCTTTCTAATCTCTTTCCTGTAAGTGTTAAGTTCCTGAAACCTTTCCTGAGTCTTTGCAGCACCCTTTTCCTCGTGTGAGCAAGGATGAAAAGTGTGAAACTGGTAAAGGCTTTTGAGGAAAAGTGAACGGGCTTATCAAGGCAAAACAGTGGGAACAGCAGCTTCCATCTCCTGTCACTCCTCTGGAATGAATACAACACCGAAGTTCTAGCAACAACAGTTGCTTAGCATTATGGTTATCAATCAACAGCATGTTTTCACCAAGGATGGCTGGGGTTAAAACCATTTTCCAATTTTCCTTGTTTGTTTTCCCCCCAAATGCATAAAGAAAGATCTGCTTAAATATGCCTCAAACTGTTAGAAATCTACATCAGGGCTTGAGAACTGGGTAATTTAGAAAGAAATTAATTTCTGTACTTGAAAACAAAACAAAAAAAAAAATAAAAAGGAAGAAAACAGAATTTGTAAGTACAATAAAATTACTGAGAATAATTAACATTATTGTTATATAAAATCATTGAGAATAATTGCAATGTTAACAATTTCAGTTGTTTCAAGAGCTCTTAGGAAAATTATTAACTTGGCTGAGTACAACCATCTTATTTTTGTTTTTAGCACACCAGAGCTGTTGCATTTGTCCTACTCATCCCAGGCTAGACCAGGAAAGTGAGAGCAGGAATCAGGCAGAAAACATCCCTGTGGAACACAAAGCAAATGAAAACTGCGTCCAGCCAAGCACGTTCTCTGCAGAGGAAGCAGCACTCACGGACAGCGCCCAAGCAGTCTGGCCAGAGAGCCTCTCTGCAGAAAACAGACAGCAAGGGAGCAAGAGATGAGACTAAAGTCACCCTCTGCCTGGCGTCTCAGAAGGAGCAGTCTGGAGATTCACAGAGAGCAGATCTTCACTGCCCCCCATGAATGTGCTGAGCACAAACATACTGAGGGGGAAAAAGGAAGACCAGCAGACCCAGACGGGGTGTGTGCCTTGGTACATGTGGTACCCCTCGTAACACAGGAACTTGTATTTGCATAGCTCAACCTGTGAGCCCCAGGAGATCTTCCCCATCTAACTTGGGATCTTAAGAGGGTATTTTAGTGCACCACAACCTCTGCAGAACCCAAGAACTGATGGATTCCACGAGGAGCAAGGAAAGGATTTTCACGCTCACGCTACGAATCAAGGAACTGAGTTGACTTGAGGCACAGGGATTCTCTGCTAAGCACAGGAACTCTGCAGGAGAGGAGGGAACTGAGATTTCCTGAGCCTCAGCTTAGAACCACAAGCACATGAACTATCCTGCCTCACTTCTGCCTACAGTACAGCTTCCCCAATAAAAAATACATACATCCCTGAGTACGAAATCAGATGCAAATCCCTTGCTCTACAGAACTCTGAAATCAGCATGAGGGAAGAGAAGAGCACTCTTGAGCTGCAAGTGAATAGAAATCAAGCTAATGTACAGCATCTATTGCTGATTCTCTCATGCTTGAGTTTAAGCTCTGAAATATTAACCACAGCCACTATGGAAGGCTCTCTTTTGACAGTGTGTCTTATGGTTCATTTACCAAGAGAAAATGGGTGCAATTTGAGCCAGTGTTAATCTGCTTTTATCAGAGAAAGGAAACTAATTGCACTTTACCAGCTCTTTGGCACTTTGAGAGGAAACTAACAGGGACACAACGATTTAAATAACCAGGCTTCTTTGCTGAACCTGGGATTCTGTAGCTATTCACTCATCTAGGTTGAAAGAACTTTTCTCACTTCACCCAGACAAGCACAATTCCTACAAGGCCAAGTACAGGGCTGACCCTGATCTGTCTCAAATTGGGTGCCTACAAGACTTTTAATTTTTTTGGTTTTTTTTTTTTTTTTTGGGAAGGTCAGTTCTCCAAAGCCAGTCAAATCTGTGATATCTGGGAAGAATAAAGGCAGCAGTAACAACCTACTGTACACTCAGTATCATCCACACACAGTGCCCAGAGTCACAGTCCCAGCTTTATAAATCCTTTTACACACACTGAGTTCACCCAAACTTCTCTCTCAGCTCTTAAATTGCTCCTCCAGCCCTGCTTAAGGAAGAGACAAAATTCCAACTGTTGCATGCCCCCAAGCCAGAAAAGACAACCCACGCTGTGCTGTCACACAGCCCCTCTCTGACATCACAGCTGCGCTGTGCCTCCATGACACAGCCACAGAGGTGCTGCTGTCACAGATTGGGCTATGACATCACAGAGTTTGTTGTGTGAGGTCATCAAGCAGCTATGGCATGAGAGAGGGGACTGTGTGACATCACAGAGCGGGCTGTGACATCATGGCAGGGCTGTATGACATCATAGAGCAGGCTGTGAGGTCAAAGTGTGAGCTGTGACATTACAGAGTGGCAGTATGACATCACAGGGAGGGTTTTGTGACATCAGAGAGTGGACTGTGACATCAAAATCCCCCAAAGCCCAAAAATGCCTCCAAAATCCCCCCAGAATCCCCCAGAGCCCCCCTGACTCACCGGGGGCTTTCCTGGATCAGGGGGCACCGGCCGGTGGAACAGGAGCCGCTTCAGGGGGCCCTCAGAGCTTTTTGGGGAGGGGGCACCAAAAACGGGGGGGGGGGGAACCCCTGTGGGGCCCCCTCCCCCGAATGCCCCCTCCCCCAGTTCAGGAATAGCCAAACTCAAGGAAATGTAAACCAGGCTTGACTTTCCAGAAATTATTTTTGGCTGGCTTTAGCTGCACCCTCCAGGCTCAGGATCACCGGTGTATTTGCAGGTTTTGCTCTGCATCATCAGCCTGCCCAGACTCTGCTCGGTGTTTCACAGATGGAGAAGACAATGGATATTGTGCCAAGCTTCCTTGCAAACAGCAACACCTGCATCAGCATGACAGAAAAGGAGAAGATAAAAAATGAAAATATTCACCAGTTAGAACAGAGGCAGTGTCCCACCATCTTCCCCTCCACTGTTATTACAGAGGCAAACCTGGGCCTAAAGCTTCCACCTCTCAGTTCCTGATGCTGTTTGACTTCAGCCTTGACTCCCCCTGATCTACCTGACTGCTGTCCAAGTGGGGCTGGGGATGCTCAGCCTGGAAACAGGAGACACTGGGGAGGCCTCCCTGCAGCTCTGCAGGACTGGAAGGGTCCCACAGGAAAGACGGGGACAGTGTTCAGCCGGGCCCGTGGCAACAGGACAAGGGGGGATGGCTTTCAACTGCAGGAGGCTGATTGAAGTTGGATCTGAGGAAGCTGCTCTTTTACACTGAGGCTGCTGAGGCACTGGCCCAGGCTGTGGATGCCCCATCCTTGGCAACAGGGCTGTGAGCAGCATGGTCTGGGGAAGATTGCTCAGCTTGGAACAAGAAGCTCTTCAGATCCACTGTGATGTCACAGATGGGATGTTCCAGATGGAACCTCCAGTGTCCAGCAAAGAGCACAACACAACCACTGGCCCTTGTGTCAGACCAGCCTGTGCCAGCCCTCGTGCCAGCTCACCCTTCACCATGCTCCCTGTCACTCTTCTCGTCACCTGCGCCCTGATGCTCCCATCAGTCCTGAAAGCTCTCTGTTGCCTGGATTTTGTCATCCGTCCCTGCAGGATGCTCACGTTTGTCCTGAGAAAGGTACAGTCCCATTCCGTGGAGGTGGACACCCCCCAGCTGCCCGGCTGGGCTGGAGTTCTGTGGGGATGGTGTGGGACAGGGACCCCACTCTGAGGTGTTGCTACCTCTGCAGGCTGTCACAGACAGAGAGGAAGAGATGGAGGTGGACATGCAGGCTGACAGAGAGGAGGACATGGAAGTGGATGGAGAAGAGAGTGGAGAGGAAGAGATGGAGGTGGATATGGAGATGGATGCAGAGGAGGAGATGGAAGTGGATGGAGAAGAGAGTGGAGAAGAAGAGGTGGAGGTGGATATGGAGATGGATGCAGAGGAGGAGATGGAAGTGGATGGAGAAGAGAGTGGAGAGGAAGAGATGGAGGTTGACATGCAGATGGATGCAGAGGAGGAGATGGAAGTGGATGGAGAAGAGACTGGAGAGGAAGAGATGGAGGTAGATGTGGAAGAGGAGATGGACGTGGAAATGGAAGAGTACCTTGAGGACATGGACATTGATGAGAAAGATGAGGAAGAGGCCATGATCTTGGGATGAAGACCAATACCAGCAGCAGGACAGGCATGTGGTCCCCACAGGCAGAGCGGGTCCCCTGCTGCCAGGCTGGGACTGGGCTGGGTGGTCCCTGCTCAGGGATGTGGTACCCGGTGCATTGGATTCTGGTGGCCATCCCCAGCCTGTGCTGCGCTTGCTGGGCCAGCCTGGGGGCACATGGAAGAGCCCTCTCTGCCTGATTGGAGTGACGGTGGCACTTGCTTTTCCTCAAGGACCGATGGAGATCCCGGACAGAGATGCCACCCTTTTGTACATACGTTGTAGAGTTTGTTGTTGTCTTTAGGCTATAGGTTTTAGGGCTTCTTTTTTTCTTCTGTAAATACGTTTCATTGTCTTTTGCTCTATATGTTCTTAGGTATATACGTTCTATAGATTGTTGTTGTTACAAATATTCTTACAATGTAAATGTGTTCTGTGTTTCCATTGCTGTTTTTCTGAAAATAAACAAGCTTTATTTTTCACACCCGAGTTCTCTTTCCATTTGCTTCAGGCACAGGTAGCATTTGCAAAGTTGTGGATTCCGCTTGCTCCAGGTTCCCAGGGCTGGAGGTCGGTGGGGGCGCTGGCACAGCCACAACCATGTGCTGCTACCCAAAACAGGGTAAGCTGGACCACATGGTGTCGCTTAACGGGGTTTCTAGAGCAGCACACAAAAATCAGGTTACTCAGAACTGTTGTTCCCTTTTCCTCTCGATGCCCTCGTGCTGCAGGTTGGGCACCAAAATCTGTCTTGGTGTGAAAAGACAGGTGTCTGCTAAGGAAAGCAGGAGCCTTCCTGGAAATGGAAAATATAAACCCCCTCCTGCCAAAGTATTATAATTTTGAAATTAAAAGGCTCTCAGGCAAAGATATGGGAATAGGAATAACAGTTCTTTACTAGGAAAATTAAAAAGATAACTGCAATAATACAAACAAACAAAAAAACCAAACTGCTGACAGAGTCAGAATACGACCTGACACCCTGTGGGTCAGGGTGTTGGTAGCAGCACCCCAAACCCAGCTGGGGGAGCGGAGGTTTGGGGGGAACAATGGGAAGGGGGTGGGAGAGGGGGCACAGGGGGAGGTGGGACCCACTGAGGCTCCCCCAGGACACCCCAGGACCCCCAGGCCCCGTCCCAGCCCCCCCAGTTCCCTCCGCAGCCCCGGCTGAGGGGGGCTCAGCCCAGGAGCCGCCGTTGTTCGGGGCTCCCCCGAGGGCGGCCAACGGGAGAGCTCCCGGCTCGGAGAGGCCCCAGCAGAGGAGGGGATCTTGTCCCTCCTCGAGGGCCCTGAAGGGTCTTCAGGCCCCTCTGAAGAGGAGTTTTTCTCTTTTTAGGGATTTTTGGGGGGACCTCACCACTCCAAGGGTGTTTTTTCCTCCCCATTTTCAGGTGTTTGTGGGGCCGCAGCCCCACAAGCCCCTTTTCAGGGGTGATCATGACGGCTTTAAGTGACATTTTTATGGGGGACTCACTGCAAGCCGCTGTAGGGGATGTTTTGCCCCCCAGGGTGGATTTTTGGGGTTTAAGGGCCCCCACCCTGGTCGGGTCCCACTCTAACTCCCCTTAAGAGGCCAACACCACTCCCGTTGATTCCGGCAGCGGAGCTGGGGGAGGTTTGGGAGTCCCGGGAGGATTTAGGGGTACCTGGGAGGGTTTGGGGGTCCCAGGAGGGTTTGGGAGTCCCGAGAGGATCTGGGGGTACCCGGGTGATGCCAATGAGGCGGCGGGGACCCCGTGCTGGGTAGAAACTTTCATGATGAATTCCTGGGGGGGGTGGTGCCTATCTCCAGGGTTTTTGGGGTCCCGGTGGATTTTTGGGGGGTTCCCAGAGGGGGGTTTTAAGGATTCCCGAAGGGGGGGATTGGGCGATCCCAGGGGGAACCCAAGGCTGGTTTGGGGTATCTGCCAGTGACAGAGATGGGGACCCCCTGCCAGGTATGAACCTTCTCAGAGCAGCCTGGGGGGTTCTGGGAGGTCTTGTGGGAATTTTGTTGTCCTGGGATGGTTTGGGGGGGTCTGTGTGGGGTTGTGCAGTCTTGGGGAGTTTTGAAGGGCCCAGGGATGGTTTTGGGGTCACGGGGAGGTCGGGGTGTCCTGGGGGGTTTGGGGGTTCCCGGGAGGGTTTGGGGGTTCCTGGGCGACGCCGGTGACAGAGCTGGGACCCCGTGCCAGGTATGAACCTTCTCACAGTGCACGGGCAGCGTCAGCGTGTTCAGGGAGATCCTGGGGGGCCCGGGGGTCACCCCAAACCCCAGGGGACCCCAAATGCTCAGGGACCCCCCAAACTCCCCTCACCACTGGTTCTGCTGCAGGCAGGGGGGCACCAGCACTCGGCCCCCACCCCCACCATCACAGGGGGCTGTGGAAGAAATCTGGGGGTGCACGGACAGGTCGGGGGGACCCCCAAAGTCCTGGGAAAGGGGGAACACAGGGGAACTCCCAGGAATCCCCACTGGGGGCTTAGGGGAGATCCAGGAGGAGTTTGGGGGAGCTTAATTGTGTCACTATCGTCGGGAAAGGGGACTCCATGGGTCCTCGGTGTCCCCATTCCCAGCAAAAGGTGGTTTTGGGTTAAATCATTATTGGAGTACTGTAAGTAAGAGTTGAAATTTTTTAATTTCATTTTTATTCTATTTTATTTCAATTAAAATTTATTGATTTTTAGTTTTATAACTCGTTGAGAGGACAGGAAGGACATTCAAGGGCAGGAATATCTTTTCCTGGCTGGTGACTGGAATTTCAGACCCTGGCAGTGTGTACAGAACCACACAGACTGGGATCAAACATGGGCTGGGATCACCTGGACTGAGATCCTATGGACTGGGACCATATGGAATGGGACCATAGGGATCAGGACAGTACACACTGGGATAAACTGGGTTGAGATTATATGGACTGGGACCACATGGACTGGGATTGCACAGACTGGGATCACACGGACTGGGAAAAAGCATTGGCTACCATTGGCTACCATCCACATATAAAGGTGGCCACCTCAAGTTGTCTTGATCCTTTTTGGGTGTCCCATCCCCCTCTTTCCCACGCCCTCCACATCGCTCCCCCAATCCCCGCTCCCCTCCCCCGTGTTTGGTTTTGGGGGTTCCAGGCCCCTCCTGCTCCGTGGGGGGGTCCCGATCCCTCTTTGGTTTAATTTGGGGCCCCCAACCCCTTCTCACCGCGACCCCCGCGGCCGGGGGGGCTCCCAGCACCACCAGTGCCACCAGTCCGGCCCCAGCTGCCCCCGCACGCCCCATCCCCATCCCCAGGGTCACCTCCCCCCTCCCCAAATTCCGCTCCCGGGGAGCCCTGGGCGCTGCGGGTCCGCCTGGCGACTGAGGAGTCATCGGGAACAAGCGCTCTGATTGGCTGGAAATGGCCCCGCGCAGTCTCTGATTGGCTAGCGCATTGAGAAGCGCTGTGATCTGCCTGGCAACTGACGAGTCAGAGGTATCCCGGGTGCTGATTGGCTGAAAATCGCCGGCCCGGCAACTGAGTTGTCAGACGCGCCGCGCGCTCTGATTGGCCAGGATCTGTTTTGGGGTGGGGACAGGAGGAACTGGGGACCCCCAGGAGCCCCCCGGCTTTGGGGGTTTCCATCCCCCCTCGGCCCTCGGGGCGGCCCTGGGGCCACCCCAACACCCCCAAAATGGGGAGGGTCCCCGGAGCCGTTTGGATCCCCCAAAAATGGGCTGGAAGCGGCAGGAGCCGCCCCAAAAAGGGATTGAAGGGTCCGGTCCGGGAATGGGGGAGGCTCCGGGGATGGCTCCCATCCGGATCGGGGCTGGGATTGAGGGAGGGTCCGTTCAGCGACTGGGGAGGGGTCTGGGAGTGGGACAGGGGCTGGCATTGGGGAGGGTTTGGGAACTGGGGAGGGGTCTGGGATTGAGGGGATTGGTCCATGCCGGGATTGGGGCAGGGTCGCTCCCTGACGGAGGGGTCCATTATTGGGTCAGGGTCTCTCCCCTTCCTGAGCCCAATCCCGTTCCTGATCCTGTTCCCGAGCCCAATCCTGTTCCTGATCCTGTTCCCGAGCCCAATCCCATTCCCATTTCTGTTCCCGTTCCCGATCTCATTCCCGACCCCAATCCCACTCCCATTCCCGATCCCGATCCTGTTCCCAGTCCCGGTCCCGCCGCTGTTTCCAGGGAATGGCTCTGCTCTCAACCCCGACCCCAAACCCGGCGGGTCAAACACCCCAGATCCTGGGGTCAACTCCCCCCGACCCCAAATCCTGGGTGTTCAAACACTGGGGGGTCAAACACCCTCAAACCCAAACTCTGGGATGTCAAGCCCCACTACCCCCCCCAGCCCCGAACCCCAAATTTTAGGATCAAACCCTCCAAATCTCTGATCCTGGGGTGTCAAACACTCCCCAATTCCCAAACGATGGGGTTAAATCCCCCTGACCCCAAATCCTGGGGTTTGAAACATCTGGGGTGCCCAACCACCCTGATCCCAAAGTTTGGGGGTCAAACCCCCTGATCCACAAATCCTGGGGTCAAAAACCCCAAATCCCAAACCCTGGTGTCAAACCCCCGCAAACCCCAAATTTTAGGATCAAACACCCCCAATCCCCAGAGTTTGGGGTCATGACCCCCCCAGTCCCCAATCCCCCACCCCCCCCAAAACCCACTCCAGCCCTGGGGGGCACAGTGGGGTTTGGGTTTATTTGGGGTCTGCTTGGGGTTATTTGGGCTTTATTTGGAGTTTGTTTGGGTTATGTGAGGTTTGTTTGGGGTTATTTGGGGTTTATTTGGGGTTTGTTTGGGTTTATTTGGGGTCCGTTTGGGTTATTTGAGGTTTGTTTGGGGTTATTTGGGGTTTATTTGGGGTTTGTTGGTGTTTATTTGGGGTTTGTTTGGGGTTATTTGGGGTTTATTTGGAGTGATTTGGGGTTTGTTTGGGTTGTTTGGGGTTTGTTTAGAGTTATTTGGGTTTATTTGGTGTTTGTTTGGGGCAGCTCCAGGTGCAATGTCTGCAGAGAGACCCTGGGTCCAACGCTGGGGAAAAAAGGGGGATTGGGTTGGGAATTGGGGGATTCAGGATGGGGAAAGGTCCTGGGTGGGAAAAGGGGATGTGGGGTGGACAGGGAAGAATTTGGGGTGGGAAAAGGGATTTTCAGGTGTTTCTATGGAATTTGGGAGCACTCCTATGGCATTTTGTGTGTTTCTACAGGATTTTGGGGTGGTTTTGAGGGATTTCAGGGTATTTCCATGGGATTTTGGGCTGGTCTGGAGGATCTTTAGGGTGTTTCTACGGGATTTTGGGGCAGCTCGAAGGATTTGGAGCACCTTTAGGCTATTCAGGGGCAGTTTTGAGGGGTTTTGGGGTGGTTTGGTGGGATTTGGGGTGTTTGGGGCGGTTTTTGGCTATTTAGGGGTGGGTTTGATGTGGTTTTTCGGGATTTTTGGGTATTTCAGGCCCGTTTTTTTTTTTTAGTCTGGGGTTATTTTGGAGGGGTTTGGGCATTTTGGGTAACTTTTTGGCGAAGGAGATCTCCATGGCGTTGCTCTGGGTGATGCTGAAGCCCTGCAGGGCCTCGCGGGCGGCGCCCGCCTGCACCTTGGTGTCCAACTGCATCAAGGCGATGTCGCGGCGCCCGGGCACCAGCGCAGCTCCTGAACCCGGGAACCTGGCATGGGAACGGGGTAAGGAGAGCCCGAAAACACACGGGAACCTTCCCCCAGACAGCTGGGAACCTTCCCCCAGACACCCGGGAATGTTGCCCCAGACACCCGGGAATGTTCCCCACAAATCCAGAAATGCTCTCAAAAAAAAAAAAAAAAATCCTGAAATATTCCCCCAGATATTCAGAAATTTTCCCCAAAGAAATCCAGAAATGATGCTCCAAAAAATCCTGGAACATTCCCAACAAACTAGGAAAATCCTCCAGAAAATCCTCCAGAAAATCGAGAAATATTCCCCCCCAAAAAAATCCAAACCAAACCCCGTTCCCCATCCAGAAACATTCCCAAAAAATCCAGAAATTCCCCCTCAAAAAAATCTAGAAATACCTCCCCAAAAACTAGTAACTGCCCCCCAAAACCTTAGAAATTCCCCCATAAGAAGTCCAGTATTTCCTCCCCCCCCTCAAATCTGGTATTTTCCCCCCAAAATCCAGAAATTCCCTTCCAAAAACCAGATATTTCCCCCCAAAATCCCGATATTTTCCCAAAAAATCCAGCCCCAAGCCCCCCTCATCCTCTCACCCCCTCGAGCCCCAAAATCCCCCAGTGCCCCAAAGCCCGGCCGGAATCCCCGGAATGCCAGGAATTCTGGGACTGCCCCAGACCTCACTGGCTGAGGAGCACGGAGAGCATCAGCTCCTGGGGCTGCTCAGGGAGCTCGGGCAGGAACAGGATGTGCTTTGGGGCTTCCCACTGCTGGGGGAAACGGGAGAAAAACCCCAAAATCAGCCCCAAAGCTGCCCCAATCACGTCCAAAATCTGCCCAAAGTCACTCTGGATACACACCAAAAAAATCTGTCCAAAATCCCACCAAAATTCTAAAAAAAACCCACAAAAATCGCCCAAAATCCCAAAAAACCCACAAAAATCACCCCAAAATCCCACAAAAGTCTTTCCCAAACCCCACAGAAACCCCACCTAAATCCAATAAAAATCTCCTCAAAATCCTCACCAAAAATCCCATCAAAAATCCCACTAAAAAATTCACAACAAAATTCCACAAAAATCCCCTCAAATGCCCGCAAAAAATTTCACAAAGAATCCTCAAAAATCCCACAAAATCCACCCAAAATTCCAGGTAAAGCCCCACCAAAATTCCACAAAAGTACCCCAAAATCCACCAGAGAATCCTCCCACCAAAAATCCCCACAAGAATCGCCCCAAAGCCCACAAAAATCCTTCAAAATCCCAACAAAAATCACACCCAAAATCCCCCCTAAATCCCACAGGAAAATCTGCACAAAAAGTCCCACTATATCCCCATGAAAATAACACAGAATCCACACAGAAAAATTTGCAGAAAAATCCCCCCAAAAATCTCCAAAGCACACAAAATCCACACATAACATCCCTCCAAATCACCCAAAATATCCCACAAAAATTTCCCCAAACACCCCCCAAACTCCACCAAAAATCCACTCAAAAAATCTGCACCAAAATCCCACCAAACCCCTCTCAAATCCCCCAAAAATGCTCCCAAATCCCTTCAAATCCCACCCAAAGTCTGAGAAAATCCAACCAAAAAATCCCTACAAAAACTTCCCTCAAAATCCCTCCAAACCCCAAAAAAATCTCACAAAATCCACCCCAAAAATCCCACAAAGATCACTCAAAAAAATTCCTGCAAAAATCCTCCAAAATCCTCCTGACAATCCCAAATAAACCCTCCCAAAAATTCCAGTTAGAACCTCCCATAAAAATTCCACCCATAAAATCCCATATGTCTGGACTCAAGGGCTCTGACGGGAATTGGTCCCTAATCCCAATCCCTTAAATCCCATTAAAATCCCATCAGATCCCCCAAAAAATCCCATCAAACCCCATTAAAATCCCATAAGATCCCATTAAAATCCCTTAAGTTCTCATTAAAATCCCATAAAACCTCTCTGAAATCCCACAAGTCCCCTCAGCCCCTCAGGTTTTGGGGTCACTTGTTGGGGAAGATGAAAGAGGAAAACCTTATAAATACCATTGCCTGGCAAAAGATTTGGAAAATACAGACACTGAGATGAGAACTAGATTTGAAATAACAAACCTTGACTACTGAATAACTAGAAAACAATAGTATGGCCAGGTTGAAAGCAATCCCCCTTCTGATTAAACAACGCCCTTTACCTGCAGATAGGTCCAAAGGTCAAATGGAATGCTCTGTCTCACCCCCAATGTATGGTTCATCCCACACCTGTCGCCCTCCCCTGAAGTATCAGATATCTGTGACCCCATTGGCCCAAGTCCTGCTCCAGCCCACCTTGAAGCCCCCTGATAAGGTGTGCCCGAGGGACCAGACTCCCTCTTGGACCTTCCCCTGGGACCCTCACCTGGAACCCTCGCTCCCTCTCTCTCCCTCTCCCTCTCTCCCTGGGCCTGCCACGAGTTGCGCCTGGCAACTCCAAGCAGGGCCTTTCCCCCCTTTTAATAAACCACATCTTCCAAGACCTGACTTCAGAGATCTCTCATCCATCCAAACCGTCCTGGAGTCCCGCGCTCTCTGCAGACATGAAGATGGTCAGAGTAACAAGAAGACAGAGTGGCAATGCTACAGATGCCCTGAGGAATTCAGGCCATGTTTGGCATCCTTTAAGGCAGATGAAAAAAATGAACTCTTGCTTTTTTCTTCACTGGCAATGGAACAAAGCTATTGAATTCTAGAACAAGAGCCATCTCATGTCTTTCTTCTAAGGGCAATCAAAGGAAGGTTGTAAAGCCACAAATCCACAGGCAAAGCCACGGCTGTGTCACTGCTCATCACCAAGGAGTGGGGACAGGTGACAGGTCTGGAGTTGAAGCCACCTCCACCATGCCAGATATATCCCCAGCGTGATGGCACCCTCAGGCTTGCTCCCTTGGCCAACATGATCCTAAAACTGCCAGAAACGGCAGCAAGGGGGGAGCTTTGCTCTGGTGCACCCTTGACTTACTGCACACACATCAGTCAGTGAGGAATGACTTTGCACTTGAGTTCAGATTCCTGTTGAAACTCCTGCTTTGGACACAAACCCATGTAACTGTCTCCAGATGCAAGGATCACAGCTGTACAGTCATGCTGCCAGATGTCTACCATGGCCAGTTACCAACCACTGACTGATTCTCTTCATTCAAGTGCCGGATCCCTCCTATTACAGCTCCTCTTCCCCTTGACGGCTTGCATCACAGCCAGCAGATTATCCTTCATCCTGAGGATCTAGGGTGCTCTTTGGCAGCTGCATCCAATCTTGCATCTATTCTTCATCTCCATTTCCACTACCACATTACTTTGAGATGGCTCTTCATGCAGATGAAGGCTGAAAACGTTAATACGTTTAAAAACGTATCACTTGTGAGCCCTTCCTCTGGGTCCTTCCCTCCAAGAAGCCCAGACTTCAGGATCTGATTTCTGACTAGAGGAGGGTACCCAGTTCCCTGGATCTGCTCCTGTTAATACAGCCCAGGATAACTGTGAGCCATCCTCACTGCCATGCACATGCCTGGCTTACCTGCAGCACACCAAGGTGCTCCCTCTGCAGACCTGCTCCCCACTCAGGCTGTTCCCTGAGGTTTATTTCACCCCAGGCCCAGAACTGTTTAGGTCCTTCTGAATGGCAACCCTGCCATTCAGCTACTTCCTGACTAGGACCCCAAATCTGGTATCATTTGAGAAGCATTAGCTCCAACAATTTTTTTGTCACATCCCACTTCTCTTCCCCTACACACAGCTACTGAAAACTCCACCCTGATCGTGTTTTCCTGTACTGGCTGACCATATAAAAGAAGCCATTCACTCTGAAAATATTATGTGTCACTCACATCCTCCGGGATCATGAGTGAAATAAACCACAAACCTCACTAACACTCCTGCCTTCATGAGGCAGAAAACCAGCATTTTATACATTGCCTTTAGGAATCCCTTTCTCTTCATGCACCATCCACCCTGAGCTGACAAAGAAGATTGGATGTCTCCTCACTCAAGATTTTTTTGAGCAATCCCCTCAGTTTGCAGTGGGTAAAAGCACAGCCAGGCCATGCCACATTAAAAGTGGTTTTGACTGTCAGAAGCTTCTAGGGAGGTTTGTCAAAACTGCCCTCACTTTGGTTCATTCGCCATTTGCCCTTATTTACAGTGTACCTGACTGCTTTACATTTCGGCATTTAATTATTCCCTTTTCCAACAAAGACGAAGACTAAGGTTTGGCCTTGGGCCCCTCTGCCTGCTCCACATGAGCTCATTAAAAAGTTGCTGTCCTGTGAATGAAAGAAACAGATAAAGAGCTGCTAAGAGATAAGACTGAAAGTGATAAAAACACTCACTTGATGCAATTAACAAGACCAGTTAACACCTTTTTGCTCACCAGTCTTGCAATGGTTAATCATGAAGAGCAATAAGGTTCTGCTGCTCAGCAGCAGTTCATGGGCTTCCTAAAAGAGTGTCAAATAAAATCAAATCAAAGAAAGTAGAAGCACTTCTGTTAGACTCCCTTACAAGAAGAGCCTGAGCTTTTCTCCATTTTCCATCTATGCCTTCTCTAAAAGGGCAACAGGAAGCACACGGATAGCTCTGAAAGACCAGCACTGAGATTTCTCAACAAATGCTTGTCTGTCACAGTGAAACCAACTTCCTGAGCGTAAATTATTCATGTTCAAGGATAAAAGGATCGGAGTGGATGACCCAGAAGATTAGGACATTTTCTTGCATGGCACTTTGCTCCTTCTGCAGGACAAGCTGTTTCTGTTATTTGGAGCTCAAATTTGCCAAGAAAGTTAAACTCAGCCAAGAGATCTAAAGGCCTTTCTGGATCACTATTTTGCTGCTCTCCCTATTGCTGTTATCAAAAAGCTTCTTTTATATTTCCACATCATTAGTTCAGACCAGAAGCACAACATCCAGAATTCAGGGGTTTCAGATTATCAGCCACCACAGATTCCAAACTATGACTTGCACCAAATGGGAAATGGGCACCTGAACTCAGAACCTTCTTTCAATGCCAGTCACACCACCCATGATGGAACTGTCTTTGGGTTTGTGTTTTAGGGATGTTCTTTCATCATCTGCAGTGCTCATTGAGTAGCCTGGCATATTCTTCATGCTCTGTAATTGATGCTATTACCCAATAATAAAAAGCAGAATTGCTCAGGGTTACACATATAGGGAGAGTAAGAAATAATTGGAATTGAACTAAGAGAACTTTCTTCCTAAATCAAAAGACACCATTTGAGGGAACAGTACCTTACAGGTTCACCCTTTCTGTCAATTGCCTCATACATTTTTAGGTAAAACAGTGAAATCTGCTATTGCTTCTATCTTCCTCTTTAAGATGCAAATCCACCAAAGTAGCCACAGAGGTGAGTTACTTTGCACCCTCACTTAGGGGTCAAATTCATCCATTTCTGCATTTTCTATAAACCTAGAAATTTAGAACTCTGTTCCAAACCCTGCCTATTACACATTCCCAGCTATCAGCAGCAAGTCTCTGGGCTGCTTTTTTTCAGTCTTTCTCATTATGTATTTTGATGCATGATTCATACAATATTTGATTTACCCCTTCATTAACTTGCCTCAAGCAGAGAAGGTTGAATGCTATTAGGTCAAAAGCATTTGAAAAATTTCCTTCTTTTCGGTCGATCTATTCAGTGAATCAATATTCTTCCTACTCATCCAGTTCTACTCTCAAGGGAAGTCAGATGTTCATGGCCCTGACCTTAAATATTGGCCCTTAGCACATCACTTAAAATGATAGACAGTAATTACCGAATTGGTGGACAGAACTGTCATCTGAGAAAAAAAAACAGGGAGAGACAAAGATGATTGGGAAAAAAAAAAAAAACACAGACACACTGAGATCAGGCTAACAGGATCTCACAAAAGGAGTGATATGTTGTAGCTTGCCTCTGATAACAAATACATTGGAATCTAATACTTTTATGAAAGCCTATGTATGTTTCGGGCTGGAAATTCTGATTATAAAGAACTTTGATTCAACTCCTCGTATATCAGACACATTATCCCTTCCCCCCTTCAACTCTTCCAGTCAAACCCTTGGAAGCTTAAGAGCTTTAGGGTCCATCTTCACGAAACCAAAAAGATACTGCTGCTATCTGGTGTGAATTCAGACCAGACTCCAAGAAGAGAGCATCCTCTGAACTATCTTCAGCACCATTGCCTCATTTCAGATGAACAGAACTGATTTAACCTTTTAATTTTTACTCAAAACAAAAGAACAACCACAACCCAGGTGCTAGAGTGGTCACCTGAGCTCTTCAGTACCACAGGATCCACATTTGCACAGTTCAAGACTCACAGATTTAGGATTCTTAAGTCTTTAGTGAGTCTGGTTACCCACCTCATTAAGTCCTGAAAAGAACTAGGCTTGCATAGGGCAGGTGCTCTTACTCCAGCAAAGTCGCATGGCTTCAAGATATTTGCTTCACTGCTTCCAGTCTTTGCTTTTAAAAAATTAAACTACAGCTAAAAAATTTAAATCATAATGGAAAAGTATTCTCCCCCAGCATTTCTGCAGCTGGTAAACATTTTGTTGGCACAAGGCATTTTGCAAAAGAGACATTCTAATCCAGCCTACAAAACAAAAGCTGTGCCTCACTACTGACAAGAAGCACAATACTGCTGCAGGCATTTTAATATACAGCAATTTTGTTCTGTTCCTACCTGTCTCTGAGACCAACAAAACTAATCAATGAAAACGTGAAGCATACTCCAGATACATTTCCTCCTTATCTCCAGCTGAGAATGCCCTGAAATGCCCCTCACATAATCCATGTGATTTCCTGTTGGCCTGCCACCTCAGCAAACGAGGCTTTGCAGCAGGGCTTAAACCAGCAGCAGAGGGTCCAGAGAGGTCTGTTAAAAACATATATGAAAACAAAACCCCGTCAGGAACTTAAGAGACAATTTTCAGTAGGAATTACAGACATCAACTTCCCTGTTTTGATGATACCTTGAGAAAGGTATCAATTTCTCAAAACAATGCCCCCTTTTCCATGCCCTCTTCTGCACATTCAAGAGAGTTTCTTAACCAAAGCAATTACTCCAAGGTCAATAGAGGTGGACAAGTTGTGCTGTTCCTGGTCCAAGAAGAGCAGGAAAGCTATCAGTTTTCAACACTCATATGAAAAGACACATATTTTGAGCACAATGTAAAGATGTCTAGTTTTGCCATAATTATGTTTTCACAGGAGCAGGGAAAAGGAGGTAAATCTTCCATATATCAGGAACAAGTTTTAAAAAGGAGCACGTGAAAACGCAGGGTTACCAGAGTCACTAGTAACGGTCTGTCGCCAAGGGCTGTGTCAGCAGTTCAGGGAAGATCTGTGCGGATACAGTCTCCAAGAACTCTTGGGTCACTCAGAGCATAGAAATCATTGTCTATTTTCCACAGTAGATGCTACTTGTTACTTAAGACAGAATTTGAGATCATTCCAGTTTTCTAAGGCTCACTGTCCAGACTGAGCTGGCAGACCCCCATTATTCTCGCTGTAAGAAGACGAGCAGCTCCAGAGGGGATCTTGCACATCTGCTGGCACGGGCTTGGCAACAGGCTCCAACCTGCAGCTAGCCAAAACTGACATGCCACAGTTAAACATGGACTGGTATTAAATACTAAATTAAATACTTCTACACAAAAAAAATGAGCCGTCTTGGACTGCAGAGCCACTGCTGGATATGTAACCTAATAGTTACGCTTGACAGGTTTCTGGTTTGTAGAAATGCAGTTTCTGCCAGCATCGCCTACGCTGACTGAAACTCAAAACCAGATGCACAGCAGAGGAAGACAGCAGCTTAAATATACAACTTGGCCTAGTACAGAACCTGAAGATCAATAAAACTTTTTTAGCCCATGAAAGAGCAAGAGGCCAGCACAAGACAAGAAAACAAACTCGGCTAGATTCGATTATCACCTTGCCTTTCTCACGGACAAGTCAAGCCATGGACAAGCCAGCAATATCCACACTGCAGCAAGTGTAGTGCCAATGAAATGTCAACATACAGAAGCTAAGTTAAAGAACAATTCCCAATTCCCACTGGTTTTAGCACAAAACTTCTCTTACAAGGTAAACTTTTACTTCAGCACCTAACTGCACAGGGCTATCAACTAGAAAGTTGTGTATTGGAATTTACAAAGAAGTTCCTCAAAACCCAAGACCTTTGTCGGAATATTTCATTCAGCAACACTGAGTTCAGCAGCAGATCAGAGCAAAGTTAGCTTAACTCTAAAAATTAGACAATGTTTTTTTATTATCAAGTGATAAAATTACTTTTTGTCCCACTTTGCTCCCATACCTCCTGTCTCTGCCATGACTGAATTCCTTCGAAACTTTTTTATTAAATGTATCTACTCTAAAATAATTTCCCCCAGGAATAATTACAAAAGAAAGAACTTCCATTTATATTTCATCAAATCTGAAAAAAAAAAAAACAACTTTACTGTAACCAAAGGTCATTTAGCCATTCCACCCAGAACTTAGCATGCAATGCCAGTGATAAATTTCAGGAAGTTGCCTGGGTTGGGTCCATCTTCTTTTTAACAAACAGAAGTTTGAGGAACTTTCTATTGTACTTCAAAACAGAGTTTCAACTGAAAAGCAGACTCAGCAATGTTCCCTTCACCCTCTTAAACTAATGAAGGCCCAATCTACAGGTCATTAGGAGACAAGAACTGTTCCAAAATGTCTGTGAGCTTTGAGAAAGCAGTAATTCTTTTTTTGTGCCATACTTTCAGACTAGCAAGGGGAAAAACATCTCCCCATCAGCATCAACAATAAGGTTCACGGTCCTCAGTGAGTACTGGATTTCAAAGGGTGTTTCTTCCTCAGCCCAACTTCAGACCCCTTGTGGAAAAACAGCTGCATCTAATACTTGACATAAGTATAGTGGCAAAAGAAATAACTGTCTTTAAAAATGCTGGTCTCTCCATAAGGTGGAGTAGTCAAGTGCCATAGAGAGGAGAGTCCCACATTGCAGCGGAGGATGGAAGGTGGTGGAGTTATGTAGAATTCAACATGGACACAGCCCAGCTCACAAGCCCATCCAAGTGGGGGATGGCAAAAGAAAGGGACATTAAGGCACAAGAACAAGTATCACAAGATATCTTGGTGGTCTTTTAAATTGAAAATTTATTTTTTTTTAATAAAAGGACATTTATCCATAGTTATGTTTTGGGGCTTTCCCTCTCCTTTGTTTTCTTGGATTTTTTTTTTTATCAAGCGCTACATTTTTCCTTTGGAAAGTTAGTGCTTTTCACACAGACTAGAAGAACAAAACATAGTTAAAAATGGCTTTGTCAAACATCCATTCAGGGTCCCTTCATCACTGCACTTAGTTCCCTCCAGTTCCAATATTGAAGAGGCCTGAGTGGCACTCCTGAAATAGGCACAAATATCTGTTTTGTACATTTCCCCACATAATCAGTTCCTCTCCAGTATGAGAGTCCAACGTGTAAAGCATTCTCTGGGTTTACTGTTGTCAGTTCACTTATTTGCAGTTTTAGTGCTATTCAGCCCCTCATGCTGAGCTGCCTTTCCTTACTGTGAACTGCTCCTGGATTTGTATTGCACTGCTATTTGGTTTGCCTTTAAAAAAGAAGAAACTGGGCGAGGAGGGGAGTGTTATTCTGTTTTCAAACAGACAGGCCACTTGTATCTTTGGAAAATAAATGTGAAGACGCTCAGAAGCATGACTGCTAGTTTCTTTTTAAAAGGCAAAAGAGATTTTCTTTGTTAGCTTTGTTTTGCCAAAGTTCAGGAAGAGCATTCAGTGAAGTGGTGAATTCAAACAATTGTCTGGACTGTGAGCAGAATGAGAGAGTCAGGGAGGAAGGGACTGTTCCCAGCGCTGCTGGTAAGCTGGGTGCATCACTCGCCCCACCCTGCATTGCTCTTGGTCTCAGCTGCATAGAACTCCTCTGAGACACATTGTCTGGTCTCTGGATCTTCATCATCTAAAGGAATTGTTCCAGTTGTCTGCTCTGGCTCCCACCAAGGAGTTCAGAGCCAACCCTTGAAGGGCAGCACAAACTATCTTTCCTTAATCCATAGAAATCCCATGGTTTCGATCCCTCCTATTATTTGAGATTTCACCCATTTTCCTCATTCTTCCAGACCTCTGCCCAAATGTCCTCTTCCCTCTTCTGAATGCCCCCTGGACACGTCCCCTTGGCAATCCCTTTGTCTCCTGCACAGACCTGGGCCAGATATCCCTTCAGCTCCAAACTGTCTTCTTTGTGAGCAGTTGTGCCAGGGGAGATTGTCAATAGAGCAGAAATTTTCTGTGCAGTGGGAACACAACCATGACTCCCTCTTCAAGGACTACAGCAGCTCACCTGCAGCCAGCTGAGCTCCCATTTTTTTGCAGGAGAAGTGCAGACATGGCAGCCAGGACCCACATGTCCCTTGTCACACTCAGTAGGTGGTACTTAAAGGCCAATTTTCTAAGCAGCTGTTTTGTTGGTAACATTTTGAGAAGCGGGCTGCGCTTTCCAGCTGAAAAATCCAACCATGCACAAAACCTGCTGGAACACCGCATTTCATGCTTTGGATATGGCATTTGCAAGGCAGCTGAAATGGTAACCTTTGCTCTCAGCTACTACTCCACTGATTGAAGCTGTTAATGCTGCACATGCGTGAACAGAATCCAAAACTAAGGCCAAACCTGCCAGAGCTGAGGCAGATTCCCCCATCAGTAGAGGAAGAATTTGTAGCAGCTTAGAATCTACAATTCAAAGGTTTAGTTGGAACAAGCAAGGCTTTGATTTGGAAGAACTGGAACTGAAGAAGATATGGGCAGATTTTCAAGCCAAACCCCCAGATCCTAGCTCTTAGGCTGGGGCTGGTTAGCACTCATATTAACCTTGCATAGCTGCCCAGACAGAGGCACAGATGATGCAGTGTCTCCTACTCAGTGATGTTTCCCACAGCTCATCTCCCACCACAGCTCCTCTTCTTAAAGGAAATACATGGATAGTGGTCTTAGAATTGGGGATGATAGATGTCTAGCAGCAGCATCTATAGCAGTGGTAGCCAGCTTCTGGTTCCTGGAGACTGGTATGCAGAAGAAGGGTGTACATGAAGCTGTCATGCCTTCCTTGGGAGGAAAGAAAAGACTCACCCAATCAGAGTGTGCTATGTTCTGCATTTTTACCTACTGATCAGCAGGGCATGCAGAAACCTGACTCCGAGACTCCGGCAGAAACCTACTCATCCCGTGGACAGCTGCTGCCTCAAAGCACTGGCACTGCAAATAGACACCAGTGGAACAAATTGAAAAAGGCTGCCCATCAGGATTAGCAAACTAGGAGCCCAACCAGATGCCCCAATTCCATCCTTGGTTTCCATTCAAGATGGATCAGTTCCCCAGCGTACAGGCATCTGAAATCCACCACCACTTCATCTGCTAGAATATAAATATCTACCCGGTAGATAAAAAAACTGAAGGGTGTAATTCAGATTGCTTTCAATCCAAATGCTCCTGTAGATTTTCTTCAACAGTTTCTTAGACCCTGTCCAACCCAGGGCATGGGCAGGACAGAACATCCCTTTCTACTCTCTCAACACTGCAACCCACAGCTCATGCTCAGGAAAAGCTGCAAGTGTACACATACACACAATCCTTCAATGTCCTTTCTCAGCTGACCTTCTTTGGTACATGACAAAAGACACCCGTATACTAAAGGGAATTCAAAGCATAAGAGAACACATAGTGAGCTGTAAACTCTAGTTTAAGAGACAGGTGATCTTTCTGATAACTCCTTTGTTATTAGTAAAAAGAGTTGGTCAGAAAACCTATGGCTTTCTTTGGCAAGAAAACACATCAGAAAAAAATAATCCTCTCTGAAAACAGTCCATGAAATTTCTGGATTGAACTTTGATTTGATTTCTAGACCGAGGCTTGCTTTGACATTGTTTGTAAAAATAATGTTTCTTTACATTTCATTTCCAAACAGCATTTAAAGCATAGGTGGAGAGCAGAAGAAAAGGGAATAGGGATGACTACTTTTGCATTTTCTGTCTCATGTATTTACAGTAGAAAAGCTACTAGGGGCCAAAATGATAAATGAATGACAGAGTTGGGATGATGCTGGCTTTTGATTGGAACCAGGAGTTAAACACTTTTTCCTTCATTTAATTTGGCTGATACATACAAGGCTGTCAAAGCAAACACGTTTTTGCAGTAGATGTTATCTTCACTTCCAAAGAACATTAGCATTTGAAATATTTTGTACGGAAGAAAAAAATAATTCCATCTTCTTTCAAACCCTAGAAATAATTAAAACAACAATTCATCCGTTCTGCATGGTTTAAAGGAAAGCAGATGTCCACTATGCCACATTAGTTTATCACATTGGAAAGTGAAACATGAAGCAAATAGGAATTTATTGTACAAGTATTATCACCACGAATTTGTGTCCTCTTTTACCTTGGTAGTAAGTTAATCTCCTCCACTTAGAATATTGAAGGAGCACACAGGAGGGCATGGAAGTAGATTCACTTCAGAATGGCAGGTGATGGTCTTGCATCATGGTGAAATTAATCTCTAACCTTCCTACCATTTTAGGGCCACAAAACCAGGAGGTATTTGTTGTAAGCTAGAGCAACCACCAGAAAAATGCCCCGGGACTGGGAGGGAACATCAGCTCCTTCCTCCACCACAGCTGACATCAGTGACTGTTGCTGAGAAGCCAGCACAAGGCAGTGCTACCCAGCCTATCCTTCAGCATCATCTGTAATCAAACAAAACCAGGCAACACAGAAACTCCACAACCACTTATCTCAAAAACACCACACACAACATTCTCATCCTGAAGTGTTTATTTCTATTTGAATGTCCTTCAGTTTTGCTCAGCTCCTGCCACCAACTCTGGAGCAGCAGGGAGAAAGCACTTAACCTGTCAACCCCGATGTGCTGTGCCACACTCATGAAGCGATTTGCAGAATAAATAAATAGACTCCACAACTCGATATAGTTATGAAGTGGGTATGTATGCCAGCGCCCGGCACAAGCGAGATAGTTCTCCAAAAACTTGTGCCCCGAGCCTCAGTCTGACCCACATCTTTATTCACACAGGTGTTCCATATGCAATACATTACACAACTTTTTCATGCATATTCAACCCCTGGCCCCGCCTGTCCTCGCCTCTCATGCTAAATAGGTCCCCGCCCTTCTGGGCATGCCTGGTTTGCTGTGGTGGTGGCACGGGTGGTCTCTGGTGGTCTCTGAGGCTGAAGATTGGGGTCTTCCTCCTATTTGAACTCTTGAACTTTTCTCCTCTGTGCATGCACTTTTGGTCCTTTGGTGCCTATCTGAGTAGGACTGTCAGTCTTGATAAGCTTGGAGACAGAGGAGCCCCTTTATCTGGGTTCTTTGCATCTCCTGGTCTTCTCTGGCATTGTCCTTTATGCAAGAAGCTTCAGAGATTTGCATTTTCTTATGCCCTTTGTACCATGGCAGAGGTTTCTCAAGTAAAAGGTTAAAATTCAACACATAATTCTACAAACTAAAATTTAAAAGTTTTAATTTATTTTGTTAATTCAAGCGAACACCAAAAATCTCTATTTCACTCACACCTACGAGAGCCATGGGGTGCTCAGCTTGCTGCCAACCTCAGCAGAAACTAACAGGGCATCTGAGCTGGGTTTAAGGAACTGGTGGCTTAGGGGGCATTTCAGCAAGGTCCACTGGGTTTGCTTTGGCATCTGAAATAAGAGTTTGCCAGGTGCATCCTCTCCCAGAGTAGTAATTGCCCATAGCATTAGCAGAGTGAAACACCGCACTATTCCAGCCCAGCACAGATTTTAGTCTATTAGTTGAAAATGAGATGCCTCCATCCATGCTGTAAGAGCACACACACTCCCCTGCCTACATATATATATATAAAGCCCTTTCATTTTATCATCAGTACAATAGCTCCGTGAAATAGAAGGTTATAATATTTTATTATGTTAAACTTGTTCACCTGGGAATCTATACAAATCACTGTAATTTTGCCTCACTAATGTTTGCTATCAATCTTCTCAATAAAATGAGAGCAAAATATTGCAGAAGTCCCTCTCACTGAGTTTACTATTTTTCTTTTCTTTTTTTTTTATTATTTCTTTTTCACCCTTCTCTCCCCCTCTTGCCTGGGCTTCTGTCCAAAGTCACAATGAGTTGAGAATGGGATGTTCAGAAAGTATTTTATAATTCTTTAATCACCTAACTTTGGCATACTCTAGTCATTTGCGCTGGAGCTTTTTGAGATAAGCAGATCCCATGTCGCTACAGAATCAGGTCAGCAAGGCAATTAATCATCTCTGCATTTACACTCTCAGCAAAACAATACAAAAACAAAAGAGTGGATAGAGGAGATGGGAGGAGGAACACCGTAACCCAGCTCTGATGGGCAAATCATGGTCTTGGCTTTGCTTCTGCAGCCACAGCAGAAAGGTGCACAGCTCCCATTGATTAATCACTTTTGCAGAACCAGCCTCCAGGAACACACAACAGAACGTGGGAGGCTCCGTGTCCACTGGCATCTCAGCAGCAGGCTGCAGCATTTTCGTGTGCTTAGCTCTTCTTGCACTAATAGGGGCCTAGTATCCTAAAACAAGCAGTTGGATCCCTCAGCTTGTAAATACTATGGAGTGCCTAAGGCTTGATAACTACAATGCTGTGCTTGTGTTGAACTCTGTGGGAGCAGGAGCAGTGCAGTCGAGCATTTGCTGTTTTATCCACAGCCTGGCTGTGTTCCCACCACCTGCTGCCCCACACATGCCTCTCTGATCGTTTCCCCTAGATAGGAAAGGATCAGTGGCTTTCAAATGCTTCACAATAGTGCCCCTCTAACCACCCTGTTGATCTGTTAGCTCAGAGAAGCACATACCAACAGCTTCCACAATAGCATGAGCAGGCTGCCCAAACTGGCTTGTAAATGGTCTTCAAATTGAATCCCAACAACAGAAATACCATTCTCCCCCTTTCCACTCCAGCACCCTTGGGAAAGAGATCTTGCTACATCCAGGAGTAAACTGGGGCACAGAAGGGGTAAGGGCATGGAAATTTGAGAATCAAGGAGAATTTTCCTGCTTGGCCACTCAGATGAGCAACACCCTAGAGGCAGAATAAACTCAACAGCACAAAGCTCATGGTGAGACACATATCTATCTAGGTAGTGCTAAACAGGGTGTGAGCAAGCCACAGGGTGATTATCCCCCTCAGTTTGTGGGTATTTTAGCATGCTCAATGCTTCTGGAGTACATAGCCTAGAACAGACATTGAAAGGGAAGGATCATAGGATATGAAGTTTGGGAGTCAGTTCTCACGATGCCTATCACACAACAGGTTTCCTCAGGCAAACACTTTCAGGTAAGAACTTCCCTCAGACATTATCCATTTCCTGTACCTACAACACACATTCCTTGACAAGAATCCAAAAATTACCCTTGAAAAACCTCCCAGAGGCCAAATACTCACGAGTTAACTCCTGATTTCAGGACTCCTTGCTGTGACATCCAGTGGCCTGGATATCCACACGTATCACACACATAGATGTGCAAACTCATAGATTTGAGGACTGGGGGAAAACTCAGAAACCATTTTCCACCACTCCAGGCAGCCATTCAGAAAGTTCAGTGAACACCACCAGACTCCTTCCCTGCATTCCTCTCTTCCAGCCTCACAGACCATGAAAACCGGCTCTCACCAGTGCCTTCACTGCCCTGGTACAGCCAATAATCAGTTCAGTCAGTTAAGAATTACTTACATTGAACCAGCATCAATAAAGCTATAGTGTGGCCAAGGCACTTCAGGCAGGTTTTGCAGGGGCATAACTAGGAGTGATGGGCTGAAATGAAGCCAAAGGAAAATGCTGGCTGAATAGCAAGAGAAACTTGCTTTGCTAATGGGCCAATCAATTAGACCAAGCACACAGCTCTCAAGGGAAGCATGCAGGGAAACCTGTCACTAGGATCACTTAAAACTGGAGTGAAGGAGCTCCGGAGGTTGCCACTGCATAAGCAATTCTGCACTCTGCATTTCACCAGCACTGCAATTCCGTGTAGCCAATGGCATCAAGGCTGAAACTGCCCAGCTTACACCACCTCCCGAGGCAGGAACAACCCTTGCACAGCTCTCTTTACCCTTCTCTTGTATTTAATCCTCCCATACTCCCAGAATGGCATTCATTGTCATTGAATTTTGGGATCTTAATTATCTGAAATCTAGCTATCTTATCAGCAAGCACTGATAGAGCGAGCTAGTGAAATAGGAAGTTTTGATAGAAAGTACTGAGGTCTCTCCTACAGCTATCCAGAGACAGAAATAATAATTGTCCAATTCTTTGAAAGCTCAACTTTTACTGAGTTACCTGCTAGACCACAGCTCCTTAAAAACATCAACGTGATTAGCTGCAATCACGTGAATGTAACAAAAAAGACCTTTGCTTGTTTACCAAGCAGAACAGAGGATACAAAACAATAGGACTTTTGTTTCTACTGTGCAAATACCACGGAGTGAAAATTAAAAGACTGTGCTGTGAGAACAGCAAATGGATAAACAAGATCTTAATAGAATTACCCTGAGTATTAAGGAAACACTTTTCAATGGACACATCAGACACTTGAAGTCCTCTCCAACAAATATGGTAGGGCAAACAATTTAGAACCAGCAGTATGGCAGCTCTTGCTCTATCAGTGCAGGGCTACATGTTTCCCACAGCAGCACACATCAGACCTTTTTGACTTAAGGAGACCATGACCTGCTCTGTTCTTGTCGTGGCATTCCTTATCTACAGTCGGATTTGAGCCTTGGCCTGCCAGCATGGTGCTCCCATCAAGACATCAGTTGTTACTGAAGGAGGAGCCAGGGACAACCAAAGCTACAGGAACAGCACAAAACTTCAACAGGCAAGAGCACTAGAGAAACAGAGAGAGGTCCATAAGGCAGCACAGGAAGTGAAAGTGAGGAGCTCAACAGGGTCTACATGGACAAGTGACCTGAAACATGGGACAGAGGACACTGCTCTGGTCAGGAGTCACAGCCATCAAATCATGTTTGTCCTGAAACTACTCCAGATCATGAATACTCTCCAGCTTGGAGATGTGCCTTGAAGTCAGTCTTCTGCTAATAATAGTGCTTCCTCTGCTTTTTCTTCAAGTGATATGAGTCTTCCTCATCCTATCAAGATCAAGAAGGTCAAATATCCCATTCTTCGCCCAAACTTCTCAGACATGCTAGCCCAGATTGACTCTAGGCTCTAGGCAGGCCTATCTTGCCACAGCCAAGGTACCATTTTGACATTTGAATCTTTGTTTGCCCTCTTTTAAATGGCTCACTGCCTTTCTTTAAGGTACATTTTGAAACAAGGCACCATCTCCCAAGCACAGACTCCAGGCTGCTGTAAGTTAAAAGACAAGCAGCTTGTCTGGGCACATTCTCACTGCATAGTCAGACCTGTGAAGAAACCAGTATCTCTATTTCTCCCATAGATGGTGCTAATAATTTCTCTCTCAGATATTCATAAATAAAAAGGTGAGTTTCTTTTGTGGCAATGCTGCAAAGTGAGAGCTGTGAAATGGGGCAGAGAAAGCAAACTGCAGAGTCCCAGAAGGACCCCTAGGGATTCCCATAATAAAGATGTGAAATGAGAATCCTGGCTCACCCCAGCAGTGCTTTCTAATCTCTTTCCTGTAAGTGTTAAGTTCCTGAAACCTTTCCTGAGTCTTTGCAGCACCCTTTTCCTCGTGTGAGCAAGGATGAAAGGTGTGAAATTGGTAAAGGCTTTTGAGGAAAAGTGAACGGGCTTATCAAGGCAAAACAGTGGGAACAGCAGCTTCCATCTCCTGTCACTCCTCTGGAATGAATACAACACCGTTGTTCTAGCAACAACAGTTGCTTAGCATTATGGTTATCAATCAACAGCATGTTTTCACCAAGGATGGCTGGGGTTAAAACCATTTCACAAATTTCCTTGTTTGTTTTTCCCCCAAATGCATAAACAAAGATCTGCTTAAATATGCCTCAAAGTGTTAGAAATCTACATCAGGGCTTGAGAACTGGGTAATTTAGAAAGAAATTAACTTCCAGAATTGAAAAAAAAAAAAAAAAAAAAAAAAAAAAGGAGCAAGAAAACAGAATTTGCAAGTAGAATAAAATTACTGAGAATAATTAACATTATTGTTATATAAAATCATTGAGAATAATTGCAATGTTAACAATTTCAGTTGTTTCAAGAGCTCTTAGGAAAATTATTAACTTGGCTGCGTACAACCATCTTATTTTTGTTTTTAGCACACCAGAGCTGTTGCATTTGTCCTACAACTTCTCATCCTAGGCTAGACCAGGAAAGTGAGAGCAGGAATCAGGCAGAAAACATCCCTGTAGAACACAAAGCAAATGAAAACTGCGTCCAGCCAAGCACGTTCTCTGCAGAGGAAGCAGCACTCACGGACAGCGCCCAAGCAGTCTGGCCAGAGAGCCTCTCTGCAGAAAACAGACAGCAAGGGAGCAAGAGATGAGACTAAAGTCACCCTCTGCCTGGCGTCTCAGAAGGAGCAGTCTGGAGATTCACAGAGAGCAGATCTTCACTGCCCCCCATGAATGTGCTGAGCACAAACATACTGAGGGGGAAAAAGGAAGACCAGCAGACCCAGACGGGGTGTGTGCCTTGGTACATGTGGTACCCCTCGTAACGCAGGAATTTGTATTTGCATAGCTCAACCTGTGAGCCCCAGGAGATCTTCCCCATCTAACTTGGGATCTTAAGAGGGTATTTTAGTGCACCACAACCTCTGCAGAACCCAAGAACTGATGGATTCCACGAGGAGCAAGGAAAGGATTTTCACGCTCACGCTACGCTTGAAGGAACTGAGTTGACTTGAGGCACAGGGATTCTCTGCTAAGCACAGGAACTCTGCAGGAGAGGAGGGAACTGAGATTTCCTGAGCCTCAGCTTAGAACCACAAGCACATGAACTATCCTGCCTCACTTCTGCCTACAGTACAGCTTCCCCAATAAAAAATACATACATCCCTGAGTACGAAATCAGATGCAAATCCCTTGCTCTACAGAACTCTGAAATCAGCATGAGGGAAGAGAAGAATACTCTTGAGCTGCAAGTGAATAGAAATCAAGCTAATGTACAGCATCTATTGCTGATTCTCTCATGCTTGAGTTTAAGCTCTGAAATATTAACCACAGCCACTATGGAAGGCTCTCTTTTGACAGTGTGTCTTATGGTTCATTTACCAAGAGAAAATGGGTGCAATTTGAGCCAGTGTTAATCTGCTTTTATCAGAGAAAGGAAACTAATTGCACTTTACCAGCTCTTTGGCACTCTGAGAGGAAACTAACAGGGACACAACTATTTAAATAACCAGGCTTCTTTGCTGAACCTGGGATTCTGTAGCTATTCACTCATCTAGGTTGAAAGAACTTTTCTCACTTCACCCAGACAAGCACAATTCCTACAAGGCCAAGTACAGGGCTGACCCTGATCTGTCTCAAATTGGGTGCCTACAAGACTTTTAATTTTTTTGGTTTTTTTTTTTTTTTTTTTGGGAAGGTCAGTTCTCCAAAGCCAGTCAAATCTGTGATATCTGGGAAGAATAAAGGCAGCAGTAACAACCTACTGTACACTCAGTATCATCCACACACAGTGCCCAGAGTCACAGTCCCAGCTTTATAAATCCTTTTACACACACTGAGTTCACCCAAACTTCTCTCTCAGCTCTTAAATTGCTCCTCCAGCCCTGCTTAAGGAAGAGACAAAATTCCAACTGTTGCATGCCCCCAAGCCAGAAAAGACAACCCACTCTGTGCTGTCACACAGCCCCTCTCTGACATCACAGCTGCGCTGTGCCTCCATGACACAGCCACAGAGGTGCTGCTGTCACAGATTGGGCTATGACATCACAGAGTTTGTTGTGTGAGGTCATCAAGCAGCTATGGCATGAGAGAGGGGACTGTGTGACATCACAGAGCAGGCTGTGACATCATGGCATGGCTGTATGACATCACAGAGCAGGCTGTGAGGTCAAAGTGTGAGCTGTGACATTACAGAGTGGCAGTATGACATCACAGGGAGGGTTTTGTGACATCAGAGAGTGGACTGTGACATCAAAATCCCCCAAAGCCCAAAAATGCCACCAAAATCCCCCCAAAATCCCCCCAGAGCCCCCCAGACTCACCAGGGGCTTTCCTGGATCAGGGGGCACCGACCGGCGGAACAAGAGCCGCTTCAGGGGGCCCTCAGAGCTTTTTGGGGAGGGGGCACCAAAAACAGGGCGGGGGGGGAACCCCTATGGGGCCCCCTCCCCCAAATGCCCCCTCCCCCAGTTCAGGAATAGCCAAACTCAAGAAAATGTAAACCAGGCTTGACTTTCCAGAAATTATTTTTGGCTGGCTTTAGCTGCACCCTCCAGGCTCAGGATCACCGGTGTATTTGCAGGTTTTGCTCTGCATCATCAGCCTGCCCAGACTCTGCTCGGTGTTTCACAGATGGAGAAGACAATGGATATTGTGCCAAGCTTCCTTGCAAACAGCAACACCTGCATCGGCATGACAGAAAAGGAGAAAATAAAGAAAATATTCACCAGTTAGAACAGAGCCAGTGTCCCACCATCTTCCCCTCCACTGTTATTACAGAGGCAAACCTGGGCCTAAAGCTTCCATCTCTCAGCTCCTGATGCTATTTGACTTCAGCCTTGACTCCCCCTGCTCTACCTGACTGCTGTCCAAGTGGGGCTGGGGATGCTCAGCCTGGAAAGAGGAGACACTGGGGAGGCCTCACTGCAGCTCTGCAGGACTGGAAGGGTCCCACAGGAAAGACGGGGACAGTGTTCAGCCGGGCCCGTGGCAATAGGGCAAGGGGGGATGGCTTTCAACTGCAGGAGGCTGATTGAAGTTGGATCTGAGGAAGCTGCTCTTTTACACTGAGGCTGCTGAGGCACTGGCCCAGGCTGTGGATGCCCCATCCTTGGCAACAGGGCTGTGAGCAGCATGGTCTGGGGAAGATTGCTCAGCTTAGAACAAGAAGCTCTTTAGATCCACTGTGATGTCACAGATGGGATGTTCCAGATGGAACCTCCAGTGTCCAGCAAAGAGCACAACACAACCACTGGCCCTTGTGTCAGACCAGCCTGTGCCAGCCCTTGTGCCAGCTCACCCTTCACCATGCTCCCTGTCACCCTTCTCGTCACCTGCGCCCTGATACTCCCATCAGTCCTGAAAGCTCTCTGTTGCCTGGATTTTGTCATTCGTCCCTGCAGGATGCTCACATTTGTCCTGAGAAAGGTACAGTCCCATTCCGTGGAGGTGGACCCCCCCCAGCTGCCCGGCTGGGCTGGAGTTCTGTGGGGATGGTGTGGGACAGGGACCCCACGCTGAGGTGTTGCTACCTCTGCAGGCTGTCACAGACAGAGAGGAAGAGATGGAGGTGGACATGCAGGCTGATAGAGAGGAGGAGATGGAAGTGGATGGGGAAGAGAGTGGAGAGGAAGAGATGGAGGTGGACATGCAGATGAATGCAGAGGAGGAGATGGAAGTGGCTGGAGAAGAGAGTGGAGAGGAAGAGATGGAGGTTGACATGCAGATGGATGCAGAGGAGGAGATGGAAGTGGATGGAGAAGAGAGTGGAGAAGAAGAGATGGAGGTGGATATGGAGATGGATGCAGAGGAGGAGATGGAAGTGGATGGAGAAGAGAGTGGAGAGGAAGAGATGGAGGTTGACATGCAGATGGATGCAGAGGAGGAGATGGAAGTGGATGGAGAAGAGACTGGAGAGGAAGAGATGGAGGTAGATGTGGAAGAGGAGATGGACGTGGAAATGGAAGAGTACCTTGAGGACATGGACATTGATGAGAAAGATGAGGAAGAGGCCATGATCTTGGGATGAAGACCAATACCAGCAGCAGGACAGGCATGTGGTCCCCACAGGCAGAGCGGGTCCCCTGCTGCCAGGCTGGGACTGGGCTGGGTGGTCCCTGCTCAGGGATGTGGTACCCGGTGCATTGGATTCTGGTGGCCATCCCCAGCCTGTGCTGCGCTTGCTGGGCCAGCCTGGGAGCACATGGAAGAGCCCTCTCTGCCTGATTGGAGTGACGGTGGCACTTGCTTTTCCTCAAGGACCGATGGAGATCCCGGACAGAGATGCCATCCTTTTGTACATACGTTGTAGAGTTTGTTGTTGTCTTTAGGCTATAGGTTTTAGGGCTTCTTTTTGTCTTCTGTAAATACGTTTCATTGACATTTGTTCGATATGTTCTTAGGAATATACGTTCTATAGATTGTTGTTGTTGCAAATATTCTTACAATGTAAATGTGTTCTGTGTTTTCATTGCTGTTTTTCTGAAAATAAACAAGCTTTATTTTTCACACCCCAGTTCTCTTTCCATTTGCTTCAGGCACAGGTAGCATTTGCAAAGTTGTGGTTTCCGCTTGCTCCAGGTTCCCAGGGCTGGAGGTCGGTGGGGGCGCTGGCACAGCCACAACCATGTGCTGCTACCCAAACCAGGGTAAGCTGGACCACATGGTGTCGCTTAACGGGGTTTCTACAGCAGCACACAAAAATTAGGTTACTCCAGAACTGTTATTCCCTTTTCCTCTCGATACCCTCGTGCTGCAGGTTGGGCACCAAAATCTGTCTTGGTGTGAAAAGACAGGTGTCTGCTAAGGAAAGCAGGAGCCTTCCTGGAAATGGAAAATATAAACCCCCTCCCTCCAAATTATTATAATTTTGAAATTAAAAGGCTCTCAGGCAAAGATATGGGAATAGGAATAACAGTTCTTTACTAGGAAAATTAAAAAGACAACTGCAATAATACAAACAAACAAAAAAAACAAACTACTGACAGAGTTAGAACACGACCTGACATCCAGTGGGTCAGGGTGTTGGTAGCAGCAGCCCCAAACCCAGCTGGGGGAGCGGAGGTCTGGGGGAAACAATGGGAAGGGGGTGGGAGAGGGGGCACAGGGGGAGGTGGGACCCACTGAGGCTCCCCCAGGTCACCCCAGGACCCCCAGGCCCCGTCCCAGCCCCCCCAGTTCCCTCCGCAGCCCCGGCTGAGGGGGGCTCAGCCCAGGAGCCGCCGTCGTTCGGGGCTCCCCCGAGGGCGGCCAACGGAAGAGCTCCCGGCTCGGAGAGGCCCCAGCAGAGGAGGGGATCTTGTCCCTCCTCGAGGGCCCTGAAGGGTCTTCAGGCCCCTCTGAAGAGGAGTTTTTCTCTTTTTAGGGATTTTTGGGGGGACCTCACCACTCCAAGGGTGTTTTTTCCTCCCCATTTTCGGGTCTTTGTGGGGCCGCAGCCCCACAAGCCCCTTTTCAGGGGTGATCATGACGGCTTTAAGTGACATTTTTATGGGGGACTCACTGCAAGCCGCTGTAGGGGATGTTTTGCCCCCCAGGGTGGATTTTTGGGGTTTAAGGGCCCCCACCCTGGTCGGGTCCCACTCTAACTCCCCTTAAGAGGCCAACACCACTCCCGCTGATTCCGGCAGCGGAGCCGGGGGAGTGCTGGGAGTCCCGGGAGGATTTAGGGGTACCTGGGAGGGTTTGGGGGTCCCAGGAGGGTTTGGGAGTCCCGAGAGGATCTGGGGGTACCCGGGTGATGCCAATGATGGCGACGGGGACCCCGTGCTGGGTAGAAACTTTCATGATAAATTCCTGGGGGGGCGGTGTTGTCTTTCTCCAGGGTTTTTGGGCTCCCGGTGGATTTTTGGGGGGTTCCCAGGGGGGTTTTCAGGATTCCCTGGGGCCACCCCAACACCCCCAAACTAGGGAGGGTCCCCGGAGCCGTTTGGATCCCCCAAAAATGGGCTGGAAGCGGCAGGAGCCGCCCCAAAAAGGGATTGAAGGGTCCGGTCCGGGAATGGGGGAGGCTCCGGGGATGGCTCCCATCCGGATCGGGGCGGGCTGGGATTGAGGGAGGGTCCGTTCAGCGACTGGGGAGGGGTCTGGGAGTGGGACAGGGGCTGGCATTGGGGAGGGTTTGGGAACTGGGGAGGGGTCTGGGATTGAGGGGATTGGTCCATGCCGGGATTGGGGCAGGGTCGCTCCCTGACGGAGGGGTCCATTATTGGGTCAGGGTCTCTCCCCTTCCTGAGCCCAATCCCGTTCCTGATCCTGTTCCCGAGCCCAATCCCATTCCCATTTCTGTTCCCGTTCCCGATCTCATTCCCGACCCCAATCCCACTCCCATTCCCGATCCCGATCCTGTTCCCAGTCCCGGTCCCGCCGCTGTTTCCAGGGAATGGCTCTGCTCTCAACCCCGACCCCAAACCCGGCGGGTCAAACACCCCAGATCCTGGGGTCAACTCCCCCCGACCCCAAATCCTGGGGGTTCAAACACTGGGGGGGGGGTCAAACACCCTCAAACCCAAACTCTGGGATGTCAAGCCCCACACCCCCTCAGCCCCGAACCCCAAATTTTAGGATCAAACTCTCCAAATCCCAGATCCTGGGGTGTCAAACACTCCCCAATTCCCAAACGATGGGGTTAAATCCCCCTTACCCCAAATCCTGGGGTTTGAAACATCTGGGGTGCCCAACCACCCTGATCCCAAAGTTTGGGGGTCAAACCCCCTGATCTGCAAATCCTGGGGTCAAAAACCCCAAATCCCAAACCCTGGTGTCAAACCCCCGCAAACCCCAAATTTTAGGATCAAACACCCCCAATCCCCAGAGTTTGGGGTCATGACCCCCCCAGTCCCCAATCCCCCACCACCCCAAAACCCACTCCAGCCCTGGGGGGCACAGTGGGGTTTGGGTTCATTTGGGCTCTGCTTGGGGTTATTTGGGGTTTATTTGGGGTTTGTTGGGGTTTATTTGGCGTTTGTTGGGGTTTGTTTGGGGTTATTTTGGGTTTGTTGGTGTTTATTTGGAGTGATTTGGGGTTTGTTTGGGTTGTTTGGGGTTTGTTTAGAGTTATTTGGGTTTATTTGGTGTTTGTTTGGGGCAGCTCCAGGTGCAATGTCTGCAGAGAGACCCTGGGTCCAACGCTGGGGAAAAAAGGGGGATTGGGTTGGGAATTGGGGGATTCAGGATGGGGAAAGATCCTGGGTGGGAAAAGGGGATGTGGGGTGGACAGGGAAGAATTTGGGGTGGGAAAAGGGATTTTCAGGTGTTTCTATGGAATTTGGGAGCACTCCTATAGCATTTGTGTGTTTCTACAGGATTTTGGGGTGGTTTTGAGGGATTTCAGGGTATTTCCATGGGATTTTGGGCTGGTCTGGAGGATCTTTAGGGTGTTTCTACGGGATTTTGGGGCAGCTTGAAGGATTTGGGGCAGCTTTAGGCTATTCAGGGGCAGTTTTGAGGGGTTTTGGGGTGGTTTGGTGGGATTTCAGGCCATTTCTATGGGATTTTGGGGTGGTTTGGTGGGATTTGGGGTGTTTGGGGCGGTTTTTGGCTATTTAGGGATGGGTTTGATGTGGTTTTTCGGGACTTTTGGGTATTTCAGGCCCGTTTTTTTTTTTTTTTTTAGTTTGGGGTTATTTTGGAGGGGTTTGGGCATTTTGGGTCACTTTTTGCCGAAGGAGATCTCCATGGAGTTGCTCTGGGTGATGCTGAAGCCCTGCAGGGCCTCGCGGGCAGCGCCCGCCTGCACCTCGGTGTCCAACTGCATCAAGGCGATGTCGCGGCACCCGGGCACCAGCGCAGCTCCTGAACCCGGGAACCTGGCATGGGAACGGGGTCAGGAGAGCCCGAAAACACCTGGAAACCTTCCCCCAGACAGCTGGGAACCTTCCCCCAGACACCCGGGAATGTTCCCCCAGACACCCGGGAATGTTCCCCACAAATCCAGAAATGCTCTCAGAAAAAAAAAAAAAAATCCTGAAATATTCCCCCAGATATTCAGAAATTTTCCCCAAAGAAATCTAGAAATGATGCTCCAAAAAATCCTGGAACATTCCCAACAAACTAGGAAAATCCTCCAGAAAATCGAGAAATATTCCCCCGCCAAAAAATCCAAACCAAACCCCGTTCCCCATCCAGAAACATTCCCCCCCCAAAAAAATCCAGAAATTCCCCCTCAAAAACACCTAGAAATACCGCCCCAAAACCTAGTAACTGCCCCCCAAAACCTTAGAAATTCCCCCCTAAGAAGTCCAGTATTTCCTCCCCCCCCCTCAAATCTGGTATTTTCCCCCCAAAATACAGAAATTCCCCTCAAAAAAATTGGTCCCTAATCCCAATCCCTTAAATCCCATTAAAATCCCATCAGATCCCCCGAAAAATCCCATCAAACCTCATTAAAATCCCATAAGATCCCATTAAAATCCCTTAAGTTCTCATTAAAATCCCATAAAACCTCTCTGAAATCCCACAAGTCCCCTCAGCCCCTCAGGTTTTGGGGTCACTTGTTGGGGAAGATGAAAGAGGAAAACCTTATAAATACCATTGCCTGGCAAAAGATTTGGAAAATACAGACACTGAGATGAGAACTAGATTTGAAATAACAAACCTTGACTACTGAATAACTAGAAAACAATAGTGTGGCCAGGTTGAAAGCAATCCCCCTTCTGATTAAACAATGCCCTTTACCTGCAGATAGGTCCAAAGGTCAAATGGAATGCTCTGTCTCACCCCCAATGTATGGTTCATCCCACACCTGTCGCCCTCCCCTGAAGTATCAGATATCTGTGACCCCATTGGCCCAAGTCCTGCTCCAGCCCACCTTGAAGCCCCCTGATAAGGTGTGCCCGAGGGACCAGACTCCCTCTTGGACCTTCCCCTGGGACCCTCACCTGGAACCCTCGCTCCCTCTCTCTCCCTCTCCCTCTCTCCCTGGGCCTGCCACGAGTTGCTCCTGGCATCTCCAAGCAGGGCCTTTCCCCCCTTTTAATAAACCACATCTTCCAAGACCTGACTTCAGAGATCTCTCATCCATCCAAACAGTCCTGGAGTCCCGCGCTCTCTGCAGAGATGAAGATGGTCAGAGTAACAAGAAGACAGAGTGGCAATGCTACAGATGCCCTGAGGAATTTAGGCCATGTTTGGCATCCTTTAAGGCAGATGAAAAAAATGAACTCTTGCTTTTTTCTTCACTGGCAATGGAACAAAGCTATTTAATTCTAGAACGAGAACCATCTCATGTCTTTCTTCTAAGGGCAAGCAAAGGAAGGTTGGAAAACCAGAAATCCACAGGCAAAGCCACGGCTGTGTCACTGCTCATCACCAAGGAGTGGGGACACGTGACAGGTCTGGAGTTGAAGCCACCTCCACCATGCCAGATATATCCCCAGCGTGATGGCACCCTCAGGCTTGCTCCCTTGGCCAACATGATCCTAAAACTGCCAGAAACGGCTTTTTCATGCATATTCAACCCCTGGCCCCGCCTGTCCTCGCCTCTCATGCTAAATAGGTCCCCGCCCTTCTGGGCATGCCTGGTTTGCTGTGGTGGTGGCGCGGGTGGTCTCTGGTGGTCTCTGAGGCTGAAGATTGGGGTCTTCCTCCTATTTGAACTCTTGAACTTTTCTCCTCTGTGCATGCACTTTTGGTCCTTTGGTGCCTATCTGAGTAGGACTGTCAGTCTTGATAAGCTTGGAGACAGAGGAGCCCCTTTATCTGGGTTCTTTGCATCTCCTGGTCTTCTCTGGCATTGTCCTTTATGCAAGAAGCTTCAGAGATTTGCATTTTCTTATGCCCTTTGTACCATGGCAGAGGTTTCTCAAGTAAAAGGTTAAAATTCAACACATAAGGAGCTGAATTATGCTAGCACAGCCAGAGGACAACTTGGCCAGCAGCACGACCTCCAGGGGTGCGCTGGTGCCGTCGGGCTGCGGGAGGAGCGTGATGCCGTCAGTTGCGCTAAGGCTGTGCCAGGGCTGGGGAACCCCTCAGCCAGCCCGGGATGCTCTGCATGCCCCGCTCAGCCCATGCCCGCTCTCCCTGCAGGGCTCCCGGCGGCTCCCACCCTGCCGGGCTCCGGCTCCTCGCCGCCCGGCACGGCCCGGCTTCTGCCGCTGGCCCCGCTCACTCACCAGCTCGCCCCAGTGCCGGACGCGGTTCCGTGGCACCCTTTTGATGGCCACCTGCGAGCAAGGGAGACCAGCGGGTTGAGTTCGCCGCCTGCCCTGCGCAGCCCCATCCCCCTCCTCCTTCTCCTCCTCCTCCTCCTTTCCCTCCTCCTCCTCCTTCTTCTCCTCCTCCTCCTTCTCCTTCTCCGCCCGCCGCCGGCCCCGGCCACCGCCGGCCCCGCCGCTCACTGGGGTGCCGTCCGAGAGCCGCGTTGCCGCGAAGACGCTGCCGAAGCCGCCGCTGCCCAGCGGCGAACCCAGCCGGTACCGCTCCTGCAGGGCCTCCTGCGCCTTCCCTGCGGGCGGGACGCAGCTGTCAGCGCTCGGCCCGAAGCCAGGAGCGGCCCCCGAGCGCCCCGGGCCGGCCCTCCCCAGGCGTTCTGTCCCTGGAACGGGACAGCGGCGGCTCGGGGCCGGCAGCGGCGCTGCCGAGCGGCGGCGCTCGGGCCGGGGAAGCCGCAGCGGAGGCGGCGGGAGCGGCCGCACCGCGTGTGTCCTCTGTGGGGCCCGGGAGGAGCCAGGGCCGGGACTGGAGCCCACGTCGGGACCGGGGGCGGGCTCGGGCCAGGCGGAGCCAGAGGGAGGCGATGCCGCCCCAGCCCCAGGCACTGATGCCCGTCCAGCAGCGCCACCGCCAGCACGGCCAGAGCCGGGCGGAGGCGAGACCCCGGCGGGACGGCCGGGGGAGGGGACGGGGACGGGGACGGGGATGAGGACGGGGCAGCCCCGGCCGGGGGCGGGCTGGGGCCATGGCCCGGCAGGGGGAGAGGGAGACTGGGAGAGGAGGGGACACTGGGAAAGGGAGAGCGGGAGAGGGAGAGGAGATGCGAGAGGGACTCGACAGAGTATCTGCTTTCACTGCTGCTGCCGCTGCCGCTGCTGCCGCTGCCGCCGCTGCAACTGAAGCTCCGGGGCCGTTTGTCCCCGTGTCCGTTTGTCCGTTGCCCGCTCACCCCCGCGCCCAGCCCCCGCTCCCCGGGGCAGCCCCTGAGCCTGTCCAAACACGGGAACTTTGCCGTGTTCAGCCCAGACCCAGAGTCTGGACTCCTGCACAGCGGCAAAGGAATCCCCTCGGTCTCTGCCGTGCATTGTCCCTGCTGAAGGTCAAACACTATGGGAGCATATTCCCTGAATGCAGAATTTGTACCTGACCCAAGCACTGCACTTACCTCTCCAGGAATGATTAAAAAAAAAAAAATAGAAAAAAACACGGGGAAGGCAAACTGTGTAGCTCATGGTATTTTAGAGTGTCTGAAATTTGCCAAGTCATGGATCTTAGAGATGAGATCTATTTGGATTAAGGGGATGAAGCAGTAGTTCAAGATGGAAAAGAGCATAAAAATAAACAGAGAAAAACATCTTCAGTTGTTTCTTTCCATTTTCATTTCATTTCTTAAAAGCTGTTTCAGTTTTCCCAGAATCTTCTCCACACTCCTGTTTACTCTTTCCAAGAACCTTTCCTGCAGAACGAGGTGCAGCTCCTGTCACAAGATGTGCCACCAACTGCAGCTTCTCTTGGCTTTCCACACCTTGCGTGCAGCTCAACTCTTGCAGCACAGCTGGGCAAATGTTTGAAGATCTTGACAGCTTGTTCTTTCTTTTCCTTGTGGGCTGGGCAGTTGTGCCATTGGTAAGGTTTTCATTGTTACTGTTCTACCCTAAGAAACCATGACGGGCTACCAGGAATTGTCAGGGAATGCAAGCCAGACTGAATGCAGAGAAAGAATCCGCAGAGCCTGCATCCAGAAATGGAGAGCTGTGTGATAATCATTGCAACATCCCCATGGGCATCTTGAAAGTGATCTAGAAGATGAAAATGCTCTGACAGAGGGCATTTGTTTCTGAGTTCAGTGTAGAGGATTCCACATCTAGTGCATTGGTTCATAAATCAAGAGTTCAATCAGTTCATGGAAAGCACCAGAACAAGCACTAGGACTGGGACACACTGGGAGCCACTGGGAATGTGCTGGGGGCAACTGGGACCACATTGGGGGCAACTGGGGACAAGGATGAGTGTCTGGGGCCCTGCTGGGAGAGACTGGGATCATACTGGACTCATACTGGGATAATACTGGGAGTGACTGGGACTATTCTAGGGGCAACTGGGAACAACGGGGAACACACTGGATGGCACTGGGAACAACGGGGACTGTGCTGGGGGCAAATTGTATCATAATGGGGAATGACTGGCAGCAACTGGGCTCCTGCTGGGATCAGCCCCCGGTGGCCCTGGGAGCCCCACAGCCATTTCCCGGCCATGCCGCCCCTCCAGCCCCCAGAGCCCCCTTTTCCTTCACCCAGAGACCCCCTGGACCCCTATTCCTGCCTTTCCCAGCACCCAGCCTCTCCTTTCCTCAACACCGAGGACACCCGGGACCCCTATTCCCAGCCAGCCTGGGTTTTCCCACCTTTTGCTGGGAATGGGGACACCGGGGACCCTTGGAGTCCCCTTTCCTGACGATAGTGACACAATTAAGCTTGCCCAAACTCCTCCTGGATCTCCCCTAAGCCCCCAGTGGGGATTCCTGGGAGTTCCCCTGTGTTCCCCCTTTCCCAGGACTTTGGGGGTCCCCCTGACCTGTCCGTGCACCCCCAGATTTCTTCCACAGCCCCCTGTGATGGTGGGGGTGGGGGCCGAGTGCTGGTGCCCCCTGCCTGCAGCAGATCCAGCGGTGAGGGGAGTTTGGGGGGTCCTGAGCATTTGGGGTCCCCTGGAGTATGGGGTGACCCCCGGGCCCCCCAGGATCTCCCTGAACACGCTGACGCTGCCCGTGCACTGTGAGAAGGTTCATACCCGGCACGGGGTCCCAGCTCAGTCACCGGCATCGCCCAGGAACCCCCAAACTCTCCCGGGAACCCCCAAACCCCCCGGGACACCCCGACCTCCCCGGCACCCCAAAACCATCCCTGGGCCCTCCAAAAGCTCCCCAAGACCGCAAAACCCCACACAGACCCCCCCCCCCCCAAACCATCCCAGGACATCAAAATACCCACAAGACCTCCCAGCACGCCCCAGACTCCCCTGAGAAGGTTCATACCTGGCAGGGGGTCCCCATCTCTGTCACTGGCAGGTACCCCAAACCAGCCTTGGGTTCCCCCTGGGATCGCCCAATCCCCCCCTACGGGAATCCTGAAAACCCCGCTGGGAACTCCCCCAAAATCCACCGGGACCCCAAAAACCCTGGAGAAAGACAAAAACCCCCCAGGAATTCATCATGAAAGTTTCTACCCAGCACGGGGTCCCCATTGCCATATCGGCATCACCCGGGTGCCCCCAGATCCTCTCGGGACTCCCAAACCCTCCTGGGACCCCCAAACCCTCCCAGGTACCCCTAAATCCTCCTGGGACTCCCAACCCTCCCATGGCTCCGCTGCCGGAATCAGCGGGAGTGGTGTTGGCCTCTTAAGGGGAGTTAGAGTGGGACCCGACCAGGGTGGGGGCCCTTAAACCCCAAAAATCCACCCTGGGGGGCAAAACATCCCCTACAGCGGCTTGCAGTGAGTCCCCCATAAAAATGTCACTTAAAGCCGTCATGATCACCCCTGAAAAGGGGCTTGTGGGGCTGCGGCCCCACAAAGACCCGAAAATGGGGAGGAAAAAACACCCTTGGAGTGGTGAGGTCCCCCCAAAAATCCCTAAAAAGAGAAAAACTCCTCTTCAGAGAGGCCTGAAGACCCTTCAGGGCCCTCGAGGAGGGACAAGATCCCCTCCTCTGCTGGGGCCTCTCCGAGCCGGGAGCTCTCCCGTTGGCCACCCTCGGGGGAGTCCCGAACGACGGCGGCTCCTGGGCTGAGCCCCCCTCAGCCGGGGCTGCGGAGGGAACTGGGGGGGCTGGGACGGGGCCTGGGGGTCCTGGGGTGACCTGGGGGAGCCTCAGTGGGTCCCACCTCCCCCTGTGCCCCCTCTCCCACCCCCCTTCCCATTGTTTCCCCCAGACCTCCGCTCCCCCAGCTGGGTTTGGGGGTGCTGCTACCAACACCCTGACCCACAGGGTGTCAGGTCGTATTCTGACTCTGTCAGTAGTTTGGTTTTTTTGTTTGTTTTTATTATTGCAGTTGTCTTTTTAATTTTCCTAGTAAAGAACTGTTATTCCTATTCCCATATCTTTGCCTGAGAGCCTTTTAATTTCAAAATTATAATACTTTGGAGGGAGGGGGTTTATATTTTCCACTTCCAGGAAGGCTCCTGCCTTCCCTAGCAGACACCTGTCTTTTCAAACCAAGACAGATTTTGGTGCCCAACCTGCAGCACGAGGGTATCGAGAGGAAAAGGGAATAACAGTTCTGGAGTAACCTAATTTTTGTGTGCTGCTGTAGAAACCCCGTTAAGCGACACCATGTGGTCCAGCTTACCCTGGTTTGGGTAGCAGCACATGGTTGTGGCTGTGCCAGCGCCCCCACCAACCTCCAGCCCTGGGAACCTGGAGCAAGCGGAAACCACAACTTTGCAAATGCTACCTGTGCCTGAAGCAAATGGAAAGAGAACTGGGGTGTGAAAAATAAAGCTTGTTTATTTTCAGAAAACCAGCAATGAAAACACAGAACACATTTACATTGTAAGAATATTTGTAACAACAACAATCTATAGAACGTATATACTTAAGAACATATGTTTCGGTTTGACGCTGGCGCAATGCCAGCGCTCCCATGAAAATGTACTTTTTGAAATAATTGCTGTGAGATGTGATCAGGAACAAAGCAGAGTCGGCTCAAGCTTAATAACAAAGAAAAGAACTTTATTAAACTACTACTACTATAAAAACACAGACACTAAATCCTGGACGAAGACCTTCCAAAACACTCTTCTTCCTCCCACCTAATTCCCACCTAATTTCCAAATGAAACCACAGTGAGACACCACTCGGGATCCTGATCAAGTTGCCACCCTTCAGATAATCAAATACTCAATCTTTCAAGGGAGATAGGAGTCTCTCCTGTGCCACAGACCCCCCAGGAAACACAATTGCCACCCTTGTGTTTCCATGTCACACATGGCAACCGCCCGGAGAAGATCTGCCATGGTGACACTCTCCTTTCCATGTCACAGTGCTCTCACCGCTGTGCATGGACAGACTGCTCATAGGGCTCCTTTAAGGATGCTTTGCCATGGACCAAAAGAGACAACAGTTCAGTTTCTCATCTTGGGACTACAGTCCCCCCAATTTTCCCCTGGGGCTGAGGGTCCAAGAACAGAGGTCTTCTTCTCCTCTTCTTCTTTCCCGAAGACAGAGGGCTTCTCCCCACTTTCTCCAACTCTCCTCTGTTCTCTCTACTCCTCTGCTGGTAATCACTGAAAAAGGTCTCTTGGCTCACCAACACACCCCCCTAAGTGCAGCTTCTGTCAGGAGAATTTGGTTCAGTCTATGGCTAACAAGAAAAGTCCAGCCACAAGCCACTCCATCATCTTCCAACTCAAGAATTTCTACTTCCATCATTTCGGATCCCAGACTGTCTTTCTTCTACTTCAAATCAAGGAGGAGTAATATTTTACAAAGCCTTCATTTCTCAGGAAAGGGTTAAAAGTTCAGACTCCCTGGATGGCTGATATCTCTGCCCAGCAGCCGATTCCCAAGGCCAAGGCTGGGCACCTTCCCCCCCGCCTCCTTCTCCTCCGCGCCGGCAAAGTTACAGGTGCCGTCTGGACTTTCTGTCTCTTCCCTCTGGGGGGGGGATGACAAAGACATCTCCACTTCTCTCCACCCTTCCATCCACAGGAGCTGGCTCGGTTCCAGTCCTTCTACCCCTCAGCTCACCTCGACCAGGCCTCATGGCTTCCCCTCCCCCACCCAGCCTCATGGCTGGGCAGGGGAGGTCTGCACAGCACCCCGACTGGAACCAAAGAGAGCGAACCCCCTGTGTTCTCAGAGGTGAATCCACACCTTTAGTGGCTACTTTAGGTGCCAATATCCAAACTTGACTACTGATTGGTTTGACCCAACTTCCTGAAAGAATTCACTTCCATGTCAAACCACGACAACATATCCAACAAAAGTCAATGAAACGTATTTACAGAAGACAAAAAGAAGCCCTAAAACCTATAGCCTAAAGACAACAACAAACTCTACAACGTATGTACACAAGGGTGGCATCTCTGTCCGGGATCTCCATCGGTCCTTGAGGAAAAGCAAGTGCCACCATCACTCCAATCAGGCAGAGAGGGCTCTTCCATGTGCTCCCAGGCTGGCCCAGCAAGCGCAGCACAGGCTGGGGATGGCCACCAGAATCCAATGCACCGGGTACCACATCCCTGAGCAGGGACCACCCAGCCCAGTCCCAGCCTGGCAGCAGGGGACCCGCTCTGCCTGTGGGGACCACATGCCTGTCCTGCTGCTGGTATTGGTCTTCATCCCAAGATCATGGCCTCTTCCTCATCTTTCTCATCAATGTCCATGTCCTCAAGGTACTCTTCCATTTCCACGTCCATCTCCTCTTCCACATCTACCTCCATCTCTTCCTCTCCACTCTCTTCTCCATCCACTTCCATCTCCTCCTCTGCATCCATCTGCATGTCAACCTCCATCTCTTCCTCTCCACTCTCTTCTCCATCCACTTCCATCTCCTCCTCTGCATCCATCTGCATGTCAACCTCCATCTCTTCCTCTCCACTCTCTTCTCCAGCCACTTCCATCTCCTCCTCTGCATCAATCTCTATGTCCATCTCCATCTCTTCCTCTCTGTCTGTGACAGCCTGCAGAGGTAGCAACACCTCAGCGTGGGGTCCCTGTCCCACACCATCCCCACAGAACTCCAGCCCAGCCGGGCAGCTGGGGGGGGTCCACCTCCACGGAATGGGACTGTACCTTTCTCAGGACAAATGTGAGCATCCTGCAGGGATGGATGACAAAATCCAGGCAACAGAGAGCTTTCAGGACTGATGGGAGTATCAGGGCGCAGGTGACGAGAAGGGTGACAGGGAGCATGGTGAAGGGTGAGCTGGCACAAGGGCTGGCACAGGCTGGTCTGACACAAGGGCCAGTGGTTGTGTTGTGCTCTTTGCTGGACACTGGAGGTTCCATCTGGAACATCCCATCTGTGACATCACAGTGGATCTAAAGAGCTTCTTGTTCCAAGCTGAGCAATCTTCCCCAGACCATGCTGCTCACAGCCCTGTTGCCAAGGATGGGGCATCCACAGCCTGGGCCAGTGCCTCAGCAGCCTCTGTAAAAGAGCAGCTTCCTCAGATCCAACTTCAATCAGCCTCCTGCAGTTGAAAGCCATCCCCCCTTGCCCTATTGCCACGGGCCCGGCTGAACACTGTCCCCGTCTTTCCTGTGGGACCCTTCCAGTCCTGCAGAGCTGCAGTGAGGCCTCCCCAGTGTCTCCTCTTTCCAGGCTGAGCATCCCCAGCCCCACTTGGACAGCAGTCAGGTAGAGCAGGGGGAGTCAAGGCTGAAGTCAAATAGCATCAGGAGCTGAGAGATGGAAGCTTTAGGCCCAGGTTTGCCTCTGTAATAACAGTGGAGGGGAAGATGGTGGGACACTGCCTCTGTTCTAACCGGTGAATATTTTCTTTTTTTATCTTCTCCTTTTCTGTCATGCTGATGCAGGTGTTGCTCTTTGCAAGGAAGCTTGGCACAATATCCATTGTCTTCTCCATCTGTGAAACACCGAGCAGAGTCTGGGCAGGCTGATGATGCAGAGCAAAACCTGCAAATACACCGGTGATCCTGAGCCTGGAGGGTGCAGCTAAAGCCAGCCAAAAATAATTTCTGGAAAGTCAAGCCTGGTTTACATTTTCTTGAGTTTGGCTATTCCTGAACTGGGGGAGGGGGCATTTGGGGGAGGGGGCCCCATAGGGGTTCCCCCCCCGCCCTGTTTTTGGTGCCCCCTCCCCAAAAAGCTCTGAGGGCCCCCTGAAGCGGCTCTTGTTCCGCCGGTCGGTGCCCCCTGATCCAGGAAAGCCCCTGGTGAGTCTGGGGGGCTCTGGGGGGATTTTGGGGGGATTTTGGTGGCATTTTTGGGCTTTGGGGGATTTTGATGTCACAGTCCACTCTCTGATGTCACAAAACCCTCCCTGTGATGTCATACTGCCACTCTGTAATGTCACAGCTCACACTTTGACCTCACAGCCTGCTCTGTGATGTCATACAGCCATGCCATGATGTCACAGCCTGCTCTGTGATGTCACACAGTCCCCTCTCTCATGCCATAGCTGCTTGATGACCTCACACAACAAACTCTGTGATGTCATAGCCCAATCTGTGACAGCAGCACCTCTGTGGCTGTGTCATGGAGGCACAGCGCAGCTGTGATGTCAGAGAGGGGCTGTGTGACAGCACAGAGTGGGTTGTCTTTTCTGGCTTGGGGGCATGCAACAGTTGGAATTTTGTCTCTTCCTTAAGCAGGGCTGGAGGAGCAATTTAAGAGCTGAGAGAGAAGTTTGGGTGAACTCAGTGTGTGTAAAAGGATTTATAAAGCTGGGACTGTGACTCTGGGCACTGTGTGTGGATGATACTGAGTGTACAGTAGGTTGTTACTGCTGCCTTTATTCTTCCCAGATATCACAGATTTGACTGGCTTCAGAGAACTGACCTTCCCAGAAAAAAAAAAAAAAAAAATATTCAAAGTCTTGTAGGCACCCAATTTGAGACAGATCAGGGTCAGCCCTGTACTTGGCCTTGTAGGAATTGTGCTTGTCTGGGTGAAGTGAGAAAAGTTCTTTCAACCTAGATGAGTGAATAGCTACAGAATCCCAGGTTCAGCAAAGAAGCCTGGTTATTTAAATCGTTGTGTCCCTGTTAGTTTCCTCTCAGAGTGCCAAAGAGCTGGTAAAGTGCAATTAGTTTCCTTTCTCTGATAAAAGCAGATTAACACTGGCTCAAATTGCACCCATTTTCTCTTGGTAAATGAACCATAAGACACACTGTCAAAAGAGAGCCTTCCATAGTGGCTGTGGTTAATATTTCAGAGCTTAAACTCAAGCATGAGAGAATCAGCAATAGATGCTGTACATTAGCTTGATTTCTATTCACTTGCAGCTCAAGAGTATTCTTCTCTTCCCTCATGCTAATTTCAGAGTTCTGTAGAGCAAGGGATTTGCATCTGATTTCGTACTCAGGGATGTATGTATTTTTTATTGGGGAAGCTGTACTGTAGGCAGAAGTGAGGCAGGATAGTTCATGTGCTTGTGGTTCTAAGCTGAGGCTCAGGAAATCTCAGTTCCCTCCTCTCCTGCAGAGTTCCTGTGCTTAGCAGAGAATCCCTGTGCCTCAAGTCAACTCAGTTCCTTCAAGCGTAGCGTGAGCGTGAAAATCCTTTCCTTGCTCCTCGTGGAATCCATCAGTTCTTGGGTTCTGCAGAGGTTGTGGTGCACTAAAATACCCTCTTAAGATCCCAAGTTAGATGGGGAAGATCTCCTGGGGCTCACAGGTTGAGCTATGCAAATACAAATTCCTGTGTTACGAGGGGTACCACATGTAGCAAGGCACACACCCCGTCTGGGTCTGCTGGTCTTCCTTTTTCCCCCTCAGTATGTTTGTGCTCAGCACATTCATGGGGGGCAGTGAAGATCTGCTCTCTGTGAATCTCCAGACTGCTCCTTCTGAGACGCCAGGCAGAGGGTGACTTTAGTCTCATCTCTTGCTCCCTTGCTGTCTGTTTTCTGCAGAGAGGCTCTCTGGCCAGACTGCTTGGGCGCTGTCCGTGAGTGCTGCTTCCTCTGCAGAGAACGTGCTTGGCTGGACGCAGTTTTCATTTGCTTTGTGTTCTACAGGGATGTTTTCTGCCTGACTCCTGCTCTCACTTTCCTGGTCTAGCCTGGGATGAGTAGGACAAATGCAACAGCTCTGGTGTGCTAAAATCAAAAATAAGATGGTTGTACTCAGCCAAGGTAATAATTTTCCTAAGAGCTCTTGAAACAACTGAAATTGTTAACATTGCAATTATTCTCAATGATTTTATATAACAATAATGTTAATTATTCTCAGTAATTTTATTGTACTTACAAATTCTGTTTTCTTCCTTTTTATTTTTTTTTTTTTTGTTTTCAAGTACAGAAATTAATTTCTTTCTAAATTACCCCGTTCTCAAGCCCTGATGTAGATTTCTAACACTTTGAGGCATATTTAAGCAGATCTTTGTTTATGCATTTGGGGGAAAAACAAACAAGGAAATTTGGGAAATGGTTTTAACCCCAGCCATCCTTGGTGAAAACATGCTGTTGATTGATAACCATAATGCTAAGCAACTGTTGTTGCTAGAACTTCGGTGTTGTATTCATTCCAGAGGAGTGAGAGGAGATGGAAGCTGCTGTTCCCACTGTTTTGCCTTGATAAGCCCGTTCACTTTTCCTCAAAAGCCTTTACCAGTTTCACACTTTTCATCCTTGCTCACACGAGGAAAAGGGTGCTGCAAAGACTCAGGAAAGGTTTCAGGAACTTAACACTTACAGGAAAGAGATTAGAAAGCACTGCTGGGGTGAGCCAGGATTCTCATTTCACATCTTTATTATGGGAATCCCTAGGGGTCCTTCTGGGACTCTGCAGTTTGCTTTCTCTGCCCCATTTCACAGCTCTCACTGCAGCATTGCCACAAAAGAAACTCACCTTTTTATTTATGAATATCTGAGAGAGAAATTATTAGCACCATCTATGGGAGAAATAGAGATACTGGTTTCTTCACAGGTCTGACTATGCAGTGAGAATGTGCCCAGACAAGCTGCTTGTCTTTTAACTTACAGCAGCCTGGAGTCTGTGCTTGGGAGATGGTGCCTTGTTTCAAAATGTACCTTAAAGAAATGCAGTGAGCCATTTAAAAGAGGGCAAGCAAAGATTCAAATGTCAAAATGGTACCTTGGCTGTGGCAAGATAGGCCTGTCTAGAGCCTAGAGTCAATCTGGGCTAGCATGCCTGAGACGTTTGGGCGAAGAATGGGATATTTGACCTTTTTGATCTTGATAGGATGAGGAAGACTCATATCACTTGAAGAAAAAGCAGAGGAAGCACTATTATTGGCAGAAGACTGACTTCAAGGCACATCTCCAAGCTGGAGAGTATCCATGATCTGGAGTAGTTTCAGGACAAACATGATTTGATGGCTGTGACTCCTGACCAGAGCAGTGTCCTCTGTCCCATGTTTCAGGTCACTTGTCCATCTAGACCCTGTTGAGCTCCTCACTTTCACTTCCTGTGCTGCCTTATGGACCTCTCTCTGTTTCTCCAGTGCTCTTGCCTGTTGAAGTTTTGTGATGTTCCTGTAGCTTTGGTTGTCCCTGGCTCCTCCTTCAGTAACAACTGATGTCTTGATGGAAGCACCATGCTGGCAGGCCAAGGCTCAAATCCGACTGTTGATAAGGAATGCCACGACAAGAACAGAGCAGGTCATGGTCTCCTTAAGTCAAAAAGGTCTGATGTGTGCTGCTGTGGGAAACCTGTAGCCCTGCACTGATAGAGCAAGAGCTGCCATACTGCTGGTTCTAAATTGTTTGCCCTACCATATTTGTTGGAGAGGACTTCAAGTGTCTGATGTGTCCATTGAAAAGTGTTTCCTTAATACTCAGGGTAATTCTATTAAGATCTTGTTTATCCATTTGCTGTTCTCACAGCACAGTCTTTTAATTTTCACTCCGTGGTATTTGCACAGTAGAAACAAAAGTCCTATTGTTTTGTATCCTCTGTTCTGCTTGGTAAACAAGCAAAGGTCTTTTTTGTTACATTCACGTGATTGCAGCTAATCATGTTGATGTTTTTAAGGAGCTGTGGTCTAGCAGGTAACTCAGTAAAAGTTGAGCTTTCAAAGAATTGGACAATTATTATTTCTGACTCTCTGGATAGCTGTAGGAGAGACCTCAGTACTTTCTATCAAAACTTCCTATTTCACTAGCTCGCTCTATCAGTGCTTGCTGATAAGATAGCTAGATTTCAGATGATTAAGACCCCAAAATTCAATGACAATGAATGCCATTCTGGGAGTATGGGAGGATTAAATACAAGAGAAGGGTAAAGAGAGCTGTGCAAGGGTTGTTCCTGCCTCGGGAGGTGGTGTAAGCTGGGCAGTTTCAGCCTTGGTGCCATTGGCTACACGGAATTGCAGTGCTGGTGAAATGCAGAGTGCAGAATTGCTTATGCAGTGGCAACCTCCGGAGCTCCTTCACTCCAGTTTTAAGTGATCCTAGTGACAGGTTTCCCTGCATGCTTCCCTTGAGAGCTGTGTGCTTGGTCTAATTGATTGACCCATTAGCAAAGCAAGTTTCTCTTGCTATTCAGCCAGCATTTTCCTTTGGCTTCATTTCAGCCCATCACTCCTAGTTATGCCCCTGCAAAACCTGCCTGAAGTGCCTTTGCCACACTATAGCTTTATTGATGCTGGTTCAATGTAAGTAATTCTTAACTGACTGAACTTATTATTGGCTGTACCAGGGCAGTGAAGGCACTGGTGAGAGCCGGTTTTCATGGTCTGTGAGGCCGGAAGAGAGGAATGCAGGGAAGGAGTCTGGTGGTGTTCACTGAACTTTCTGAATGGCTGCCTGGAGTGGTGGAAAATGGTTTCTGAGTTTTCCCCCAGTCCTCAAATCTATGAGTTTGCACATCTATGTGTGTGATACGTGTGGATATCCAGGCCACTGGATGTCACAGCAAGGAGTCCTGAAATCAGGAGTTAACTCGTGAGTATTTGGCCTCTTGGAGATTTTTCAAGGGTAATTTTTGGATTCTTGTCAAGGAATGTGTGTTGTAGTGAAACATGGGGTTAGAACTAGAAGATATTAATCATAGAAATTAGAAGGTATTGAATAGTAATAGGCATATAAAATAATGGATATTGCTTAGGGCCACATCCTTAGGTTACGTGAGAATATACTGTATCCTGGCCTATGGGAAAGGAAGAGACTTTGTGCAGAGCAGCAAGGAGAGACCTGATAAGGAGAAGGAATGTATATGGAAAACAGGATACAGGGTGTAAAGACAACTGAAAATGGGGCCCCTTATGTTCTGGAAACAGATGGATCCTGGCCCCTGGCTTGGACCGTGGCCAAAGAATCAATGGGCATGTGCAAAGCGGTGGGGTTGAAAAGTCAGCCTGAAGAAGACCATTCTTACTTCATCCCTTTTACGACCCCCGAAGCCTGGGACGACCACCAGAGACAGCTGCGCAGGCGCAGAGGACCGACGAGCTGATTAGCAAACAGAGCGGAGAGGGAGGGGAGCCAGGAAATGACCCATGGGGAAACTTAATGCATATGTAACACTCCAGGGGATAAAAGAACACGTGTGTAAGCAAGGGGCACGCATGTATTTGGGGAAATGTCCCACATGCGTCCGGCCGAATAAACATACCTACTTTAAAACTCACTCTGTCTCTGAGTTTTAGAGTCTAGCTCCGCGTGTCAGGATCACAGCTATTTCAACATCTGCTTATCTTAGCATGGAGGCCTTCGCTTGATATCAGTTTGAACACTTTCATCTCCCCATAGTTTCATGCATTACAAGGAAAAAAGGAGTCTTTTTTCCATAGCTTACAAGAGGATTTCAGCTCCAAAAACAAGGCATCTCCTCCTCCCTCCCATCTGGGACTTAGCTCCTTCCTCGCTGACCTTGATGTCTTCATGCTTGCCTCTTGTTCTTTTCTCTCGCTCGAGGGAGGACTGAAGCACTGAGAGGGTTAACATCACGCCTGAGGCCTGCCTGACCCGCCGGCAACTTGTGGCGGGGAGCTGCGGTTGGGATGAGTCAGGATCGGCCTCATGGTTGCTCTTTGGTTTTTTGCACGGGCTGCAGGGGGCTCTGCTTTCAGCCGTGCTGGGGGAAGGGGATCTGCCGGAAGATCTTCACAGCCGCGGCCAGCCCTGCTCCGGCCAGGGCTCTGCAGCCTCCCCTGTCTTCCTGCCCGGCAGCTGCTGGGACCTGGCCTGGCCAGACCGGAGCCGATGAGGGGACCGGCGGGTGGCCGGGGAGGGGTGAAGGGGCCTGGCCCGCGGCAGGACCGCCCGGCCCGGCCTGGCCGAGACGGGGGACCAGGGCCCTCCACCTCCTCACCAATCGGAAGAGACAGTTCCCGGCTTTTTTTGTAGGTGGCCCCACATTTTTTTGTCTTTAACATGTGTGTTTCACAGAGGTGTGTCCAGCTTCTCAGGGATTCAACAGACTGTCAGTTACAAACAAGCTTTGCATCACTTTCCTGAATTTCCTCCCATTCCAAACCAGGACATGCATCCAAGTCCACTGCCTTCACAGTCCCATATTCAGAAACCATTTGTTAACTGATTGTTATGAATAATTTATGTAGTTATTGGCTTTCACTATTACTGGCTTTAGTAAATTATTTTGATATGGTACAGTTAAAAATGGGACCATGCTCCTGGTGCTAAAAGTTATTTCAGCATTTATTATAATAAAAAGGCCTAAAGCAAGGGGGCCCACAGGCCAAGCAGGAGCATTCCCATTGAGGATGCTGCACTGCTGGCGCTGGGTCTTCTTGAACAACGATGTCCTCGATGTTCCAGGTGGAGCAACACGAATTCAGTGGGTCAGATGCCCCTTTTTATCCTGTTTTTTGTCCCTTTGGATTGGTTTCTTTTGGATCCTTCATTTGTATGAAAGTTTAAGGTGTTTCATTGGCCCATTACAGTTCAGTCCTGGCTGGCTCGTTTCACCTGGGGGGTGGTGCACTTAGGTGTGTGAAAAATGCATATTATGTGATTGGCTTTTCACAAATATTAAAGTGAATACTATACATGTTATGCCGGAAAGTTATGTGAATTAACTTATTAATTTTGTATTAATTTTTTGTAGTGCTGTATGAATCATTTTAAGTAGTGTGGTAAATATAGTTTTAGGCTGTAAGATAATATTAAAATAGAAACCATGCAATGTAAGATACTTTTTTTTAACTAGCTCAAGGAGTGGATAAGGTCATCAAGAAATTCTTTGCATAGAGATAACAGCAATAAGACACCAAAATTTCAAAAGAAGAATTATTGCCTCCTTCTCAGGAAGAACAAGACTTCTTCCAGACTTCAAGGAGCCAAAACATTGATTTACAAGATGAGGGGGGGAATTGACAATAACCAGAAAACACCCTTTGTTTGGAAAGAATTTTTGAATAATGTATGATATATAAATATGCAACAGGCTATTGCTTTGAAGGGTTAATCCTTTGTTAGCGAGGTATGCTTTTGTGGCTTAGTGCCCAAGAGCATACAGATGTCCGTAATTCTTTTCTTTTTATTGTCTTTTATTGTCCTAACTTTGATTGTCCAAATTCTTAATGTCCTGTTTTTATTACCATTTTTTCCCTATTAAACTTCTAAAATTTTAACACAAGTGATTGGCGTTTTTCACACAGGTGTAATACACTATTTTGAGTTCCATATTTCTTATAAATACCCTTTTAACCCCTTTTACCATAACCAAACTAACAGTACCTGCTTAACAATTATTAACTATTTTGCAACCCTTTTTAACCTATTTTTAACAATTCTCCCCTCTAAGTATTTGATCAGGCTTCTAGCCTGCATCAACCTTTTAAAGTTCAACTTCTACTTTTCTCAGTTTCTTGTGGACAATGAGATGTTCAAGCATATCTCTGGCATTCTGATCACTCTGTTCTTTTATTAAGGTTACTTTTTCACCACTTTTCCCTTCTAGGTTACCTTGCAGCGTGATGCTGCTTTGGACAATGCTGGTTACTATCTGGACTAGACATGGAATTGCACATAGTAGAAATATTACATTTGCTAGTGCACACACCACAGTGAAGACCAATTTCTTCCACCATTTACCATTCCAGGTGAACAAGTTGTCCCACCAATCAGATTCTCCAAACAAGTGTTCCAACATAGGTTAGTTTTCTAATATTTTGAGTAATGTTTTTAATTACATGACTGAGGTCATCGATCTCTAGGCAGCATTCTGAAGTATTAAATTTTCCACAGATCCCTCCTTCCTCTGCAAGGAGGTAGTCTACTGCCAATTGAATCTGGTAAATCACTGGTGTTTGTTGTTGCTGGTGTTCAAGAGATCAGTGGTCAGAGTTGTTTGATTTGACATTATTTCAAGTACTGCTTGTAAATGGATGATTCGATTGAGCATATACACTGGGTTGTTCTACTCGGTGATCACCAAATGTCGCTGTCGAGGCGGTCGCGACACAAAGCAGAGACCACACACAGTCACAGATGGCAACTCTTTATTATTGAAAATGGCTGACCTTTTATACACTTTCTAATTGTTTATATTTCTTCTACCTCAACTATTGGCCACAATAAATCAACATAACACCACTTGTGAAAAGTAACACTGACTTCAGCTAACTTTCTAAAAATACGTTGTCCAGCTGCAAAGTTCTCTCCTTTTCTTTCTTCCAATTCCTCTCTTCTCTCAGTCTTCTTGGTAACAGCCTTGGAGAGAGCTCCTTATCAGCTTCTTCCTGCTTCTCAGCTTCTTTTCGCTCCTTTAGCTGACAGGCCTGCTGTTAGCCCCTTCTGCAGTAATTCGTCCATGAGGGGCAGTAAACAAGTAGAGCAGAACAGGATTAAAAAGTCTAGTGATTAATTAGAATTGGTTTAGGTCTGACACACCTTGAGATGACACCAAAATGAATCATCCTAGAGTGCAGCCTACAGCCCCACTACTTGTATTTCTACATTCAGGAAACATATTTTCTTCCTTTTACACTGTCTTAATTTAAAAGCTGAAAGATTCAAGAGGAATTACTAAATCCTCCAATGAGTCCATAAAGTTTCCTCTCAATGATCTCTTTAGTGCTACTGCAGTCTACTGTTCAAGTATATAGGGAAAACTGTCACAATAATCTCATTAACAATGTGTGCTTTGTTAAAATAACCATCACAAAAACTCCAATCAGTCATAGAAAGGCAGATAAAACAGAATCAGTATATCAATACTGAAAATCTATTACAGAAACAGAGAAAGGCAGAATCCAAAAACTTCAGAAATGTGCATATAATATAATCATTTAGTTGAAAAAAAAATAATACTCGTTTCTTAGAACAAGTTTTTTTTTTTAATCTAATTTTTTCTACTTTGCATAGCTTTACCTCAGCAGTCCACAGATTATTTTTGCTGTATTGAACTAGTGAAACAAGGATATTTAGTCTAGATTGTAAATTCCAGAAGGAAATATTATGCAGCTGTTATAAATGAAAAGTTAAGTTAGGTTCCTAATTTATCAGTAAAATACCTAACTGCAGAATGATATCAACAAGAAATTCTATTACTTTGGAAGAGCAGGGTGATATGTTAGAGAACGCTACCTTTCCAGACACTGGAGAAGAAGGACTAGCACAGGGGCTGGAATAGCTACTGCTGTCTGCAGGCTTCACCGAGGACTGAGCTGATCTGTCATGTGAGGATCGTTTGGAGAGCAAAATGTCTTTTTCTTTGTACTTCTTTGGCTGGTGGAGTGCAGGAGTAGTAGATTTCACTGAAACACTAAAAAGGACATACCTTGAGTTTCACAAACAGTCACTGAACATTTTACATCGACCTGTCAGCCTACTGCATGACCACATGTATTACAGCAACTACAAAATCTATTAAACCCTAACTAAAAAACCCATACTGATCATGCACTGCTTTTTAATGCTACTGTTAAACCTCTTCTGCTACTTCTCAAACATCACAATTCATGGACAATATTCCTGACTGATCTCTCTAACAGCAGGGCCAGGTATGAAATACTTCTTTATGGGATTAGAAAGCAGCATACAACAGTATAACACTTTTCATCTGTATTTCCACTGTTTCCACCTCCTATTACTAGCAGAAATTTAAGTGAAGCTTGTATACATCAGATGCAACCTACAGCAAGAGCAGAAGACTTCAACATCTTACTTTTCAGCATGAGAGGACTCAGACAATTCAGTTTCTGTTGAGCTTTTTCTGCTGTTGGTTGACTTCCATGTAGATGTCAAAGGAAGTTCTTCACAAGTCACAGGTCTTGGTCTCTGGCCAATTCCTGAAGGCTGCTGCAGACCTGCAGACTGTTCTTCAGCACTCAGAGCAGCTGTAATTGCTCTTAAAGTTGTTTCATCAGCCTGAGACCATGGCTTAGCAGGAGCTCGCATACGACGCAGGAACAAGCTGTGCCACTTCTGCCTGAATTGCAGCAGCATACCAGCAGCCTGCAATGAGTTCTAATTCTGTTAAACACTGATGAAAATTTTATCACGCAGGTAAGAGGACCCTGTCTTTTTCGTATCAGGCAGCACCTGGCATTCTAATATAAACAGGGTCCACAATGAAAGGCAAGACTAAGGTCTTGGGGAAGGGGAATAATCCATATTTAAACTAAGATATTAATTTGCTTTCTTTTCCTTGGGTGCAAGGTAATTTTTGAAACATTTTGTTTAGCTCTGTACTAAACTTAGCTTTGTATTGTAAAACCACAGACTTTTTTTCCTTTTTATCTTTCAAGAAAACCCAATCCTTTCACGCTTTATGCCCTTCCTCTCAAATCAGTCTCAACTCATGCACTCTTCAGTCATACTTGAGGGAAAAGAGCTCTAAGTGACATTTTTCTTACAGAGACATCTGCTGAAATGTGATGACTAAATTCAGAAGACTATAGTCTAATTCCCATGTTATCAGAAATGCTTCCATTAAAATAAATTTTAAAAAAACACTCTTTTGGACATGTCTAGGAGAGACTGTGTTATGATTAGAGCTGGTAAAGCTGTATGTTTCATGACCCATAAACTACCTCCTACCATCGCCACAGCTCCTCAATGACATAAAGACTTCTATTTCAAAGAGGTTTTGAAATTTATCCTTCCAAAATCCGACAGCAACTTTCTTTCAGCAACTCCAGCTTCAAGTCCTCCTTTTTTGATCCAATTTTGTTTATCGTCTCAGAGAAAGAAGAATACAATATGCCAATGTGACTGTTCTCTCAGCTCTTGTTCAGATTTTGGCTATCCCAGCTCATGCTATGGCCTGATGGAGCACCATGCAGGCAGGACAGGAGGCCAGAAGGAGCAGAAGGGCCCTTATGCAGCCACTGTCACCTGCAGCTTGCTGTCCCTTGCAGCCATTATCTTTTGTCTGGCAGTCTCTTCAGAATTTGCTGACTTGTGGAAAGGGACAAAACTGCCAAGCTCAGACCTATAAAACATCATACTGCCCAGAAAGTTTGTGAAGCAGATCCAACAGCATCTGGACTGCTGAGGCTTTCCTGCTCCCTTGTGTAAGAGACAGGAGACCCACACCAAGATGGAGGAAGAGGGATGAGCACTCTCACTGTTGACTCAGGTGACCAATTATTTTCTTTCTTTTTGCTCACAGGCAAAAGAATAGAAAGGTATGGGTGATAGGTGATGAAGCATTGCAACTTGGATGTTGAATATACGAATTCACACAACAGACAACTCTGTGCCAAAGGGGATTGAAGCCCTTTAATTCCTGATGAGCTCATGAAATAAAGGTTAAATCACAGAGTACACAGTTTGAGAGACCCAAATGGACCATCACGTTCTTGGAGAAAATTCTGGGCTGCTCAAATGTTACAAAAACATTTTCACATCTTTTTACAATTCCTCTACATTAAGCAAACCCAGGAGTAATTTCTTACTTACTTCAGGGTCCAGTTTGAGATGGAGCCATTCATCCAGCTTCAGCTGTGCAGTTTTGTCCTCCATCTCACTGTCACTGCTATCATTAGATACCCCTCCCCCTGAATTAAAGACAAAAGATGCATTAGCATCTCTGTATTATTTCTACTTACATACAAAAATCCGCATACTACTGTGTTACCAGCAATAGTATTTTTCCTTCTAAAATTGACTTTAAAATGTAAACATTTGTAAAACTACCTCTTCTTTTCTGCAAATACACTGAAAAGTCTTTGTTCCAGATAGCAGCAATCAAGTAGCCAGACCTGGTGAAGGTCCTACTATGTAAAAACCTGTACTGATATGATGTGACTCAACTCATGTACCTTCACCAGCATTCACAGGCCACTAACCAACTTTTGCCTAAAGCTGTTTGCAAAACCACACGCAGCTCTATTTCCTAGTAAAACAGCAGATTTAAAGACCTCCTAAGAAAAATATATATATACATATGGCTATTAATTAGGATTCCTGATTTTTCTAAAATGCAATTCAATCAGCATGAACACTACTCTAAGGTTCACAGTTTAAAAGCAAGACAGGAAAGCTTCAGAAATAAGTTGGACTTTTAGTTTGATTCAAACTATAACAACTACCAGCAGTTATTTTTGCTTCCATTCCAACAGGACTCAATTTAAATGAGAAAAAAAAAAAAGGAAATTTGTATATATTCTCTATTAATGAGACAGAGTAAAAATTTAACAGGGTAGAAATCCATTTGGATTTAGGTGAAATGTGCCTCTTTGAGCTACCTAACGTAAGTAAAATATTACAGACTATGCTGTTTAGTCTGTAACTGCAGCACTAGCGAAACTGCCCCAGCTAAGGAGAAAGAATGCAAATTTCCAACTAAAGAGATAAGAAAGACTCCTCAGACCTTGAAGCAAACAGCGCAGAGTGACTCAGGAGTTCTCTCTGTACTTTCTGACAAAAACTGAGTACAAGTGTAACTAGCTCTAAGTGTAACGTGAAATCAGAATGAATATGCATGAACCTATTGTGAAATTCTACGAATATGAAAATTAGGTAGAGTAATAAAAAAGGATCAGGAGTTTTCAGGGGCGTGCATGTCCTTTGAAGGGAAAAGATCCCTCACATGCATCCAGTGTGGAAATAAACATACCATGCCTTACAAATCTATCGAAATTGCGGGGTCTTGATTTTTCACCACAATTCATTACTTACAGTTAATAGTACAGTTAACTGACATTAAAAATTATTAACAGAACATATCTTGAAAATGTATGTGTCAGCTAGAAGCAACATGACTTGTTTGCCATATTGATTGTTTCTAAATTATTCCGTTTGAATAATATGGTTCAATGTATCAAATAAAGTAGTCTGTAGAAAAAGAACATACATACTGCACTTCTCAGTACCAGTATGATCATGAGACATTGTGGCTGCATTTTTTCCTTACAAAGTATACTGCAATTTCTGAGACCCTAGAACTGTGTAATTTATGGACTTGAATATGCAAGGAATCCCAAAACCGAGAGATTTCTTACAGAACCGACAAACTCTTCCTGATTAGCTACAGGAATTATGACAGCGCTGTTTTCAGAATCAGCCAATATATGTATTAAATATTACTGAAAAATAAGCTTTCCATGTCACACACTGATGTATACCAAAGAAAACATTCCAAATCCAGACTCCAGTGTACCTCGAAAGGATGAAGATGCCTGCAAGGCATTACTTGGCAGTCTGGCTGGTCCACTGAAGAGACACACGGTGACAGGTGTCACAACAGAGCAGCACCTGATGTTTGCTGTCTTGTGAGCTCTCGTCATTTCATTATATATAAGCCAGTCTGTAGGGAGGGCCTGGATGGCTGCAGCTTGTCCTTTTGCTGAGGCAATCTGTACAAGAGCAGGTAAGACCAGGCTATTATACCCTCTACCTGTAATTAATATAAATTTGAAAGTATTTCTCATTTTATCCAGAGACATTGTGGATGCCTCAACCTGATAGTGTTCAAGGCCAGGCTGGGTGGGGCTCTGAGCAACCTGGACTAGTGGAAGGTGTCCCTGCCCATGGCAGGGGGTTGAAATGAGATAAGCTTTAAGGTCCCTTCCAAGCCAAACCGTTCTGTAATTGTGTATTTTGAGAAATAAATACATGTATAATTAGATACATATAAAAATATACATGCAAATAAAAAAGCATGAGAGAATTCAACCACATTCACAAATTATCCTACCATGATAAAACAAAATATTTTGCTTTAAAAAGAAATGTTAAAAAAAAGTTTGAGAGAAAAACTTGCTTTTAAGAGTAGGGATTATTGTATCTTTAAAACAATTTTATAACTGGGGACGTTTTTCTGCCATTTTGCCTTGTTCCATCTAGAGAAAGGACTAATTGAAACAATGGAAAATTAATCACCTCCAATTCTATCAGCTGGGTAGAACAGTATTTTCTAAAGCTGTAGTGTAAAATGCCCATAGTGCTTTTAAAGTACTGACAACTAGGAAAAGACATTTCTAAAACACATGATAGATTTTAGGGCCCTTTTTTTTGAACTATGAGATCCAAATGATTTTACCTTTTTATACTGAGACTCAACAAGAACAGAGGTAGGATGAAATTGCACTTTCTGCTCCTTTGCATCAGTCAACCGCAGGCTTTCTCTGTCTACATGCACAAGATTGGGATACATCCTGGCCACTAAGGCAGCTTTAATTACAGCCCAGTTCTCAGAGTTAGCATTAACATCTCTAATATCACCTCCTCCTCTGGCTCTCACAAAACCTGACGAATGAAAAAGACAAAACAGGGCCATGTTAGCTTGTGTTTGGTTCTCAAAAGGAGTTAGAAACTAATGGTGAAATAAACGACTTATTTGTTGCATTTTTCACCACTGCCAACCTTAACAGCACCAAGAAGAAACCATTACACTGAAATCCTTCCTGATAAGGGGTTTTATACTAACACAGAATATTACTATTTCCTAAAATTTAAAGACATTTCCTATGGAAATGATTTATTAAAACATGAAATGCAGTGGCATGTGAAGATGAGGGTGCTTTCAGTTAGATCAGCCACACTTCCTCATCTACACCATACCCTGCATGAATGTGTGCATGAAGGTGTATTTCAAATTAAGTAAGGAAAATTACAGCAGTAAACATGATTTTGTTACAATTTCTACATGCTTGACTTTAAAACAATGTTAAAATAGTTTCCAATTTCTTTACCTGAGGCTCTAAGTTGGCCAAGCAACTGTGTTCTCATTCCTGCAATGATTTCCATTGTGGCTCGGGACAGGAAGTTCTTTTCACAGAAGGCTCTCTCCCAGCCATCACTGCGTGCCTTCTGCCATGCCTGAAAACATTTTTACATTTGCCTGTTAATTTGAAGGGCTTAAACTAAAACTGCACTTTTTTTTAAAGATTATATTTATGTCAATAAAATAAATGCAAAACCCACTCTAAAAGTTAATGTATCAAACCAGATACTTTTTTCTGTTCAAGAATTAGATTCTCCTTACGTGTTCACTAGAATGATGACTATGTCAAGTTAAAACAATAAATAAAGATCATTACATTAAGATCATGATTTGAAATTCAGTGTAGTAGGATATAAAGAGGCACATTGTTAGAACATTTAGAATTTTATAAGGTTTAAAAATATCAACAAAACATACTATAAAAAGGGTTCCCTCACAAATTTATGAGTCCAATACCCAGGAAAGCCGCTAAGCAAAAAGAAAGTCTTCTCCGAGGACTTAATCACAGTCCACCACTCTACATCCAAGTGGATTGGTACATTTGCATTGCTTGGGTGATGTGCTGTGATTAGTACTCTGTGAAATGAAATACTACCTGGAAAGCCCTGAGCAGGGTCATGTGGTCACTGAACGTCCCAGCAGCAAAACGCTTCTTGCACAGCATGGCTGCACACTTTTGGGAGGCCAGCGTGGGCAGCACAAAAGGGTCTTGGTAGGCAAGAGCACAGGCAATGGTCAGAACAGGATCCAGGCACTTCAGAACTACAGCATACAACACCATTTTACCGAGGTGTGGCTCTACAGATAATTCAGTGAGGTGATAACCAAGCTCAGTGAGATCTTCACAAGGGTCCATGGCATCTATGGTCTGTTTATAAACAAACAAACAAACAAAGGAGAGGGAGACGGGTACAGTGGACAAAATCAAATCAGAGTCAAAGCAGAAAGGATGTGAATACTGGACATTAACTAGATTTGTTTCCAAACATTAAAAAAGCAAGTCAGACTATTAACAGAGACAAGACTTTGAAGCACTCTCTTCCCTCGACATGGAAAAACACATCCCCACACACAAAATGAAAACAGACAATAAACAAAAATTCAAAACATCCTAAAGTAATTAAAACCAGCTTCAGTACAAACTGAAGTCAGTAAGACAGACTGCTATACCACAAATTTGGGATCAAACACAATTACCATCTAAACCTATTCCTTTTCTGACCTTAAGCATACGCACAGCATTTATCACAGTCACAGCAGGCGGAGGATCAGGAGCTTTCATAAGAAAGTCTACAATTGGACAATTAATTGGAGCCAGAATTTTTGTGTACAAACAAATATCCTGCAATGTAAAAGGCAAAACAAAGAAGATTACCAAGATTTGGAAACAACCTCCTAACACATGACTTGTTGCAATTAATAGTATGGTTTGATGACATTATATTTTTTAAAGTTATAATTTCTAACTGAACATGCACCTGAAACGGCATTCTTAGAAGTTCTGGAGATTGAAATTCCAACATATTCTGAAATCGGAGCCTGCTGAAGAGACGAAAGCAGACTCCAGGCTGACAGCGCCCAGCCCTTGAAAGTAAAATAGAGGAAGTTGTGAAAATGAGGATTTCTGTCTAAAAACAAAACCAAAAGCCAACAAACAGACACAGAAACTCAGAATGGAAAAGAAGAGGCAGTACTATGAAGAAAGTGTTGTAAGTCACACGCAAAATGAGAGTTTTCCAATCATGAATAATTTTTGAGAGTGTGGCTATTTTTTACTGTAATTTTAACCCAACACTGAGAAATCTGGAAAAAGAAAAATAAGGCTTATCTAATGTAAAGTGCTGTTAGTTTTTCGCTAACCTAAGACCAGTCCAAATCTCAATCATCCTTTGTTGTAAGGAATCAGTTGCAAACTTTATTGCTTCCCCTCACATCCCCCAAACACAAGTGATGCTTGGAGTAAAAGGTAGAATAAAGATTAAATAACTTGTGAGTGAATGAGAGACAGCAAATTCTGCATACGTGCAGCTTAATGCCAGTATGATTGATTAAACAGGCATTTGTTGCTACATAAACTTCTGAGCCCTCGCCCACAGTGTTGGGAAGAATATAATTATGGCCTGTTAAGTCATGGATAGGTTGGAGAAAGTGAAATAGGCAGTCCCCTGCCCACAGCCAAGATGTGAAAACACCCCATTGGACACTGTGACTGCTGGTGCTACATGGGAGAAAGAGGAAGGAGAACAAGTTAATGGGGGGAAAACAACCCAGACCTTTTGGAAATGCCTGAGCATCACTTTTCTACAACTTGGGAAATTCTTCCAAGGAAATACATACTGACCCTACACACTGGACTAGGCTAGAAATAGTTACTATGTTGTGTGCTTTTTTCTAAACGTAAAGGACTGTGGATTTCTGCAAAATGGAAACTGGTATGAGGCATTTATTACCTGCCTTTTCTCTGGACAGCACTGGCTTTTGAAATCCACCCCATTTTTAGCATTGTAACACGACTCAGTGCATCAAAAGACTTCTAGAAAAACAAATTAATATAAAATGAAAACTCAAAAAGGTACATGAAATAAAAGTTACTAGTTGTTTAGATTACCAACAGAAGTTTTCTAAAAAGTATGAAACAGTAATATATACAGCAGCTTCTGCAACAAAGGTACCTTCTCAGTTTTAGTGAATTTATGATGGTATCGCCTTTGTAGTATCTTAATGCTCCACAGGTTTTGAAATTCAATGTTTTCTAGTCAATAGGTAATTGCAAGTCAGTAAAAGGTATGTTAAATCTGTGTTCTGAGATATCACAAAGCAAGTAAAAATACATTATTATACCAAATAAAGTTTTTCTTTTTATCTCACTTGGAAATTATCTACTTATTTTCTTAGACTGATGTGAAATTACAAAAAAAAAAGTTTGTTTTATGAGAACTTCAGAAATTTGGTGTGCATATCGCCTCTGAAATCCAGTTTCATTTTCAAAGCCGCACACGAGGTCTCAAATTGCCTCATTATGTGTTCTCAGTTTTCTTGAACAAGTAATTAGAAATGGGCACTGAACACACCAAAAAAACTGCTTAAGAACTTATTGGATTATTTTTGGACTTGATACAATAGTAGAACAAAAGGAACTCCCAGTGCTCTCTAAGTCTCAGGAAGGTGGTGGTCTAAACTGAGGACTTGTTTTAAAAATCCAACAGAAATACTAAATTGAGAAAGAGAAAGATCCATTAATACATCAACCTAGATTAACTTTTACAAGGTTTTTTAGACAGCTAGCTATTTACAGTATTGTCTTAAAACAAATGGATGTTGAAACTTTTCAGCGAGGACTGTTGCCTGACAGGCACTTAGCTCTTAGTAAAAGCTTTTTTTCACTTTACTGTAAAGTAAAAACAAAAAAAGTTCTCCAAAATTTATGCACTGTGTGTTTTAGAATCGTACCAGGAAAATTTAAGCCAGTCATACCTCTTTCACCTTGCCTGAGTCAATGACAAACACCACATCATTGACTGTTATGCTGGTTTCTGCAATATTAGTAGAAAGAATCTGCAAAGAAAAAAAACCCAAACCACCAAAATTATAGTAACTGTAAAAGCAACGGCAAAATAGAACATTGTAGCCTCAGGCAAAGTCCTCTAATACTTGCAATTTTGCGGATGCCAAAAGGTGGAGTTTCAAGCACTTTCTTCTGATCCAAAGTCTGCAAACTTGAATGAAGCATGAAAACTTGGTATCTAATGTAAGACAAAATGAACATTTTAAGGATCCTAAAAGAAGCAATGAAAAGCCACAGTAACTAAAGGTTTTACCTGTCAGCATTATCAGCAAATCTCTTGTCATCCAAAAGAATGCGGTCCCTCAGGCTCATTATCTCATCATACCCAGGAAGAAATATTAAGATTGCTCCTAAAAAGGAAGTGGGTTTGCAAAGTTAAACAGAAAATTCAAATACATGTCGACATGTCGATTAGCACTCAGAAGGTTTTAACGTTTGGGGATTGCTGAAAAAAGAGCACGATTCATTCATCAGAAGCTGAAGCCACAACAACTGGTTAGGCATTTACCTACCTGCATCAGAACTATGACAGATGCTGTGAAGTAAGTGCATTATCAGATCCAGATCCACTTTTTCATCATCAAAACTGTGATGATAAGCTGTCAGTAGTTCTCTGTCCTCTGCACTAAGGTCACTACCACTATTTTGGACCAGGGAACTTTCATCCAGATTTCCAAATTCGAATGAAGCGCTGTAACAGAAAAATACACCAGAGTCAAGGCTGCCCCTTCAGGTTTGCATTGAGCCATCAACTCAAACTTAGACCAAGACCAACATGACTATTGGTCTTGAATTCTAATGTTTAAGTATAGCAGAAGGGAATCACCATACTATTGCTGTTCACTGATTTCAATGTTAACCCAACAAAGGATGCCACTTCATTTATTAGTGTTAACTTTAGTTTTCTTCAACTTCATTGAAACACAACCATAAGCAAATGAAAGTGTAAAGATACTTCTCGTTTATCCGTTCAAGGAAAACTATTTAAGAGATATGTATTCTCCAAAAATTTCCCACTAGCAGAAACTACACTAAGAGAAATTATAATACATATAATCTTTAGAAAACACTACCTCAACTACGATAACTGTAAGTTAATCAGAAAATCATTTGTGAATGGCCTAGTGTACACATTACTTCTGTAAATTTTCTTTAATATGCTTATTGCATATAAAAATATACAGATAAAAACACATGACAGATTTGATTCCAAAGTAAGCATGTGAAAATGGTACATAGTATAGAATTAGTGCAAACATAAATAAAAAGATACTGAGTACAAACTATTTTGGTTTTGAAATATTCCTATTCGTAAAAAAAAAGTATTGCTATTCAGTCCAGATTTTACAGCATGAAAAGCTAAAACCTGTTCTGATTAAAAGAACACAAACCTCAAATTCCCCATCACTATCATATACAACTCGTTCTGCAAAACAGTTACAGCTTACCTGTAGGATTCCAACAGATCGACAACCTCTGTCTGTCCAAAGTGCCTAGCCCAGTCCACAGCCATCCTGAAAGAGTTGCACATGTATTTTTATTATATTTTTCACTTCAAAAGATGAGTATGAAGAGCACATCAGGCGAGGTAATTGACACCAGACTTTTGTACCCATTTCTGTATTGTTATCAGTACCGTTATTGCTGGATCTTCAACTTCCCATTTGAAATAGGTGTTAACAGCTATCTGACTTTTAGGTAACTACAGCTCTTTACCACAAAAGAATGTCACTTTTACACAGGAGCACCTGCAAACATGCACGAGGAAATGAGGAGGAAGGAGGTGCCATTCCTTTCAAAAGCCCACAACAACGTGCATAGATCAGACCTGCGTGTTTGCAGTACCTTTTAAGTCATCTCCAAAAGTCACACCCCAGGCGTAACATTCAGCTATTGCATGCCTTTCAGAAGCTGTCCTCCTCAAAATGCAGTTCACTGTTTTACCTTTAAACTGCATTTCTTCCCAAGTTTTTCAAATGTTAGTACCAAATATCAGACCCCTGCAATCCTGATTCTTATCATGCCATACGACAATTATTTACTGTCCTTCCCTGTTTAGATGAAGACATACTCCATGACCACAAAACTTGAGTTTTTCCAGATTCACAAATATTTTTACATGCTACAACATATTTAGAAACATCACAGAAAGATCTTCTGATATAGGTAGCTCCATGAAAATAAGAATTGAGAAACATTTTGGTCCAATTCAGTAGATTACAGTTGTCCTGCTAACCAGTATCTTAAAAAAGACCTACTGAAGCAAAGTTTATAGCTCATAATCAAGACCATGTAATTAAGAATTTGATTTAGAATTTACAGAAAACAATGTGATTAAAAGGAGTTAGAAACTGTTGAGGCTGTCAAAATCTATAGTTCTTACAGCAGTGTGATAAGTTAGCAAATTAATTTAGATGTTAAAGAATTTTCTTTCTCTCTTCTATATTGACAAATAAATCTGTCTTTTGGTTTCTCTGTTTTTACCAGCCATTAGGTGATTTGCAGTGGATACTTGCTCCCATGCTGATCAACTGTTCTACTTGACTCAAAAAGCCTCTTCCTGAAGAAATCATCAGAGCAGTCACACCAGTTTCACTGTGCCTATAATCAACTGAGAAGTAAAAAAAAAAAATCCAGCAAACCCAATAAAAATGTTATTTCTTCATCTAAATATAGTACAAATATTGCTTTCAAATTCCAGCCCAAAGAGAATTTGTTTCCTCACTTTATATGTGCAGTCAGTTCATGTGAATTCCACACTGTTTTAGAAACACACTTGTCAATACATCAAAACAACAACAACTACTAACTAAACAACTTATTAATTCTGCTAGCCCTATCCATTTTTTCAGTAGGCATCAGAATGCAAAGGTAACAACATTTGAAACTGGAGATAAAAGTAGCCATAAAAATCAAAGTAAATTTGAGGGGTTTTTTTTCTTATGTAATAGTACAAGAAACTTACCACTGACATTTTCAGTGAAAATAAGATTTAACACCTGAGCAAATGAATCAGTATCTTTATGCAACCAGATGTCAGAAAGACAGGAATCCATTTCTTTTACTCTCCACCTTTCAAGGCAATTCACATCTTTTTCAGTCTGAAGATAAAAAACAATACTGAAAAATTAATCTCTTCCAAGAGCTGTCTTTATTCTCATACATTACCCACAAAGAATTTGAATGGTTATTTTTCCCAGCAGCAACCAGAAATCCAGCACTCAGGTATCAGTTAACGCATTGATTTTGTCATATGCAAGTACTAAAGTAATGGCAGTGGAGCCATTTGATCTGAGGAAAAGCTGGGTACAACCACCCTAACTGAAGAGCACACTTCAGCAAGAGCAGTTCATCCTAATCAAGTAATCTTTAAAATATGTTAATATCCTGAAAGCCTCTACAGAACTACCTTTAGAAAACAGATTTTAAATGGCTAGTAATACAACACAAATATGAATGTCTCTTCCAACGAAAGAAAAATCTTACCAGTTGATTAAATACTGTGCAACCACCATCATCCAACCATTCACACTTCTCATTTGCCCTTGGAACCGATTTTTGTCTCTGATATGTCCCTTTGTTACTGTTACCTTGAGCTGAACACCACTCAGCAAGCGTGTTCTTCTGTTTCTCTTCTAGAATGCAAAATATTCCCCAAGAAAGTTTTAGAGTCATCTTTATTATCCATTGTTTTGTACTAAAAAAGACAGTTACAGCAGGTCCAAGTTTTACCTATTCAACCTCTTTTATTTAATCTAGAATGCTACTACCAGTCCAACGTAAATGACATGTTTAAGAGTACCCAAAGTGCACCACTGCAAACAAGGGCTATAAGAACGAGGTAAAACCCACCACTTTGGTGTTTAACCCCCCAAGCCTCCATTATTCCAAACTACTGCATTTAAAGGGTCTTCCTTGAGTAATCACCTTCCACACAATCTCAGCCCAGATCTTCTTCCAGAAATGGAATGCTGAAGACAAGTGATACAGTCCCTGCATGTAACAACTTATTTTTGTACACAAGTGGAAGAAACATTAGAAAACACCAGTGTCTTAACTGAACTTTTCTGTCCCCAGTGATCAGAGATGAGCACTGTGATAAATATCCTGTTAAGATTGCACGTTATAGCTTTGGGGTTTGCATTTTTCTTTTAATTTTTCTTTAAATAATCTCTGGGATCATTACTTTCAGGTGCCAGGAAAACTTCTGAAGCAGTATCTACTTAATCAACTGAAAACCAATGATGTTTAGCTCAAGAGTGTTAACACTTACAAAAAATACATCCATGCCTGAAGAAAGCAGTGAAAAATGTTACTAAAGGGAACAACTTGTCCATTTTGTGCAAGATGTACAAAATCCTGCCTGCTTTAATAGCTGCACTTTAATTTGAACCCAAAGGTACAGAGCATCCTATGCTTCTTTAGTATTCATGTGGGCAGAGCCCCCAGTAATATATAACTCTACAGCATAATAATTAGAAAACAGATTACATTTATCAACTGAAAGATAAAAGAAAGCAACCACTGAATAAAGGTGATCTTTTCTTCTTTAACTGCATAAACTATTTCAGTAATGTAAATCCTGAGAGCTTAAAGATACTTCATGTCATCTAATCACATCTCATTTAATCTCCTGACTTTGGAATTTTAGCAGAAAATAATCCTGTTAATTGTTTGTTCAATCAATCAGTGATTCTCATTGCCAGCCCTTACAATTAACAAGTCCACCCACCTTGCTGCTTTTCTTCTTTGTACTTCACCATCTCTTTGTTTGTATACCCAGTGCTTCGTAAAATGTCCTCCAGAAACATCTCTTTAACTTCAAAAGGTCTCCCTTGGACTAAAATAGAAAAAACCCATATAACATTAGCTGAAGCCACTAGCTTCAGTTACAGCATTCATTTTTTCAAAAACAATCTTCACTGGAGTTTATTTTTCTCAAAATTATACAAAACAAAACATTTCCAAAGTTAAATGCCACCTTGTTTCTCCTCAACCTCCTCAATTTTATCAAGTGTTATAGCAAGAGATGTTCATAAGATTGACAGTTATTAACTATAATTTTTTTAAATGAGAAAAAGAAAACAGCCTTTTTTGTTTCAGGTTACAAACAAGAACTCGCCATGTAAGTCTGCCACCTGGATTTTAAATTTAATTAATAAGCAATTAATACAGCTTTTTGCTAGGTTCCACATGGATCAGTACAAAGATGTACCGATCTACTTTCTTTTCATGAGAAGCATGTGAGAAGACAGACTTATCTCCGTGTCCTCAACTAATTCAGCAAAGCTTTCTTTACTGAATACTTCTTGACCGATGAGACATCCCAGTGGCCTTTACCTTCTAGTAATTTATCCTGATTTCTTTTTCAACATGACTGTTTTCTAGACCTTATCTGTGAACATTAAAGGATGCTTTTTGCATGAAGAATTAAAATCTCTGCATTTTGATTTCTTGTCCCTTAAACTGACTATAGATCACTCAGGATTTTCCTTCAGAGAGAACAATCCACAATTCACATACTTTTAGAAGCTGTCAAAGAGGAAGCCTTCCAGCACTGATCACAAACTCTGTGTACTACAGCAATTCACAGCTACAAAATGTTGGTTTCCGTGGTCAGGAGGAGAATCAAACCTTTTACATTACATTAACAGACAAAGATGCTTCTTTTAGTTCTTAAATTCTCAAAAAAAAAAAAAAAGGGAAAAAACCATCTTTTCAATTGTTATTGGCCCGTTACATAACCAGCACAAGCACTGTGGTCAACTGGAGAGACTGCCATTGGAATTTCCAACACAAATTGACCGATCGGAAAGAACAGGAAGTTGCAAAAAGAGTAAACTGGAAAGCCACATAACAATCACAACTGAGGCTCTCGCTTGCAAAGAAAATTCAGAGAACATGAAATCATGTGTAATTTCCAGATTCCTGTCTCCAACAAGTTGCAAGCCTTATTTTACTAGGCAGAAATTCAAAACTGGGAACTAGAAATAAACACTTCCATCTGCAAAAAAAGAAAGGAAAAAGAGGTTTCCTTCTCACAAACATTTGCTAAAATAAACCAGCAAGCAATCCTGTTTCCTAAAACTGTTGAGATTAAAAACAAAAAAGGCTGACATGCAGAGAGTCTACCTGATTGTCAAATAAAGCATTTATCTTAAAAGCTACTTTTCAAAACACATTCAACTTGGACATTATTGTTGAAAAAGTAAGAGGATTGCAAGGTGCCAGAGAAGGTCGCCCCTGCAGAAAACCTGCAAGCCAGGAGCATGGGGAAAAAAACACAAACCCACAAAAACCCCCCATCTCCCACGCATTTATATGTTGCCTCTACTAAAGATCAGTCACATGAAATTAAAACAGCAATAATGGTAACTTTTCTTTGCATTTGAGAGCAATCTAACCGCAGGTAACTGAGTCTGAACACAAACTAAGAGAAAATAGATGCCATTTCTGAATATTTACCTAGATGAACAGCTACAGATTTTCTTTAAATCGAAGAATCGTGTGATTCTTTTTTCCTGTGAAACCCGATCTGCCTGAGCCTGTATTTCTGAACTGAACAGGTACAGTTATCTGTGTTTCATCCAGTAACCAGTAACAACCTTCACAAAGCCTGAAGAGTGAGATTCTACTGGAATATATTGCTATATATCACTCTCATGTAGCTCCTAAGTCCTGTATCAGCATGAAGATAGCACTTCAATAACCTTCCTACTTCTTCAATTAATGGTGGAGGAGGGCAGGATGTACCTGCATTTACAGAACTCCCAGTGACTAAAACACTTCTCTCCGAATGAGGTACAAATAGTCAAGAAACAAGAAACCTGAATACACGAAGAACAAGGATTCCTGTAACTCTCAGTGCCTTCACTCAGAATAGTTTTCTCCAGTTTAGTAAGATCAGTGAGTCTCAGGGCAAGTATACTCAGATTTAAGAGATAAGATCAAGACTTACTATGTATTACTGGGCAGCTTCCAAAATACCTAATAAAGAGATTTGTATCTAGAGCAGCACTAGAAAGAATTAATTTTAAATTATTCTGGTTTTGCAGCACATCTCTCAGTTTTATTAGCAAGAAGTCGCTGAACCTATCCCTCTCATGTACTTCATCCTGTAACAAAAGGAAAAAAAAAGAGAATAAAAACCATCACAGATTCAGGATCACAACTTCTGACAAAAAAAAAAACTTTTCTAAAACAAATAATTTTATGATGATTTGGTGGCACATTACAGAGGCCTTAAAATGTGTAAGTCTAATTTAAGTAATAGGATTTTTTTTAAATTATCCATAAGCAAAAGAAGTACTTCAAAAACTTTTTATCAGCGCTGAAAGCATTGTAATGCTGAAGCTGTACGCACCTTAACTTTAGAGGCTAAAGTGAATATCTGAAACCTCTCTGATTTTGTATTTGAAGCCAAATTTCAAGAAAACTCCACAAACCACAAATCCTACAAATCTTATTTTCATAAATTCTCACTTCACCACTGATGAGCATTTAAAGAAATGTATGACACCACATAATCAGAAAAACAGACAGATTGCTTAGACAAGTCATACACAAAGCTTATAAATTAAGGCACATAACTGATTAATCATCTTTGTCATTCTTCTGTTTTGATTTGTCTTATGAATGAAGGAAATAAGGACTCAAAATACAAGGTTTGTAGGCTGACATCAAGAATGTACAGATCATTCTCAAGCCTTTTTAACTTTGATAAACAGGCAGGCACCTAAACTTACCTTTTAATCTTTAGGACTTAAATCTTGCCATAAACATTCTAATTCCCCTTACTTATTAAATTCCACAATAGGAATATTAACATACTCATAAATGAACACATCTGAATAATTTGCTAGCCATTAGATTCCACATTATCTTGAAAACTCTGGGCAAACAAATGGACTGAAAACTTGGTATTGCTAAAGCTAATGATAACAGAAATTCTGACACGATTACATTGAACCACATCAATGTAAGCCTCCCCTAAGGATATTCTGCTAACAGGGGAAGTTCAGAAAAATTTACACTTTCATCCTTCTCCACTCCTCCTGATTCCACAATTAATCATTGTCATGAAAATAAAATAAGACATTTTTACAGGAAAATACACAAACACATAGAAAACCACCAAAATCCGCAAAACACGCATGCTGCTCTAAGGACTCAGAAAGTCTTTAAAGTTGATTCAGCTTCTACCAAACAAAAACACCTAAAGTGCTCAGCAAATCTAAATAAAACAAATGAGGACCTCATTTTCCAGGGCAATACATATTGCTCCACCCCACATGAAAGACCACAGGATGCTCACCACAATAACATGGGTCACAGTGGAGAAGGTGCTGTCTCCTGCCATCAGCGTGCCAAGGAGCATGTCATTAGTGCAGAATGTTACCAGTGTCTTTGGAGAAACCCTATGGAACACACACAGAGACAACTCAGGGGGTTTGCACCATTTAAAGGCAGCTAGCTTTCCATGGATCAAAAATTAAAGCAGCTGCTGACCAGAAGAGGAATTACAGTTTTTTCTTCAAAAGACTCCTGCACACCACTTGTTTTTAAACTATGCCTTTTCCCAGACATTTCCTAACAATTTGTAGTACTTGCACCCCAAAACTTTGGACAACGGATTAAATGAAAAAATAAGATTCAAATTTTAATAAATGAGGAAGTAAAAGAGAACCGTGAAGAAACTCTGCATGTCATTCAATTTACTAGAAAATTCCATGTGGAAAACCAGGTTCCAATTCCTCAGCCTATGCTTGGATATAGCCTTTGTATTTGTCTACACACGGTGGGATGAGCCTGCCTGATGCCAGGTGCCTACCCAAGCCACTCTACCTGTCCTCTCCGTGGGCAGGGGAGAGGAAACACAACAAAAGACTCACAGGCTCAAGAGAAGGACAAGGAGAACGTGGGTCTCTCCCATGGGCGACAGTCCTCCATGAGCTTCTCCAAAATGAGTCCTTCCCATGGGCTGCAGTTCTCCATGAACTGCTGCAGCATGGGTCCCTTTCCACAGGGTGCAGTGCTTCAGGAACAGCTTGCTCAAGTGTGGAACCCCCCAAGGGTCACAAGCCTGACAGCAAACCTGCTTCTGTGTGGCCTCCCTCCACGGAGCCACAGGCTCTGCCAGGAGCCTGTTTCAGAACGGACTTCCCAGAGGATCACAGCCTCCTTCAAGCATCCACCTGCACCAACGCAGAATCCTTCACAGGAGGATCCCTCCTGCACCATGGGCCTCCATGGCCTGCCGGGCCACAGCTGCCTCACCATGGGCTGCACCATGGGCTGGTCTGGCACCTGGAGAACCTCTTCCCCTCCTGCACTGACCTTCCTGTCTGCAGAGCTGCTTCTCTCACATGCTCTCACTGCTCTTCTTGAACTGCTGCCTCTGTTGTGCAGGTTTTCCTCTCCCGTTCCCCACTGTCCCAGAGGCACTACCACCATCACAGATGGGCTCAGCCTCGGCCAGAGGCAGCTCTTGGCTGGCACTGGCTCTGTCACACACAGGAGAGGCTTCTGGCACCTCCTCACAGAAGCCTCCCCACAGCTCCCAAAGCCTTGCCTTGAGGACACAAAACATTACAGCTGACTAAATCACAAAATCATCTGCTCGATCCTCTGGTTCTTCAGGAGGTCAAAATACTGAAATGTTACAGTTCTATACCTGGGGCAGAGTTAGCTGTTCCAATAAAAGCAGCAATTGTCACTGCTCTCTCTGGTACTGTCATCCTAAAGGAGCTGAAAAGTTCCTTTGTACTGTACTCTACAGCTCTTCTCTGGAAGACAGTTAAGAAACTTTAAAAATTATATTTCTGTGTTACTATAAACACCTCTAAACATCTCCACTCCAGAATATTTTTGTCCACAGGTCAAAATATTGTTATCTCCCCCTTTTAGGGTTTCTCTGGAGTAATTGTATTGATTCTTCTCAAGCAGGATTTTCTCCACTGCTTCCAGTAATGCTTCCATTTTCACTTGACTTTGCTCTTCTTCTGCCAGCATAGTACTTCCATATATTAATCACCCAGTTTATTTGTGATACATCTTCACTAGCTCTTCTAATCTCTTAATATCCTTGTGAGCTTTCATACACACATTTGAATTCTTCTTGTGGCTTTGTTGTTCGAGCACATTCATTTTCATCAGCTATGTGTCGTCTTCGTTCACTCAAGCAACACAACCTTTTGCCATCTTCTGGTCACTCATATCCCAACTGCTGCCCCTTCCCTGAAATGTCATTGGCTACACAGTGCAAAGATGTAAAAACTGCACACAATCCATTCATGCGCTGCTTTACAGACAAATTCATCAAGTGATACTGAAATGTCCACTTTTACACTTCATGTTTTAAACACAGAAGCTGAAGAAGAGTAAATTTAGCCCAAACTAGACTGATAAATAATGCTCAGCTTCATCAGTCACTTTCCAATTTTGTTGTTTTCCCTTTTATGACTCCTATGTCATATGTTACAGCATGCCGGTGTTCACACCTACCTTCAAAGCTTGCAGAACTTTCGGATGTTGAAAGTAGAGAAAAAAAAAAAAAAAAAAAGGAAAAAAAAAAGAAAGTGTAGACTTGATCTGAAAATCAGACAAGGATTTCCATGCATACACTCTGCAGAAGTAGTCAACAGAAAATACCTGAGATTCAGTGCTATAAGACAACCTACCACATGAAAATTCCAAAACACAGGAAGAAAGCCATCCTTTTCACTCTTACGTATTCCTCACCTGCAGTAACATATCCCACCTGTAAGGCTGCAACCCAAACATACTGCAGTTTACACATACACAAGATTCACAAGACCAACACAAGATCAACTGACACTCAGAAATACCATTAGTACCTGCTTTCTAACTGGATCTGGTAACCAATTGTCTGGCCAATCTTCTCTCTTCTTTCTGCTGCCACTCTTTCAGCCACAGCAACAGCTGCTAAACGTCTCATCTGAGTACAGAGCACACGACAGGGAGTTCCATTCTTGTAGCAGTCATCAAGGATAAATTGAGGGATCTGTAAAGAAGTGGTTCAAATTTACTCTTTGAGAAAGTCACAGCCTTGTTAGCACAAGTTAAACAATTTAACTGCATCTCAGAATTACACATTGCAAAATACTTTTCATTAGATTATCATGGCATACATACCTGAACCAGCGGAAAATAAATTTCTAAGTATAACCTATTTGGGTTTTTTTTAAAGAAAAAACTTGCAGTGCCTCCCACCTGCTTCAGAGAAATCTAAAAAAAAAAGTCCTGTAGATAATCTCTCATTTTAACACAAAAAATACTCGGGGTACTAAGAACAGAACTAGCCTTAGAAGAAAAAGGGCTATACAAACATCACAGCTACTTTTTCTTCAATATTTTGTATTATTTTAATGAAAAAATTGTATCTACCAGAAAATTGTGAGGAATCATTTAAGCTTTTAGTACCTATCTACTGGCTTAGTGTTTCAAAAGCAAGAAAGTGAATTGGAACAAGATTTTCAATCATACAGGAAAAGAAAAGCCTTAAAATAGCATAAAAATATCCCATATCACAAATGTTACACAATTAGCATTAGTTTAGAATAAATACTGTTATCTTTTTTATTTCATTGTAGAAACATACTTGCGTGGTTTTTCCTGATCCAGTCTCTCCTATAATCAAAACAATTTTATTGTCCTTTATTATTTGGACAATTTCTTCCTGTTTTTCAAGAACTGGTAGTGACTGCCTGAAGGAATCAAACTCTGATTCCCCCCTTTTCACTGGGACCTGGGGGACACCATCACTAAGTCGAAAACTTATCTTGTTTACTTCTTTGTTTTCTGTGAAGACAAGTTAAAAGGTTATTTATGCAGATTCAGAGGAAGGTCACAAAAACACTGCTCAAAAATTGTACTGAAAAATTAACACTGCTGACTTTTTATGCATCCCTGTGGGTAGAGTGACAAGCACATCACACATTTAGAAGTCATATTTATAGCAACATGTCCTGCTGCAGTGCTTGAAATAGGCATTTTTCAAAACAGTTATTACTTTCATAGGTATTTTGAACAAAACCAGACTCTTCCAGAGCATTGCTCCAAGTCAAAAAAGCCTACAAAGAACAAAAGGAGAAACAGAAACCAAACCAGAGAAAACCAGCCTGGTGTATTTTGGTGGCCTTTGTATCTGTGCCCACATTTCACACCTGCAGTTCTCCCTAGAAACACACACTCACATAGTTAAACCTTGAAGCTATTCCACACCTTTGCCTGAAATCATACTAATGCAAGCATGCTATATCAAGAATCCTGGCCCCCACACAGCAGTGTGACGTGTTAGAAAGCAGTGCAGAAGTAGCCAAAAAAGGGGCACATCTTCTGAGGGAGCTACTTCACATCCATCATTGCAAGTGCTACTCTGTAATTCCTTCCGAATTATTTTCCAGAAGAATGAAAAGCTTGCTGTAAACTCAGTTATACATATTTAATGTCATTAATAGATTCATACACTAAATTTCAAGCTCTGTTGTACCAAGACAAACACAGACTAAGAGATCGGGAGAACTAAAAATACATTCTTGAGATGCAGAGAAAGGCAACTATTGGACTGTTCATGAACTTATCCTTACATTCCTAAGACATTGCCTTTCAGTACTTTCATTATAGCTTCCCTCTGTTCATTAAACAATCCTATAAAACAACTGAAACACTTGAAAATAACAGAAAAGGAAGCACTTCAAGAACAGACTCCATGTATCAGAACCATGAAATTAAACAAGGTATATTGACACAAGTGTTTTGTGCTCACTACACCCATCTCTGCACACAGAAACACAGTGTAACTTCCACTTGTAGCTGATAAAGCAATAATCTAGATTAAAGCCTTGCTTTTGAAAAAAAAAACCCAACATTTTATCAGAAGTTTGTCTTTCAGTGAACTCTTCCATATTCAAGAAATCAAGAAGTCTGGACAGTAGTCTCTTAAGGAACAAATATATTTTTTTGTAGAGATGAAGAAATAAAAATTAAAATTCTTTATCAAGGACATTAATTTCTATAAACAGAACAGACAATATTATTTTCTCATACAGGTGTTCTTACGGCATCAGGGTAACATTGACTCTTCAATCCCACCTCATAGTACTTGTATGAAGCCACATTTCAAAATGTGCTTCCAAAAAGATTTGGCTGGAACTGGCTCAAAGATTCTAAATTAACACAACACAAGGTGGACATCACAATGTGCATGATATGACTTCCCAATTCCTCACAGCACCAGTTATAAAAGACCTTAAAAGTAAGGAAAATGAATGCGTTTGTTTGAAGGTGTTTGTTAGGACATGAGAGGGGACAGAACAGAAGGAGGTTTGTTTTGTCACTGGGTTGCAGGTGGTTTTTTCAAGTGGTGTCGATGGACAAGTCCAAATCAGAACACAGGCCGAACATACCAGATTCAACAGCACAGGCATTTCCTTGATCTGTCCTCGGCAGGAGTTCCGTGCTTTCCTTATTTGTGACAGGAAAGCGCTGAATTAGACTCCAAATGGTGTGTTTCGTATAGAGAGCCAAGTCACAAGTCATGACTGCGCGTGCCTCTGATGCATCCTTCTTCCTTACAGTGAGGTACCGATTGGCTCCTTTTCTGCCGGGGGGAGAAGTAAACATATTTTAGGAAAAAGGAACATACTCTAGGTTGACTTTTATCTGTCAAGGTATGAGACACTATGCAAAATATTTGGGAAAAAAACAGAAATCGCAGAGAGAAGCGTTTTTAATGGAGCCATTAAATCCACAAAGTATAAAAGCAAGCTGTCCCAAAACACATCACAAGTTTTTCCAAACATGCGTACAGCAATGAACAAAGATGCTCATTTCTGTAGCTACTTTTACACTTTTTTCTCTAATACTATTCCTTGCAACACAGTTGACTATGTTGAAAACATCAATCAGGTTATCATTAGCCTTGAAATACTATTTGTGTGCACCAAAAAACTGAAAATTGTACCCCGACTCACCCTTTGCTTATAGATACCAGTCCAAGAGACTGACAGAGCCGGTGAACAAATGCTCTTTCAGCACTAGTGAAACTAGAAGGAAATTCCATCTCTAGAATGATAAATAATATTGAGAAAACAGTAATGATGCAACAGGCAGTAATCTTGACATCTCAATGTTACAGAACCACAGAATTGCTAGGATTGGAAGGGCGACCACCCACTGCAACCCCCCTGCAGGGGGGTCACCTGGAGCAGGTGACAGAGGAACACATCCAGGGCTTGGGATGTCTCCAGAGGGGGAAACTCAATGCTTTCCCTGGGCAGCAGTTTCAGTGCTCTGCTGCTCTCAAAGGAAAGAAATTCTCCCTCATGTTCAGGTGGAGCTTCTTGTGTTTTAATTTATGGCCTTTGCTCCTCATCCTGTCACCAAAAAGTTTGCACCGCCTTCCTGGGACTCATCTTGAAGATATTCAGATGCATTAGTGAGATCCCCTCTCAGTCTCCTCTAGGCTTAAAAGGACCAACTCCCACACCTCTCCTGCTAAGAGATGCTCCAGACATCTCATCTCATCTCATCTCATCTCATCTCATCTCATCTCATCTCATCTCATCTCATCTCATCTCATCTCATCTCATCTCATCTCACCTCACCTCACCTCACCTCACCTCACCTCACCTCACCTCACCTCATCTCTCTGCCGGACCCCCTGCAGTAGCTCCCTGTCCCGGTGCTGGGGAGCCCGGAGCTGGACACAGCACCCCAGCTGCGCCTCACTAGGGCCGGGCAGAGGGGCAGGATCCCCTCCCTGACCCGCTGCCAGCGCCCTCACAACACCCGCAGGCCGTGCCCGGGCCGGGCTGTTCCGCGTACCCGCCTCGTCCCCGCTCTGGAACCGCTCCAGGGCGAGCTGCACCGCCATTTTCACCTCCTCGTCCACGCCGACCACCCTGACGACCCCGGCCCGGGCGCCCATCGCGGCGCCGGCAACCCAGTCCCCCGCAGCCTCGCCGGGCTCCCGCCGCGGGACCCGCCTGTGTCGCCACATGGCCCCGACACGGCCCCGACACCGACACGGATCGGGTGTCGCAGCTGCTCGGCCCGAGGGACGACGCTGGCGGCGGGCGGGGCCTGCGTAGAGTCACCCGCAGCCCACTGGGCGCGAACCGAACGGAAGGAAATTGGCTCTTTTCCCGCCGGCAGGGGGCAAGCCTGCCTAGTACCGAGATGCGTGCATGGCTGTGACCAAAACGTGGCACTGCTGCCGTGTCCGGTCATAAACTGCGTGCTTTCATTGCATGGTATTCAACGTAGCTGTGGCGAGGGTCATCTCGGCCCTCAGCCTCCTCACTCTGTAAAGTGTTACTTGCCCTTGATTTTGGATCGTCTTTTCCTGCTGTCCTTGGACTCCACGCTGAGGACGCGAGGTAGAAACTAAACCAAATCCTCTTGGGCTTGACACAGGGCTCGGTATTGAAGGCTGCTGCTTCGGAAACATCATAGGTCAGAAGGAGAATACTTGGAGGAAGAACAAACTATTCCTCAGTTTGAACAAACATCCTTAGTTGTGAACTGAAGTGGGCAATTAAATAAATAGAAGATAAACACTCACTGTCTGATGTAGCTGGCTGAAAAAATAGCTCTTAAGCGACTTCTACCAAAGCTTTTACAAGGCTCACTTCAGCATAATTCTGCACTGAGAGATCACTGCACTGGAGCAGAACAATTGATCTTTTCTAAGGTTACTTCAAAATTTTTTTTTAGTTTTTCAGTTCAAGTATCTGACTATGTATCTTCAATCAAAGTACATAATGCTAAGTTCCTCATAGCTGTTCCTGTGACGTTCAGTACTGCCACCTCAAAGCACATCACAGTTATTATGGAAAATTAAACACTTCAGCTGAGTAAGATGAGCATTCCTCTTATCATCCTTGGTATCAACAGTACAAAATGAGAGTTCATAACTAATTTGATTGAAAGTGTCACATCAGAAATCTTTAATCATGAACCCAGATCTCTTAACAGTTTCTGCCTCTTAACAGCATCATCTTGCCTTCCTATAGACAAAAAGGCCCATGATTCTGAAAAATTATTCCTCAGGCTCAATTCTGCTCTCAGTTTGCAATCCTGTAAATACAGCAGCGCACAGAGATAATTAACTGTTGGATTAAGTCTCATCTATATGGCTAAGACTGGCATGAAGCCTGAGTGCATCCTGCACAACGAATTCCTTAATACATGCCTTTCTTCTTTCACTGCTTTTTTGACTGCCCAATGCTATTAGAAGGGTGAAAAAAATAGGAGAGTGTGGTCAGGCATACACTGCCTGCTGCAGCCCTGCTAAATACTGAGTTGCAGTCTGCACTCAGCATATGAATAAGCAAAGAATTGTGCTTACCCAAGCTCTTAGACATGGAGGTTTTATTCTTTATACGTATTCTCTTAACAAAAATTACTAGCTGTGGATTTTCATATTAGAAATAACAATCTGTAAGTATTTAAAAATTCCATTTTCATGATTGGCCTCAGAAATGTCTTCTGGCTAATGTTTACTCAAAACAAATAGCCCCTGGAATGAGAATTATTTCCTTGTATTAACATATGTCCAAATGCCCATGTATTTTTTTTTATAAGAAGAATTAAGAAGCAGCACAGTTTTATGCAAAAATACATCTGCGTGTTTAAATACAATTAGGTATTCTTATTTTACCCTCCCAAGAGGCACTTTTTCTGACTTCTTTTCAGTTTGCAGAATATTTTCTCTCTTGTAAACACTCTTACGTTCCACAAAAGATGCTGTTCTACGAGAAAAAGAACTGCAAAGCAAGTTGGTGAAACAGTATTATCTATTCTGTACTGTGTTAGATTGTGTCAGGTTTGACTGCAAAATAATTAGTCTTTCTGGTTTTTGTTTGGGAGTTTTTTAAAGATTTTAAGTGTTATAAGATTTATTAGCTGTTGAAATGTGATGCAAGGATCGCTAGTGAGCCAATTCTTCAAGATCAAGTTAATGAAAGAGCACAAGATTTACTTCTCTTTTCAGTTCCTTGATTCCAGATATGCCCCAGTTCTTCCCACAGCTTTTTTACTCCTCACTCCTAAATCGAGAAACTCTAGTTTCCAGGGTGAGCAAATGACAGAGGACAGGAGGGAGAGTCGAATGATCCTGTGCTAACAGATCTTTCTGTGTCTACAACATGTTATAAAGGCAGCATGAAAACTGCAGGGATCCCATGTCTTGTGAGCTTAGGAGTAGACTGAAGGCAGTAGGATTTCATACCTGTGATTCATGTGCTTGTGTCTTTGCTGAAACAGGAACTGATGCGCTCCCAGGAGAGATTAATTCATCCAGAATGTAATTTCCTATTAGAATGCTGTTTCACCGAAATATTTTGACGAAAATAAAACCTATGTTGCAGAAATTTTCTGGAGCACAGAACACATTTAACTATTGCAGTCATGAGCAGCTTGCAGGAAAAGATTTTGAGGTTACTTCCTAGTCACAGTTTACAAAAAGACCATTTATCTTTACATGTGCCCCCACTTTTTTTGACCAAAGTAGTATTTTGTTAACCGAGATATAGCTTCAAATAACCTACTTTGACAAAAAAATAGTGGGAATATTCAATATCTTTGTTTACATGTATATACAAGAAATGAGGAAATGAATTTCTAACTTTCTGTGTCCAAAATGTGGATCCTTATGTAAGATCCAGGAATAGGAACCTGTCTGAGTAGGAGAGCAGTTTAGAATATTTTTGAAAAAAGGGGCAAACCTGTTCTCATTTCTATTAATCATCATCATCATAAAAAGTACACTTTTCAGAACAGCTTTACAAAGTGGTTGAGCATTTATAAAGGCGAAAAATTATTAGGAGGCTTCTCAAAAGAGGCATTAATATTCTATCTAAAAAATTAATATTCTCTCTAAAGTATAGTTTTGCAGATCACTCTTGAGAGCAGGAGGAGAAAAATCAGAAAAATCTGCCACACAAAAAAAAAAAAAAATTTTGAATATACTGTTGTAAGAGTTTTCAAACAGCTCTACTTGCTAAGAATTCCACAGTAAAGGCTGCACAAGACTTATATTTCTAGATGGATCTTGAAAGCATAGGTCTGTGATGAGAAGTGGATCTAAACAAAGAAGGTAATACAGTAACTTCAGACACAAGATTTTGATGAGACTTTAACTTAGCAATTTCCTAGCTAAACCATTGCTCTGCTAGCAGCAGATGCAGTTTGCTGTACACAATGATGTTTTAAATAACATTAATTTGAACTCACATTATATGTCTGTTATTTAAAATCTTTTTACAGTGAAAGTCAGTAAACAAAGATGGTCTTTATCTGAAGCCGACTGAAACATGGTATAATCTCTCCTTTGACACCACTAGGTATTGCTTTTGATCATAGTGTACATAAAAATTTTCAGTCTGAATACCTAAGCATTGGCAGCAATTAGAATAGCTAACTCTCCCATCTATCTTACAGCAACATCAAAAATATGCATTTTGTAAGTTACATTATAGAAAATAAATTATGTTTTTAATTTCATTTCCCTTAAAAAAAAAAAAAAAGGTAGGTTTACATAGGAAATTACTTCTATTTAGCCCTTATATTACCTGGGCATGGTTTATTTAGGCTAGGCACAGATTTAGATCTGAGCATACTTACATCTTAGTAGCTTGGTATACATGTGCATAGTCACATTATGTGAGTGCCTGGTGGCCAAGCCAGCTCCACCCTGGTCCCATGTCCCAGCCTGCCCTTTGTTGTTCCAGGGAATTGTCTGATACCCTGGGCTGACCTGGCTGTGATGGCTGGGTGGTCCTGGCTGCCAGGCCCTGTTGTGCCTTCCCAGGCAGCCCCTGCAACTTCTGGCTCCCCAGCCCCTCGAGATTTTGATTGTAATACTGATACAACAAACCATGGATTGTGATCTGACCTGAGCTGCAGAGATTCAGGTGATGAGAAATTATAAGTTAAATTGTATTATAAATTCCCTACCATGCTAGTTACAGATTGTACTAGGTTAACTCTACTTGTAGAAATCCTATGCCATTCTAATAATAAATTCTCTTCTATATCAACCATAACATCCTGTTAAGAAAACAAAGTTTTAATTGTACCTATGGTTTAGTGCCATCCTCACTCTGCCAATATCCCCAAGAGAGCCCACCTGTGTTGTGGGTGACAGTGTCACTTGGATAACCCTGACATGTCTATTAACCGAGAACCTCATGGAGCAACAGGGAACTTTTTAGCAAGTGTGTGAAAAGGGCTGGATGTAGTATTTAGGAGATTGAAAGAGATGGTCTTCTGGACAGTTGTACTCTGGGTGCTGAGAAAGTTCTGCATTGCACACCCTGGCTACCTTTCTCAAAGGAATATTACTAAATTAAAACTTCCTGCTTGCAAATTAACTTAATGTTTTGTTAGTGGGTTTTGAAAGAGGTTAATTGAAAATGCTATGGCTGAATGTTATCTAGAAGGAAGTTCTTATCTTTTTTTGTCAGTTGATTTTGGTCATTTGGCAGCTTTTTATGCAGTGACTTAAGCTGTTTTCTACTGCAAAACCACTTATAGGTAAATTTGGAGAGGTTTACAGTGCTTTTCTTTTTCTATTGTTCAACATCTGATTTGAGGTAGACTTGACTTTCAGGGATCACATGAAGTTAGGTGTCCTGTTGATTTGGTGAAAACTCTGAAAAGTCCAGCATCTCTGGAAATCAAGTGTCTCCTTCTCATCTTTCAGAGATGTCTGATTTTGGGTATAAAAATGTTGGTGATTAAGTGCAGCTAGTAGTGCTACAGCATTGTTATTAACATTTGCATTGACTGTCTTGTATATGCTTATTTGAATTTAGAAATCAGGGCATTATGGAAAATTTATATTGTACAGTATAAATTATATTGAAAAATGAAAGATTTATTTAACTTACATAAGAAGATAAATACCCAACGGATTGACAGTTAAAACCCACAGTCTTAAGCAGAAAACATACAAACTTTTAAAATATTTCTTTTGAGAAATATCAAACCTATTTTGCTACTCACAGCAGTTCAGAACTCTCACTCCTTGCCCTCCTTCCTTGTTCTCTTCACAGCTTTCTAGGCACCACATACCTCTCACACCAGGGATGCTTCAGGCAGAATTGTACTTTCTGTTGCACAGCATAGTTTGTGTTTTAAGTGTGGGGGTTTTGCCATCTGAAATTCACATTTTTTGCTTTGTTATCAGGGAAAGTCCCAATCTTGGGACTGGTACAAATTTTTTAACTACAAATGTAGTTAAAAAAGTTAACTACAGCTGATCCCCAGAAGGAAGAGATAGCAGGAAAAATTCAGTTCAACCAACCCAAAAATTGTTCACAATGAGCAGGGAGAAGATAAGGAATGGGTGAATTTCTGATCCACAAAGAAAGCTGGTGTGTGAAGCATGCGTCTAAGATGTGAACAAAAGATAAAGTGTTATCTAGATTAGACGAGAAGTGGGAGATTAGTTTAAAAATTTTGAGAACTGGCCAACTGTGAGGCTTGGCAGATAGCATCAGGATGGAGAGTGTTCTTGGAGATTCTCATTGCTGTATTTTGGATCCAAAAGACTTAGAGTCAGACCACTGTAGGTCAGGAGATGGAACATCTGAAAGGGTAGTTGGAATATTTTCTGGTTTAAATGCCTTGAAAGAGTATGGAAGTGTGTTGCCTCCATACTACCAGTGCCCTGGTCATCCAGCAAGAACTAATGTGAGCGATGTAATTTGGAAATCTGCAGAGACCGAGACCATATGAGAGTGAGTGTATGCATGCTTACACTTGCAAGCAGTTTTAGTTAATAAAATGCCAGAGGAACTCTTTACCTTGTAATGACTTATGTAATCAAGGTACAATAAATATTAACAATTAGAACTCTTGCCATCAGTTAATGTACTTTAAAGGCACTGTGCAACAAGTGTGATAACTTTGCTGGATTTATATATTCATTAATCCCTGACAGCAACAAGGAAGATCAAAATGTTTTGTAGTGTGAACTGGGTATCTTCAAAGACTTAATTAATAGGAAAGGAATAATACCTGATGCTATGAGGGAAATGCATGTCCTTAATAACAAGGTCTTTTTTTTCAAAAGAAATAGGTTAGGAAAAAACTTAGTTCACCCAAATTAATCATGTGACGTGATGGAGTAAGAAACATAATGTGTTATGTAAACTGAAATGCTGTTGTAGACCGTTTCAGAATACCTGTTTCCAGTTAGAGATAAAACAGATTGGTGCTGGTGCTGTATCACTTCTTTTCACAGGAATAAGAAAAAAAAGCACTGAACAAAACTTAATTAGATAGTGAGTAGGGTGGCAAAGATACCAAAGGAAATGAAGCAGCTGTACTATACAGGCACGGTTTTGGTTTTTTCATCTGGCCACATGATGACTGCAAAGAAAACTATTTTTCTTTAAATGAAAAAGAGACCAAGAGACAGGGAAGGGTATAGGCCACAAACATGTTCAGGGATACGAAAACGAATTGTTGACTTTGCAGGTAAAATTTGATCAGTGGAAACTGTGAAAAATGCATGTTTTTATGATTGGCTTTTCGCAAATATTAAATTGAATACTATATGTATTATGTTATATTGATTAGAAGTGCTGTATTAACATTTTAATAGTATGGTAAATGTAGTTTTGTAGTTAAAATAGAACCTATGTATGTGGGGGTTATTTTTACTAACTCAAGCAAGAGATGAGATAATGAAGAAACTCTTCACACAGAGATGACAATGATGGGGGCCCATAAAGAATTACTGCCTCCTTATCGGAAAAGACAAACATTCTTCCACCTTCTCTCCGTCTTTATGGAACTACCAGGATTAAGGGGAAGAAGTTGACAAAAACCAGAAAAGTTCTTAATTTGCAAGGAATTTATGCATCATGTATGAGATGTATGAATATGCAACGGGCTACTGCTTTTAAAGATTATTCCTTTGTTCGCAAGGCATGCTTATCGGGCTTAAGTGCCCGAGAGCATCCGGACGTCCGTAATTCTTTGCTTTTTATTGTCTTGTAATTGTCCTAACTCTAAATTTTCATTACTCTAATTGTATTGCTATTTTTATAACTGTTATAAACGCCAATCACTTGTTTCAAAAATTTAGAAAGTTTAATAAAAATAAAATAGTTATAAAAAAATAATACAAATGTAGTAATAAAGGTTACACAATTAGAGTTAGGACAATTAATGAGACAATAACAGCAAAGAGTTACAGCCCGGGCTGGGTACCCCTCTCTGGACAAAAGTAAGCCAGGAAAAGGGGGGACCCTGTTAAAAGAAATTTTACTTCTTAAAAAGGGTAATCTGTTGCATATACAAAACACTTTATGAATATGCATATATTTTATTTAAAACAAGAAATCCATCTGGTACGTGTCAAAAATTTTCTATAATCCCCAGGTGCCTTCCAGTCTAAGTCCAGCTTGAAAAAGTTCGTTTCCATTGATAAGGAAAACCATAAACTCCTCTCCTTTGGAAAATTTATGGGTTTCTGTAATTGTTATCTCTGTGCAAAGAATTTTTTATTATCTTCTCCTTTTCTTGAGCTAATTAAAAGAATACACACATAATTTCTATTTTAACTGCTAAAGCTTACAAAACTACATTTACTATATTATTAAAATGTTAATACAACATAACTTTCCAACCTAGCATAATACATATAGTAAATATCTGTGTAGAGCCATATAATATGTATTTTTCACAATCCTTCCTCTTTCTTTTTATAATTACTTTGGCTCGAGCAATATTTACTGCTTTCTAGCCTTCATTTTTCGTTCATTTTCTTCATAAATTAATCTAGCTTCCTGAAAGGGGTCTTCTTTATTTTGTTTCTTTAATACCATAATCCTTTGCACTGTTTTTGTTGTATCCAATTTTTGATCCATGGTCACTATTTGCATGCTTTGAACTACACTGGTGATGAGTCGAATGAAACAGGGGATCAAACAAGGAAGGAATATTAGACCAGCTGTAGCGCATAACAGGAAGAAGCCTAGCTTTTTCCACCACTCTATTCCTAACATGTTATCCCACCAGCTAGTATTCAGCATTGATTCCCACTTTTGAACTGGTACATGGGCTATTTTTCTGATATCATTGACTATATCTAGGACAGCATCCCCGTTATCATCTATTTTCAAACAGCAATCTGATGTACTGAATTTTCCACAAACACCCCCTTCTTCCGCTAATAGATAATCCAAAGCCAACCTATTCTGATACACGGCTGCTCTGATTTGGGTCTGTTGTCTTGACATTAATGCCATTGCCCGACCAGTTTTGTTTGTTATTATTTCTACAGCGGCTTGGAGTCTTATAATGCGATTTAACATGTAAATTGGGGTTCGATATCCCCAACTCCCATCTTGTGCCCAGGTGGCTGGCCCATATGTTTCCAATATACGTTCAGGGGGCCATTCCTCGTCTCCCCATGTTTGGAATCCTCCAATTAAGTCTCTCTTGTTTCTTTTTAGATCTTCATAAACTGGTATCCCTAAGTGATCCCCTTCAGGCCCTGGCAAAAGAAAAAATCCTGGCTGTATGACTCCCAGAGTACAACTCCCTTTCCACTGAGAGGGAAGTTTTGGGTATGCCTTTTTTCCACATATCCAGAATAAGCCATCTGGGGCTTTCCAATAATCAAATTTTTGCTCATCTATATTCTCCCAAAATTTAGAAATCTCTGGGATGCCAACGTAAGGATTTTTTCCTGTGTCATTACACTGAAAAAGTCTGATTTTATTATTATACTTACAATTTCCTTTTTTTACTTTTTCTTGGGTCCAATACATGGTGGGTTCTTCTGGGAGCCACCATACAGAAGTTCCATTACTGACTTTATATCTTTTACAGGGAGTTTTTCCTACTTCATGAAGGAACTTTTTCCCATTTCACCAAAGACATTCTTCCCCTATGACTACTGAACTCAAAACCCACCCCTCTGGTCGGATTTCTCCCTTTATACTTGTCTGGTTCCACTTAAGGAGCTCAATTGGGCCTAAGCTGCTGCCTTTCCATGGCCATTCTTCTGACATCAGAGCCCCTCCACAGACCCAACAATTGGTTATGTTAAGTTCCTTACTTATTCTTTCCCCCAATTCTACAAACTGATTTTTACCCATCCTTGAAATATCTATCTCTTTTTCTAATTGTTGTTCCAGTTTTGTATACAAATTGTCAAGTGAGATTGGTACAGGTTTAGGTGGTGGTGCCGGTTTAGCTTTTTTGTTTATCAATTGCTCTTTTACCAAATCCTGGGCTTTATTCCCAATAGCGTATGTGAAACAAATCCATTTCTCCCCTTTTGGGCATTCACTTCCCGCCCTGTTACCACTTATTCTTAGGTTCTCAGTTATCCAGTACTTTTGTCCATTGTGCATGCAGTTTCCTAATTTGGATGGGTTATAACAGTGACTGTTGACATGAGTGTGAGAGATAAAGAAGGAACCTCGGTGTCTTTCCATATACAGCTTCTGGTAACACCTGTAGCATGGCTTTGCCAATATCCCAAAAGGGAAAAGACAGAAAATGAGTGACAGAAAAAGGAGAGGTCCAGTATGGCTTATACTCCCACCTCCCATGCCTATGGGGTTGCAACCCACAGCAGGTGTATGTGATCTTCTTGGTGGCGATTATAGAGGCCAGTCTGGTCTTGCCCTCTCTTCTTTTGTCACTTTCTTTTAGCTAATTTCCAGGCAAATCGTTTTTGACACTCCTTAATGGTGGTCTCCCACTGTTCCTCAGCTATTTCCCATTCAACAGGCACTAATAATTCCCATCCACAAAACAAAGTTATTATTTCAGTTGCTTCGAGCTCTACTTGGATAGGGGATCTAGTTGGCACTCGACACTTCCTGCAACAAGGGTGTAGCTTGTGTGAACTACAATACCAGTTTTTCCCACAATTCAAACATTTGCATTTAACCCAACTAACGTGTCCAGCATTTGGATGAATCAAACAGGATATATTACGTGGCACTGATTGAGATTGTAATTCACCCTCCTCTTTGTATAAATCACAGGCTAAGGCCAAAATACAGGAGTTTTCTGTCCGAAACAGTCCCGACCCTCCTGTCTGTGGTGGCAGTATTCCTTCCCAAGGAGGGTACCGGAGGGGCCTCAAAGTTTGTCCACGCGGTATTTGAAACCACTGATGTAAACTTGGTCTTACTCCCCAGTCAGGTGTGATCCTGTGTATATTTCTTGGATCATTTGGGTCTTCTCAGTTCATTACCACCCATTCCCCGTTTAAGAGTCAATTTTATATCACCCGGTTAAGATGTTATCGTCCACTCCTTAGGTTCTTCCACAGGTCCTTTGATTCTGCTGGCGTGGATCCACCCTCGTTCCCTGGTCCGGATCGTAGCCTCGGTCGTCAGCAATACCTGAAAAGGACCTTCCCATTGTGGAGTTAAAGATTGTTCTTTCCATGTTTTTACCAACACCCATTCCCCTGGATGAATATTATGGATTTTAAAGTCTAAAGGTGTGGTTTGGGGGATTATTCCTTTTAACCTTAAATTTTCAAGAGTTTTTGCAAAAGTGTTCACATATTTTTTAACATTTTCTTCCCCTACCTCATGGGTAGCATTTTCATGTAGAGTAGTCAAAAAAGGTAATCCAAACATAATTTCATAAGGTGACACTCCCAGGTCTGACCTGGGTTGTGTTCGAATCCTCAGTAAGGCTAAAGGTAGGCATTGTACCCATGACATTCGGGTTTCAACTATTAATTTAGTTAAGGTTCTTTTTAAAGTCTGGTTCATTCTCTCTACTCGGCCAGAACTCTGTGGATGCCATGGGGTGTGTAATTCCCATTTTATCCCCAAGGTCTGAATTAATTGTTGTAACACTTTTGACGTAAAATGTGTTCCTCTGTCTGAGTCTATCCTATTAACCATTCCATATCTTGGAATAATTTGTTCCAAAAGGGTTTTACTTACCACGTTGGCTGTGGCCTTGGCAGTGGGAACCGCTTCCACCCAATGAGTTAGATGGTCTGTTATTACTAATAAATACTTCCATCTTTGAACTTGGGGGAGTTCAGTAAAATCTACTTGAATACTTTGAAATGGCCTAAGAGCTAATTCCCGACCTCCCAATGTGGTTTTTCTCATTACCTTTTTATTTATTCTTTGGCAAGTTATACATTTTTCAGTAACCTTCTTTGCTATCCCAAAAATCCCAATATACCCATAGTTCCTTAGAAAATGATCACACAAAGCCTGAGTGCCCCAGTGAGTTTTCTGATGCATGTTTTCTAATATTCTTCTAGTAAATATTTTATTAAGTAATTGTCTTCCATCAGGAAGTTTCCATTTCCCTGATTCATCTTGTTCACCTCCTATCTCCTTTAATTCTTTTTCCTCTGCTTCACTAAATTTTGGAATTTCCAGTTTCTCCTCATTTGGAGTTAATATTAGCATAACTCTTTCAGCTCCGTTTTCTGCTGCATCCTTAGCTTCCTGGTCCGCCAAGTTATTTCCTCTTACTTCTGGAGTCACTCCCTTTTGGTGACCCTTAATGTGTACTACAGCTATCTCTTCTGGTAATTTTAATGCTTCTAAAACCTCTAAAATGAGCCCCTCATGTACTAATCCTTTTCCCCTTGAATTAAGCAATCCTCTTTCTTCCCAAATTTTCCCAAAGGTATGTACTACTCCAAAGGCATACTTTGAATCAGTATATATAGTTCCCTTTTTGTGTGCTAAATATTCTAGTGCCCTTTTTAGAGCATATAATTCACAGGTTTGAGCTGACCAGTTTGAAGGTAATTTCCCCTTTTCAATAGTTTGCATGTTTTTCCCATCCACTACTGCATACCCTGACATTCTTTTTCCTTGTAGACACCTGGAGGAACCATCCACAAAAATTATCTCCCCTTCTGAAAGGGCTTGTTCTTCAAGATCTTCTCGAACCTTTGTTTGGTATTGAATAATTTCTAGACAATCATGTATTAGATTATCTGTTGGTTCCCCATATAAAAATTGAGCTGGATTTAAACTTCTGTTTACTTCTAGTGTTAAGTCATCACTGTCTATCAAGATTGCTTCATATTTTAACATCCTAGAGTCTGTCAACCATTTTTCAGCCTTTTGATTTAACACATTTCGTACTGCATGAGGTGTGCACACAATTAGTTTGCCCCCAAAAGTCAGTTTACGACTTTCTTCCACCAGAATTGCAGTAGCTGCTATAGCTTGAATACATACTGGCCAGCCATGACTCACTGGATCCAACATCTTTGATAAATAAGCCACTGGTCTCTTTACTCCCCCCCACTCCTGAACCAGAACTCCATGAGCCACCCCCTTTTCTGCATTCACATACAGATGAAAGGGTTTTTCTAGTGAAGGTAAGCTTAAAGCAGGTATTGAGGCCAGTTTTAACTTTAGTTCTCCTAATTTATCATCATCTTCCTTGGTCCATTTTATATCATCTCCCTCTGTTAATTTTTCATACAAAAATTTTACTGCCTGTGTGTATCCCTCAATCCATAATCTACAATATCCCAATAACCCAAGTAGTTTTCTGATCTCCCTTTTGGAAGAGGGAGGGGGAAGGGATAAAATTCCAGCAATTCTTTCTGGGTTAAGCTTCCGACTACCTTTACTTATTAAGTGTCCAAGATATTTTACCTCTGGTTCCACAAATTGCAGCTTCCCTTTTGATACCCTTAATCCTTTTTCCCCAAGAAAATTCAAGAGTTTTATAGTAGCCTCTCTGACTTCCACTTCAATTTCCCCCGATAGTAAAAGATCATCCGCATATTGGATAATTTGTATCCCAGGGGGAGTGGAGAAAGTTTGTAATATCGTTTCTAAGGCTTGCCCAAATAAGTTCGGGGACTCTGTAAATCCTTGTGGTAATTTCGTCCATCTTGCTGCTTTCTCCCAGTTTGTAGGTCCTCCCATTCAAAGGCAAAGATATCTCGGCTCTCTTTGGCTAATGGGCAAGCCCAAAAAGCATCTTTAAGATCCACCACACTAAACCATTGATGCTGGGGAGGGACCTTACTTAGGAGAGTATAGGGATTTGGTACCACTGGGTAGCGAGTCCGAGTTCTTTTGTTTACCTCCCTTAAATCTTGTACCAGTCTGTAACTCCCATCAGACTTCTTTACTGGGAGCATAGGGGTATTGTGAGGAGACATACAAGGTTCCAATGTCCCATCCTCTATTAGCCCTTCTATTACTGGCTTCAAACCTTCCCGTCCTTCTAATGAGATAGGATACTGACGCACACGTATGGGACAATCTTCTCTCTCAATTGTAACTTTTATAGGATCTATATTTAATCCTCCCCTATTTCCTTCACCAGCCCAAACTTCCTTTTTAATTTTCTTTTCATCCTCCTGGTCTAATTTTAGCACTTTAGCTGTCATCCTCCCATCTTCTGGTATAACTCCTATCCCTAATTTCACTTGAAAATCTCGTCCCAATAAATTACTACCTGCTCCTGGAACTAACAAGACATCCCCCATCCAAAATCTAGTTTCTCCCTCCATTACCACATTTTTGATGACAGGAACAGTGAAACTCTCTCCTTTTGCTCCTGTTACTTTTACAGTATCTTTACTTACACTATAACCTTTTGGAATATTTAACAAACAGGTTCTTTCTGCTCCTGTATCTACCACAAATTCCAATTCTTCTTCTTGGGGACCTACTTTTAAAGTTATCACAGGCTCCAGATGGTATCTGTCCCCTAGAAAATAGAGCCTTTGACACCCCTATTCTTCTTCTGTGCTCATCTCTTTGAAGATTTTCAGATCTTTTGCCCGCTTAGGACAGTCCCTCTTAAAATGTCCTTCGCCCTGACAGTAAAAACAGACATTCCTAGAATGCTCCTGAGGTTTGGTTTGTATTGGGGTTTTATTCTTTTCTGTTCCTCTGTCTCTACGACCGTTAGGAGTAGAGTCTGTGTGTTTTTGATTTTTCTTGTACTTGTTTTCTCTCATGGTGACTGCCATAATTTTTGCCTTCAGTTTAGCTTTTTCTTCATCCCTCCGGACATAAACTTTCTGAGCTTCCTTTAATAAGTCATTTAATGGTTTATCATGCCAATCCTCAATTTTTTCTAATTTCTTTCTAATATCTGGCCAAGCATTCGTTACAAAGTTAATCCTTAACAAAGATTTTCCCACATCAGTTTCAGGATCTATTCCTGAATATTGTTTTATATTTTTCCTAAGTCTGTCTAACCATTCAGTTGGAGTCTCTTCTTTCCCCTGCTGTGTCTCAAAAGCCTTTTTAGCATTTTGCCCTCGAGGTGCCACCCGTTTTATTCCCTGGATTATTGTATTGCGATAGTCATTCATAAGTTTTCTCCCCTGCTCACTATTCTGACCCCACCCCGGAGGTTCCGTTGGCATTATGTCTTCTCCAGAGGGCCCCTGTGGATGTTCTTTATTCCAGGCTTTTATGCCTGCAACTCTTATATTTTCCCTTTCTTCCTGAGAAAATAGTATCTTCATTATAGACTGCATTTCTTCCCAGGTATAAACGTTTGGACCTAAAAATTGGTCCAGTTGTTCAGCTGTGCCAATGGGATCTTCTAAAATCCCTTTGATTTCCTTTTTAAAATTTCTGACTTCGGAAGAAGTCAGGGGAGCATTCACAAATCCAGTCCAACCCCCTCCTATCGGGAGCCCTCTCAGTGGAAATAGACCAATTTCTTTCTCCCCGTATTTTTCTGTAGCCTTATTTTCGTGTGGTGAGGAAAAATCAGGAGAAAGCTGCCTCCTAACTGCACCTCTAGTATTTTTATAAGGAGCATCTTCCAGGGACAGGGAGTTCCTTGGAGCCGGAGCTGCGGTTTCCAAGGGAACGGAGCTCCGGGCAGGAAGGGCGGTGTGAGGAGGACAGACCATAGAGGCCAGGTCCTCCAGAGGCGGAGCACGGGCGGGGTTTGCTGCCGGAGCTGCTGAAGGGGGGAGCATGTCCGGGGGATAGCGGATGGGAGTGCGGTCAGCCTCCACGTGGCTCACGGCGGCTGAGCCGGCCGCTCCCGGCAGAGGCAGGGCAGCGGCGGCAGCGCCCAGTGTAGCAGGAATGGGCAAAGCCGCGGGGGATGGGGCCGAGAAAACCGCTGCGGGAGAAGCGGCCAGAGACGGGACAGCCGGGACTAACGGGAGCCCGCCGGGCGCGGCCAGCGGACCAGCCGCGGACAAACCGGGCAGGATGGGGAGGGGGCCGGCCGGGCAGCCGCGAGCAGCGAGGCGGGGGCCGGTACCGAAGCGGCAGGCGGCGAAACAGGGACCGGGAGGGCCGCCGCAGGCAGCGGGGCGGGAACCCGCAGAGCCGCCGCCGCGGGCACGGGAACCGGGGCAGGAACACGCGGCGAGCCAGAGCCCGGGGTGGGCGCAGGCACCGGGACAGGCACCGGCACCGGGGCCGGCGGAGCTGAGGGGAGCGGCTCGCTGGGACCCGAAACCGGTGCTGGGGCCGCAGGCGGTGCAGGCGCGAATGGGAAGGGAGGAGGTAACATTTCTAAAGGATCCCATTCTTTTTCTTTTCCTCTTTTTTCCTCTTGCTCCCCTCCCTTCTCTTTCCCTTTTTTCCTTTCTTGTTTTGTTTCGGGGATTTCTGATACCTTAAAGATTTTTACTTTTCTAAAATCCCCTGTCCAACACGTGGCATATTCTCTCTCTTCTGAATTAAACGGTTCCTTTGAGTTTACAAATACATTTAAAGCCTGAGAAATCCATTTCTCAAAAGAACCATATCTAGGCCAATAAACGTGGTCGGATCTTATTTCCTTTGTTGGCCATTCAAGCGTACAAAATTGTATCATCTTGACTTTGTCTTTTTTTTTTTGTACATGGGTTTTTTTCCCAGTTGGCTATCATAACTCCCAGAGGACTATCTTGTGGTATTTCTGTTGATAATTTCTTACTCCTTTTTTTCTTTCCTGTATTCTCTTTACTGGATTTCTGTCCCATTTTTCAAGATCTTATCTATTCACCCCCTGCCTCTGTTTTTCACTTTCCTCTCACTACCTAAATACCACTTTTCTTTCAACTATATTAAAAAAACCTCCTTTTTCTCACACTCCTTTTCAATACAATACACTTTCCTCCAAGGAACTATAATAAAGCCTAAAATAAACAATCTACATTACATATACTTTCATTCGTCCACATTTACTCAACTTTATTTTTCACCTACTCTCACACACAACAAAACAATCACAACAACAAGGTACCTTCTAATTTTAACACCTATTACACGTTTAGGTGTCCCTGGCCAGTCCCGGTGTTCTTGGATACCCCTCAATCCGGCTGCATTGTTACCAACCCCAGATTCTCTCGGGTGTACCCTCACTCCAGCAAAATTTTACTCAGTCCTGGGTGCTCTCGAAGATTAATATCTCAACCCAGCAGACTTTTATTCAACCCTGGGTGCTCTTGAATATTAATATCTCAACCCAGCAACAACCCTGGGTGCTCTTGAAGATTAATATCTCAACCCAGCAGACTTTCATTCAACCCTGGGTGCTCTTGAATATTAATCCCTCAACCCAGCCCATTCAATTCAACCTAGCAAAAAAATTTTAAAGGCCCCCCCCCTTTTTACCTTCTTATTTTCCCCAATGGATTATACCAGGAACACCCTCGGCTTCTTCTCTCCAAGGGGTCCCACTCCTTCCCCGAAACCCAATCTAAATTTTCCCCGGGGGGATTCTCTCACTCTTTTTATCACTCGCTTCGTCTCTTTACTGGCCGCTTTTCTCGCAAAAAAGACGGAAACGCAGCATGGGAGACTACCGCACTCACTTAGCAGGTCTGGGGTACCCAGCCCGCCTCTCATTCACGCACATTCATCCCCCCTTATCCACCCCATCCCAACAAATACTTACCTATCCCTTGTCCTTGGGTCTTTGTTCTTCGTGTACACTTTGGTCTTAGGGGCTAATTACCGCGGTTTAGGAATTCTTTCCCTTTTCTTTGCTTTACTGTCTCTTTTTGTCCATCGGATCGTAACCTGCGGTCTGTGGTCACACCAGGGGAACAGAGTGAGGCTGCCTAATCAGGGCAGGACACGTCTTCTCACTCTAATTCTCCTACAGTACCCACAGCGAGGTATTAAGAACCATCCTCTGCTACCATTTGTAATAAACGCCAATCACTTGTTTTAAAAATTTATAAAAGTTTACTAAAAATAAAATGGAAAAAATTAATACAAGTATAGTAATAAAGATTAAACAATTAGAGTTAGGACAATTAAAGAGACAATAACAGCAAAAAGTTACAGCCCGGGCTGGGTACCTCTCTCTGGACAAAAGTGAGCCAGGAGAAGGACCCCGATAAAAGAGAATTCCCTCCTTAAGAGGGGTAACCTGTTGCATACACAAATCACTTCATGAATATGCATATTTTTATTTAAAACAAGAAATTCGTCCGGTACTTGTTGAGGAATTCCTGTTAATCCCAGGCGCCTTGAAGTCTAAGTCGAGTTTGGAGAAGTTCGGTTTTTTGTTGATAAAGCCATAAATTCCTCTGGAAGATTTAGGGGTTTTTGTAATTGTTATCTCTGTGTGAAGAATTTCTTGATTATCTTCTCCTTCTCTTGAGCAAAAAGAATACCACACACACATATTTTCTATTTTAACTACTGAAGCTTAATTTCAATTACAAAACTACATTTACTATATTATTAAAATGTTACTACAGCATAACTTTCCAACCTAGCATAATACATATAGTAAATATCTGTGTAGAGCCATATAATATGCATTTTTCACAACAATGATAATATTAAGTGTGCTCTTTTATACACAAAAGCTATTAATATAAGTAGACCACAGCACATTAGGTTTGCCTGATTAAGGAGCAGATCCAGGTAGGAAAGGAAAAGTCATGTGTTCCTGAAAAATGCAATAGAGACTTTCAGAATACTATTGCTCAGTATAAACTATGTCAACTAAAAAGAATAGCCTTCTCAAAACAGTGGTTCTGTCTGTCCTAACTTGCAGCTCAATGCTCTCCAGGAAGAAAAATTAGCAAGGCAGACATTCACTGAGTCTGACTAATAAAGAGGTATTGCAGTAAGGATATCTATTGTCAGATAACATGACGCTTCCTAAAACAAAGACATTGAGTTCTCAACTGCTAGTGATCATGCTGAGAAGCTAATGCTAACACAACTGTATGTTGCTTTGTTACATGTATTTTCAGTTTAACTTTGTACTTTACAAACTTCTGGGCTATGTACACAATAGAGATGGTATCTGCATTTGATAGAGTCCATAGCTAGAACTAAATCCAGTTTAGTTGCTTTAATTCTGCTGTACATAAAGCATACTTTGTCACGAATATGCAAATTAACAGTCCATTCTCAACCCCAGTGCTGTCTTTAGTATCTCCAGATGAGATTCAAACACATGCAAATCAGACAGGGGGAGATATGTAAGGGCATATACCAGAGCAGTTACAGGAAGATGCATTAAGAACATTTTTGTACTAGTTTGCTGTTTGTACTTGATAGACACATTCCAAAAACCAGCTCCTCTTGAGAAGTGCAGATTTGGCAGGTGGAGCAGTCTGCACCAACACCCTCCCACCTAGACACATCCATCTTGCATTGACAGCCCTGCACAAGATAAAAAGCAGGATTATGCACACTTTGTGGTTGGCCAGAAGAGTGAGATGTTGCAGGAAGTAATTCTGGCAACTCTGTAAATAAGCTCTTCTCTCTAAGAATAACCACATATGTGGCATGGCTGCATTGAGGAGGAAATAGCAACACAGCCTCCGAAAACATGGTCATAACAAAATTCTACCACACTCTGTTCTCAAAAATACAGCTGTACCCTTCCCCTCTGTAAGACAACCATATTCTCATCAAATCTTTTCCAGGTAAAAAAGCTCTGGCAAGGAAGGTGCTGTCCAAGAGGTTCTAGCACAGCAGGAGTGTCTTTGGATGGAAAAATCAAAGTGTTCTGAATCTCACCAGACCAGGGAATGGATAGTTAAAAAAATACCACATATCAACATACTTGGGGTCACATTTTAAAGACTTTTCTCGGCAGACCAGATGTATTTCCAGCTAAAATAATAGAGATCTTATCATTGAGGCAAATGAAACAGACCCAATGGGTTTTTATTTATGTAAATGAAGTTACCTTCTGACAATAAATACATTCATCTTCAAATCTCATTTAGGCAACAGAAACCAGCTTTAGGCACACATACATGCATTACCATTTATATGCACACATTCTATTAAAAAAAGTGTATTCTAATCACATGCAAAGAGAATATGAAAAGGGAATTAAGCAAATCTTATTTCTTCTGCTTATTAAACTTCAGTGGAATTTTAATGTGAAATATGCCTATTATATTGAGATATTGCCTGTGTGATGTTTTCATAGAACAGCAATACTGCATTTGCTGGATCAGAATTCCATCCCTCCTTGTGGCACTGTAGGGTGCACACTGAGATCCCATGGCTGCTCCCAAACATCCACATGCACCAACAAATCCTTCGAAACGCTTGCGTTCTTTTCTGTCCATGAAGATTTAATTTATTTACAGCTCCCAAATACACACACACATGAGGACACTTATTGGCACAAATAGGAACATCACCAGTAAATGGTGACAAGTCATGTGAAAGGTTAATATTTTAGTCATAAATGTTGGTACCAAGGGGAAAGAGTTATAAAGAGGAATGAGTTCTTAATATTTAAGTTTAATAATGCAAATCTGGAAAATGCTGAAAGGGATTAACACCCTATAAAGATTACAGAATAAATTATTTAGGTAAAACAAAAGCTGAATTTGAACACGGCTTAATAAATCAAATTATAGCAAAATGATACAAAATTAACAATGATAGAGACATAATGTCCAAGATTGAGAAGCAGGGTGTTTTCTATTGCCATCTGTGCAGCAGTTGTCTTTTGGACAGTTTTCCTTATCTCTTGTTAGTAGACCCATCAATGTCTTACCACATGACTCAAAGATAGCTCCCTCAAAAGCCATTTCTGTTTAACAGGTGATCAATGACCCACCTCATGACTCAGAATGATATCAGCCCATTGTGAGATGCTCCGCCCAGGGGGGAGGAGCCAAGCATTCCCGCCTAGATATATTCTGGGATTTTCAGACAGGCAGGCAGTCTGTCTTCCCACAGGTTTCCAAGAGGACACAGCTAGGGTTTCCACTGGACGACTACACCTTTTCTACAGGACCACTGCTCCAACAGAAACCACATCTGCCACTCCAGGAGGACTGCAGCCACTCCAATTTGGACTGTGACCAACAGTCTGGCCAAAGGGGTGTCAGGTTGTATTCTGACTTTGCCAGTGGTCTTCCTTTTGTATTATTGCATGTATTTTGTTTCTTTTCCCTTTTCCCAATAAATTGTATTTCTGACTTAGAGTCTCTCACTTGTTTTGCTTTCAAACCAGAACACATATGAATGAGTATAAATGGCTAAATTTCAAATAGCACTGTTTAAAAAATTGCATCACTCCTGTGATGAAGAATAATGCTTCAGGGCAGGCATTATGTTTTCATAAAATGCTGTAGAGCTGCATGTTCCCAAAAATATAAAAATGCATTTTAAAAAAAGTTTCCCTTATAAAATTCCTATGCATAGTGGACTGATGTTAATTTAGCTTTTGCAAATGGAAAAATCCTAAATGTTAAGGACAGCATGGACACCTTCTGTCTTGACTGAGGGGTATATAAGCTATGCTGTAGGAGTACATTATCACCACAAGGGATGTCTTTAGCCTGACTGCACAGTTTAAAATCAAAATGAGGCTAAAAAAAACTTGCCAGAAAGTAAACTAGGACATTAATAACAAGAATTGACACTTGACTAATTAACTGAATTCAACTTTTAAGAATGGGAAAGCTGAGATCTGTAATATCTGAGAATGAATGCTAGGGAGCAGCTTGCTTCCAGTGTGGCAAACACAGCTCAGTAAAAAATCTGAGAAAGAAACAGAGAAGGAAGAACCTATATTAAATCTCAGCTCTGTGAAGGCTATGTTTATCTCTTTGAAGAGCCTAAATTTAGATTGCAGAAAGCATGCCCTATAGTATTAAATTTTGCGGAAAGATTAATAAATACTGAAACCCAAAGCAAATAATCTCTCAATTTTCTCCCACTCCTTTCTCTCTCCATTTTAATAAAGCCAAAGCAAAAATTTACATATGACCCATGACACCAGTGCTCAGCAGGAGTCAAATGAAAATGTTCTTGTATTCATCTACATATAAACGAGAAACTGATGACTCTAGTGTGGTTTTGAAAAGCACAGAAGAAATACTCTAAAGCAGAAGTGTAACAGATTAAAACAAAGATCAGGCATCTTTCATGACACCAAGCATAGAAGCAATACAGAGATCACTGAATCATGGAATATCTTGAGTTGGCAGGGACCCAGTCAGGATCATCGAGTCCAATTCCTGGCCCTGTACAAAACACTCCAGGAGTCAAACCATGTGCCTAAGAGCATTGTCCAAACAGTTCTTGAACTCTGTCAGGCTGGTGCTGTGACCACTGCTCAGGGAAGCTTTTCCAGTGCTCAACCACCCTGGGGGTAAAAAGACTTTTCCTGATGTCCTCCTCTGACTCAGAAAGCTATGAAACCTGGGAATCTGTATTTTTTATAAGCCTCCTGCATTTTTATTTTTTAAATTTCTCAGTGTCGTAGTAATGCAGTAGCCATCACATTGTGCGTTCTTGAGTAATACTGCGTACTGCAGCTTTGTATCCTATCTCTGTAAATGTGTGACAGCAAAAACCTCTGAATCATCATTGCACAACCATCAATAGTTACACTTAAATTATGTTTCTTGCCTCAATGATGAGAGCATCACTCAAGGCAGGGTCAGATGTTTTACCAGAGAAACACAATGTGTATTGTTTGTCTTCCATCTCCTCTTAAAGGAGGTATTATATTGGATGGACTTGATTATTCTTTTACAAATCTGCATGTTCTCTGCTCTCACTTAAAACTGCTTTTATTTCCCCACAAGTAATGGAACTAAATGGCCTATAATCTCTCAATCCACCCATATTATTCTCTTTATAATACATGTGTGCCTGCTTGTTTTCTGCTCCATATGCTTCTGAGTGAGCTCATGATTGAACCACAGCTGATCTCTTATTATACTCCCTAGGAAAAATGAGGACAGAATTCCTTTCAGAAAATATCAATTTTCTTAAACTCTTTTCCCTCTTAAGGAATTTTTAATATCTACCGTTTTTTACTCTGCATATGTAAACAGGTCCTATATCAGCTCATGTTTAGGAACTTGGGTAAAACAAGAAAGCTTTTGCAAGCATTGTCAAGATACTTTTAATCTTTTTCTTTTAAAATAATGTGGCTGGAATACATTGATTTTCCTCTGTTGTCAGCAATCACTTCCATTTTGAATAGGATGTTGGACCAGACAACCTCCTAAGGCTTCCCTTACAGCTTAAATTATTTTATGATATCATGAACTAGAAGTCTATTTCATCAAGGTCAAGCATGCCAATGGAGAGTAATTTTTTTAATTACAAATTTTTCACTTTCATTTTAGCAACTTTTACTTCTCCACCTAAGCTTCTGGGCAACATAAACCAGAAACATGCTATGAAATAGGTGGTCATTTATTAGATGCCTGGGTTAAAATTAAAATACAAACATAGTCTCAATACAAATGGGGAGGAAGCAGAAAATAATATCTTATTCCTCCAAAAGTGTTCTCCAAATCACAGTTGGTCGCTGTGAAGAAAATTCACCTTTCTCCAGTCAAAACCAGCACACACAGTTATGTGGGCTTTTTAAAATGGAAAATAGTTATTTGCCTGTAGAAATAAAAAAGCACACCAAGGGCTTAAAGGAAGTAACAAATAATTTAGTGGGTAGTAATGAAATAACATGTGAAGAATTCTGCTGCACAACACTTTTGAGCAATCTGACACACTTAAGATTAATTGGGAGGACATTTTTATAAACAAATCTTCTGTTAAATTGTATCAGTTAGGAACTTCAGTTTGACCACTCAGAGATTCCCAGCTTTTTTGACACAATTTAGTTATCAAGCTTTGGAAACACTATACACTACATTATTGCTAAAATCACATTGGTTTTCTGAAAAATAAAGTAAAAATTACTTCAATAAGGGCTCTAAGAGTGGAATAAATATGCTTCTTCAAAAATAAAAACAAAACAAACCACCAGTCCTCCTACAAAACTTAAAAGCAAACTTAAATATAAAATGCACTTACAGCGTCAGCAAGTTCTAAGTAGCTTCCTCCACCCGAGTTGCTAAAATTTGAGGCCTGAGCTAGAAGTCTTTGCAGAGCAGCCTGCTGAGTCACATTGCTTCTACCATACTCCAACACCTTTTGTAGCACAAAATGACTGTGGAGGTCTGGACTATGAAGGTCTCTCATTTCTGAATCATACTCCCAGCTTTCTCTGGCTCCTGACAAGGCACCTAAAATGCAGAAAAGGAAAAACATTCTAGTATGGAATGTCTAGTTCTGTGAGTAAAGAAAATACAGAATCTCTCAAGTTGGAAGGCATCCATTAGGATCACTGAGTTCAACTCTCTGCTCCTCACAGGGCTGCCTAAACCTAAACCACATGACCAAGAGCATAATCCAGGTGGTCCTTGAATTCTGCCAGGTTTAGTGCTGAGACCACCTTGTGGCAAGCACATTTCTCTCTCTCTCAGGATTTTTATAAAGGTGCACAGAGAGAAGTGAAAGAGAAAACAATTTCTATTTCTGCTCCTTGTTTTTCTCTTGTGGAATGTGTTTGGAGATTGTTTACCTAGAGCGAATGCCTGGTTGGATCACAGTGGATTGTTTGGGCCTGATGGCCAGTCGGATCCACCTGTGTCTGGACTCTGGAGAACAGGGTCACGAGTTGTGAAGAGAGTTAGATATGATAGTTAGAGAGAGTAGCATGTAGTTTTTAGTATCCTCTTTTATATAGTATATTAATGTATCATAGCATAATTATAATAAAGAAATCATCCAGCCTTCTGAAATAAGTCAGACATCATCATTCTTCCCATTGGGTTCGCCGACATCTACAACAAGTGGTGACCCCGAACGCTGAATGGAGAACCAGGACCTGGATCGGTCCACAACTGTGGTTTTACACGGGAAAGGAGGTGAACCCTCTTGAAAAGGCATGCCCGACGTCCCTGCGAGGGATAGGGGAAGTAAGACGCCGTGGGAACCCTCTCTATAGGACCAGGTGCAGCCCCGAGCAGTTGCCGTGACCGGACGCCTCTGCCTGCCTTTGAAAAGGTACTGATTTTTGATTATAATACTGCCCTGACCCGGGGTGGACTTTAACTTTTGGAAGAAATGTCTGAAGATATAGACACTGGTTTGTATTGTGTACATGGCCGTATATTTGCCGTCTGGAGAGATTTGGCTAAGGTCTATGGAATTTATATCCCTGAGGATGATTTCTTGGAGTTTCTTGAATATGCAGACACTCGTGTTTTTTTCGGGGATCTGGGTTTTTTCCTGAATCCAGAAGCTTGGAGATCCCTGTATTTCCTCATCAGGCAAAGCGTCATGCGAGATCTCCGAGCGTTTCGATACATGAGAGTTAATTTCGAGCTTCTTCCGATAGCCCAGAAATGGACCCCTTTTTCGATAGTCCAGTCTTTGCGGCAGGTGCCCCCCCGCGAAAGGAGGGGGGCAGAGCCTTTGTCCGTGGCTCAGAAGTTTTCTTCTGCTTCTGCTCAGAGGGAGGTTTTTTCACCGCCTCCTCCACCTCCTGCTCCTGCAGCGTGTGAGCCCCCGCTCCTCCCCTCGGAGGGGGCGAGCCCGCTCCCGACCCCGGCGGACGCGGAGACACCGCCTCCCTCGCCGCTCCGCCCGCCCGCAGCCGTGCCTCCTCCTCCTCCTCCCGCCCATTCGGAGCTGGGAGACACACCCGCCGCTGAGAGCCCGCCTGAAGCCACTTCGGCAGGGGCGGAGACACCGCCCGCGCCGGCTCCCCCGCCGGCTCCCGCGCCGGCCCCGCTCGCCGCGCCCGCCCCTGCCTCGGAGTCGGCGGCCGCGCCTCCGGCACCGCCCGTCATCGCTCCCGCGGCGGCGGCCGCGCTCCCCGCACCAGCAGCCGGTCCTCCCGCGCTGGAAGCCAGCCCCCCGGCGCCGCAGCCGGCGATGGAGCCATCGGCAGCCGAGGCTGAGGACCTCCCCGCGTCAGCTCCGCCGCCGACATCAGCCCTGACGCCCGCGCCGGCCCCGCCGGTCCCGGCTGCCCCGCCGCCTCCCGCGGCTTTCGCCGGGTCCCCAGGCGCTGCCACCAGCAGCAGCAGCGAGCAGCAGCAGCCGGGGGCCGCGCTGGAGCGGACCCCGCCGCCTCCAATCAGCCCGGGGTCCCCTCCCGGCCTGTTCCCTGGTGCTGGCGCTCCTCGGCAGCTCCTTGCAGCTGCCGCGAAAGTGGAGGTTATGAAGTTTAGTGCCTTTCTGGGGAACAGAGTTTTTCTTGGTCCAATTCTTGCTTGGGTGGGGGATTCCCGCGGGAGCTCGAGGCCCCTCGTCCCTCCCGCTCCCGTTTGGGGGGCGGGGGGGATGAGTTCTGGGAATGCTGCCGCTGGTCTTGTGCCCGGAGAGCGTGGGGGTGCTGCTGCCAGGGGTCAGGGAGCTGCGTGCCGGCCCAGCCGTGCCGCAAGTCCTGAGAATCAACATTTCTCTGGGGAAAGCACCTGCTCTGCTGAGCCCTGGGGCAGTTCTTGTGTCCTGCTCTCGTTTGAGGTGCGGGATGAACAAAATGCTGGAGGAGTTGCCGTGATGCTGGCCGCGTGGTGGGGGCGGGCTGTGAAGATGAAGATCCCGCCTCGCCGGCCGGGCTGGGGCCGATCGGTCCAGCCCCCCGGCCGGAGGGCACCGCGCTCCCCACGGCCGGGTTTGGGATCTTGGCTCCGCCCGCATGGACCGGGGCCGCCAGCTGCGCAGGGTCTTAAAGCCTGCTACTTGCTGGGCGTTCTTCTGATCCCAAGAGTTCCGGGGGGAAAAAAAAAAAATCATTGAAGTTAGATATAAGATTAATTAAATAGAGGTGGTTGACAAGAGAACAAGAAAAAAGTGGTCGATTTAAGAGTTTTGGCCATGGCATTTCAGAGATTTTTTTTGCACAAGAAAGGTATGTTTGCATGGTTGATGATCAGCCCAGAGTTGGTTTTATCCGTTGTTGAAGTCTCTGGGATGACATTCGGTGTTTTGGTGTTTGATAATTATATGATGTCGCATTTGGTTTTTCTTTATGGGTTTTTTAATGGTTATTTGGACTTTCTTCAGTTGCTTTGTTTCAGGATTCAGCAGTTCTCTGTTTCAGCAATGAGAAGGACTTTTGAGGATGTCAAGATAAACATTTCCAGACAATGGACACCTTCTCCTGAGAATCAGCTGTTTGGACTTTGAACTTTGAGCATTCTTTTCCTTGTTGTTTGGGTTTTTGTATTGTAAGCTTTGTTTTAGAGATTTGATAGATGGTTTGCAGGTAAGGGATCTCTGAACATTCCACATCAGTATGTGATTTGGCTTTTGATTGATAGCTAGCAAATTGATAAGGGGGCCTCTTGAGATGTGTTTTCTCTCTTTTGCAGGGTTCTGCAGAAGACTTGCAGATGCAGTTTTTTATTTTTAATTTTTTTTTTTTTAATTTATAATAAAACAGTGATATGTGGCAAGCACATTTCTCTCTCTCTCAGGATTTTTATAAAGGTGCACAGAGAGAAGTGAAAGAGAAAGCAATTTCTATTTCTGCTCCTCGTTTTTCTCTTGTGGAATGTGTTTGGAGATTGTTTACCTAGAGCGAATGCCTGGTTGGATCACAGTGGATTGTTTGGGCCTGATGGCCAATCGGATCCACCTGTGTCTGGACTCTGGAGAACAGGGTCACGAGTTGTGAAGAGTTAGATATGATAGTTAGAGAGAGTAGCATGTAGTTTTTAGTATCCTCTTTTATATAGTATATTAATGTATCATAGCATAATTATAATAAAGAAATCATCCAGCCTTCTGAAATAAGTCAGACATCATCATTCTTCCCATTGGGTTCGCCGACATCTGCAACACCACCTCCCTGGGGAGCCTGTTCCAGTGACAAGCCATCATTCCAGAATGGAACCATTCCCTTACACCCAGTCTGAACTCTTCCTGATGCAGCTTCATTCCCTTTCCTTATGTCCTGTCACTGCTCACCAGAGAGAGGAAATCAGCACCTCTGGGGTCGCCCCTCAGCCTTCTCTTCTCCAATCTGAGCAAACCCAGTGACCTCAGCTGCTCCTTGAGATCTTTCACCATCCTGAGCTCCCTCCTGTGGACATATTCCCATAGTTTGATGCCTTTCACATACTGAGAAAATACCCAAAAATGCACACGGTAGTCAAGGTGGGGCAGCAACAACACAGTGCAGATTAGGACCACCACCTTCTTTGACTGGCTAATGATGCTGATATACGCCAGGACACAGCCCTTTTGGCTGCCAGGGCACTCTGCTGACATAGGAATAACCCTGACCATCATTCCAGAAAGAAGGAAAAAAAAAAAAACCTCCACTGCCATTACTGCCCATCTTGCATATGCTGATAATATCAGGGAAAAAAAGCAGTAAAATTTCCAGTGCATAGGTGAATTACTAAATTACAAGATTCAGAAGGAAAACTAAAAGCATTTGCATATGTTATTTAGTACACTGCAAAACTAGTGTCGTTTAGAACAGCTAAGGACCAAGAAATGAGTACCAGTAACTTACATCAGATTGAAAAGCAGCGGAGATCAAAGAGCAAAAGAGGAAAAACGTAATTCCTTTAACTTTTTGTTTACTGAATGCCAACAAATAAGTGTATCTTTTAGCTGTATAGTTATAGTTTATTAATTAATCCAATTTATTAATTAAAGAAAATTTATTAAATGGTCCAAATATAAATTCAGAGAATAACAACGAAAAGCCACTATCAAAAAAGGGTCAGTGCCGAGCCCGGGATCAGCGCTGGGTGATACACAGGTTTGACCACTACAGCATAGGGTCCCCTGTGTTCACCCCGACTGTTCTGTCCATCGACTGTTCTGTCCGAGCGATTCTGATACGGTTTTTCTTGCCTGAAGCAAAGTCCCTTCCTTCTTTTCTGGGCTGCACCTATTCATGGAGTTCCTTCACTGCGGCAAGTTGAACAGAACCCGTCAGATCGTGTTTCCGCAGTTCGGTATTCAGATGGATCTCCCTGATGGTTCTGGTTATCTCACTCTCGGCTACTTACCGCGTGTTCGTCGCTGGGCGTTGCTCGGACCACCTTGGAGAAGCACCCATCTCCGAGCCGGCCACGTCCATTCGTTTGCAAATTAGATCCTTTTCTCCCTGCAGCCAGCTGCGGTTTTGAAATACCGTGAAGCAACCTTCCCATCCCTGGCTTGAGTGCTTAAAAAAACGTACCGGAATATTTCTTACCAATATAACATATTTCATACATCTATTTCTCACAAGCAGGAATTATCTAAAATACACATAACAAGGTCAACACCCTAACACCCTGTGAAGCTGTTATGCATGAAAAGCAGACTTATGAAACCTGGAGTTGGTTTCCTTGTCTTAGTGCAATATTCTAGTCTTCAAACATTGAAGTAGAGAATAATGCATAATAATTACATTTTATACCAATATAATTACCAGGATTCCTTACCATTGGTAGAGGGAGATTAATTAAAAATTAATTCAATGACTTTCACACCAAGAGCATGCACCACTGTACTTCATCTAGCTACATGCTGCAAGCTTTCCAACAGACTTGCACTGAGATACTGGTACCAGCAATATTTTATACAGCAGGCAGGGCACTGTGGCTGCACACAACATTGGGTGTCTCTGCCCTCGTGTGGCTACAGAACTACAGAACACCACAGAGCAAAAAAATCAGCAGCTCACAGACCTGAAGCCACTGAAATGTCTCAGGCATCCAAGGGCAGCAGAGGATCGGTTCTGCCACTTCCTAGGCCTGCCAAGAGCAGGAGAAACAACCCTCTCTGGGCAAGCAGAGCCACAGAATTAAGAGAGCTCGTTGTATCATACAGATACACCTCTTTCCACAGAGCTAAATATGGCACATGTTTCTACAGAGAATATGTACTACATTTCTATTACTCAAAAAACACTGTTCTGCAAAAGAGCTGCTACATTCATGCAATTAAGAACAGCAGTTCTGTTTGCAGGACCCAAGTGGCCTTCATAGATTGCACCATCTGCTATCAGACTGAACACTCAGCTGGCACAGAAGTCACCAGTCAGTCATAGATGGATCAGGAAACACTGGGGTTTCATTATTATATTATGACTGTATCTTTAACCCAAGTTTTCTTAAAAGTTCCTGCCAATACTCCTAATTTAAGACATACATACTAAAAATGGAAGGACAGATGACTGGAAGTAATTTCCAATATTTTATTTTGGGCTTAACTCTAATCCCTAAATTTGCCCACTGTTTTCCCAACAGATTCCAGAACGCTGGCTCTTACAATGCTGTCCTGGATCATGCACCTCTCAAATCTCAGCTTTGCAGGGAAACTCTGGCGTCAAAACTGAGATTTCACTGGTAACTAAAAATTCGACCAGGAATTACCAGACAACTCTTGTATCTTGCTGTAATTAACATATAATTCCTTCTCTTACAATACTAATCAAAAATAAGGAAACATTAGGTATGATGGCTGATAGCTGACCGAGTAATTAGAAACCTATAGTTAATCAATCTGTGTTTAAGATTAGTCTTTGCAGAACAACATAGAACCCATGGTAGCTTTTCCCTGTGCAGTTGCACTTAGAATAACAAGAAGCATGAAATTTCTGTATCAAGTGAAACAAAATTATCATGAAAATTCCCAGGTAATAAGCATGATGGGAAGTTGGTGTTACTACAATGATTAGACAGAAAGAAAACATAAATAAATTCATTGCACAATACTTGTATTAGACTAGTAATATAAGAGCACGTAATTGTTTTCAAATTATGTAAATAACACTTTAATTCCAGAGTAAGAAAGTTAAAACAACACTTTCTAGAGCAAATGAATACATACAGTATTAAAGAATAACAAAGGACAGTTTAGTTTGATGGTACATGAAAGATTCCATAATTACATAAAATTTCAGTTTGTGAATTGTACCAAAGCTGCTTAAAACAACTTTAGTCAATTCAGTCGACTGAAGTTAAGGTGGTTCACAAACACTACTCTGAACAGTATACCATTCCCACCTGCACTGAGAATTCTTGCTGTCTAAATCTTCCTTTACGACCTGCAAAGCTCTCTGGTCTGTGTTCTGGTATTGGTGCCACCCTGCCACTCTGATCTAAAAGAAAATGGTGTTTCATCTTATGTTCCAGCAGTTAACCTTCTGCCCAGGAGGCTTGTATTCTGCAACACATGCCTGCCAAAAATACAAGTCTGCCCATACAGCCAAGATTTTTGTTTGATAAAGGCTATTTTTACCAGGCTATGCTGGTGAACCAAGCATAATGTGATTTCTTCATTGCTCACATAGTAGAAAAGATAAACCACCAGAATGCTACGACACTAAAGATGTATTTGTTTCTGAGAGGACCTGGGGTATCAGGAAAAGTGAGGTACTGTAAAATTAGCCCTGCATCAAGTTCTAAAATGAGTCTGACTTGTCAGTGGTGAACATGAAGACAACTGACAACGTAAGTACACAACCAGCTCATTGGTCACACAGATTCACCTCACACAGTGAGGAGTCTGATCACTGTTTCCCATAAGGTAGCCATGACATTTAGCTACTTAAATTTATATGCATCATATTATCAAAAAAATGGCTATTTTTCAGCTTTTTTTTTTTTTTTTTGCTCATCTTTCATTCAAGGTAAATTGTGATAACCTATCACAAAGAGTTGGAAATTTGAATTGTTATTATTCAGTGAAGGCAACAGGGAGATTAGTGAAAAGCACTAGCCATTTCAGAGCTCCCTGCCAACTTCAGTAATAATAGTTTTGGAGGTAAGTGCACTGAATGAAGGGGGAAATGTACAAAATTAACACTGATTTTGCACTTGCTAGTCAAGTCAGGACTTTGAGGAAAAGGTCTAGCTATAAAAAATGAAGGCTGTTCAGGAAGTCAAGAAAAACAAGAGTAAATCTTTGGACATTCAGACAATTCAAGTCTCACAAGCTGATGCAAACATTACAAAACCCAAATGAACTTTAAAGAAAATTTAGGAACAGAATAGAGGTCCAGTTGCTCAAGCAACATACCAAGTACAGTAAATCAAAACAACTGGAAAGAAGCTATATTCTGTAAAGGGATCAACTTTATACTAATCCAACCTGATTAGGAAAGTGAAAATAATAGTCATGTTTGGAGCTTATCACAATTATTTCCACTGTTTTCTACAAAACACTTCCATACAGGGATCAAAGGTCAAAGGTTCTGGCTTCAGCTGGTAGCCTGACAGCTAATGTAACACTTTCCTATTTAACAGGAATCACTCTTTAAAACTTATTTATTATTTTGCATTAGATGATAAGACAATATGAATGACACCTATAAATGGCACAGCAGCAGAGTGATGATGATAATACCTGATCCTCACAACCACAGCTGGGTGAGAGTGTTTATTAAATACAGAAAGCTATCTCTACATCCATTACAAGCTCTAGGAGAATTCTGGAGGGGAAGAAATGTTCTCAACTCAGCATTCAGTCCTTGAGACACTTCACATTAGAATTTTTTGCAACACTTGACCAGAGACCGAGAAGGAAGTAATTGATGTGGGCAAAGCAATTATGGGAAATGGGGAATCTCAAGGCAAGAGTCTGTGGGATCTCTGTCTACATTTTTTTTCTCCCATCATAGTTTTTTTCCAGTTTGATGAACACTGCACACAACATACAATGTTAGGCCGTGTTATTTCAGTCCTTTTCTCATTAGTCTTGGGAGTGAGGATAACAAGCTCCAAGAGAAGGAAACTACAGCTACACCTCACACTAACTAACACAACTTATTCATGGGAGAAATCTCTTTTATTAAATTAGGTCTTAGAGGGAAACTGAACCACAATGATAATTTCTGCTCTAAAAGACTGCTGTCAGCTCACATGTCATCTTCCTTTTGTCCCTGAACTGTAAGTTCACACATTAGCACTTTCTACTGGTATATTTTGCAAAATCATCATAAAACCTCAACTATATTTCGGGTTCAGTGAAGTATCCCCAACACTGGTACATTCAGAATTCAGGAATTCTCCAATTTTGTGCTGCCTGCCTGACTCACTACAGGGTATCATTATGGCATCAATTTCAGAAACACTTAAATGCACATTAAAGAAATTGAAACAGTCTGCAATATAACCACCACTCTTACTTACCAGAGTAATACTAGCTCTTTTTTTTAGGCTTTTGGATTTTAACTTTTTACATTCCATGACATATTTTTCTAAGCGGATTTTTATCACTTACAAAAACTATGTCAAATCTTAAGAAAAAGAACTCAAACGGCTACATGAAAATTAGGATAGATAAGTGAGTAAGCTTGCCAAGAGCAAAACCATAAAGTAGACAAGATAATTCATAAAACCTTGAGAAAGTAAAACACAGAGACATATCTAGTTAATGATGAAGTTTCTCTCATTACAATTTCCCAGTTACTCAACATAGCTTTTGGATGAAGAAGCTGGGTTTGTTCAAAGCATATATATTAAAAATTGTTTGTGGAATTTCCATCAATTTACCTTCTTCAAATTTATTTCAGTTACTGGAGAAATGCATCTATGTAAACTATCATGGGTTCAGTACTTTCCAGCACACTGGCATTGGCCATATAGGAAATAGTTACATAGAAAGCAAAATAAAAGCAACACTATCCATAATACCTTCAGACACTTGTCCTTAATTCTGAAATTATTTAAGACTATCCTTGAGACCAGATAACTCTGGTCCATTTGCTCTATTCACACATAAGAAACAGAGGATGGGGATGACTTCTCAGCAGTCTAGAAACCAAGGTCTCCTAGTACCAATATTGTTTAGGCACCTAAACTAAATTTTGCCTGAACGCTGCTGGCTAACAACTGCATTGTGTTCAGGAACTCAATCTAGAATTTAATTTGAAGCTTCTATTAAGGAAGAAAACAATCATCTTTTCCCCTTAAAATTAATAATCTCTAGTAAAGAGGGGAGTATACAGTATTTAGGAAAAAGAGTACATAAAACCTGAAGTCATGCAGGAGCTATACAAAGTTCCTACATACCTTTCAAGTACAGTATTTGTAATGTATGCACTGCATTTCTAAAAACAGTTGGCTTTCTTTACATGGAAATTCATAGGTGAATAATCAGTTCCCTCCCTGATTACTTTCCACTGAAGACAACCTCACTTTAGATCTGACTTTAATACACATGTATCCAAGCAAACAAATGAAACATCCAGAGTTTGTTGCCTGTCACTTTCATTTTGTTCCTGTTTCATGAACCATAGTATGTCACAGCCACATTAGAAGGAGGCGGGTGAAGAGCACATCATATAAGTCAGGAGAGATAAAGCACAAATGTGCTGAGAGGCAGGCCTTGATTTACAAAAGCTGAAGTGTAGGATGTGTGACAGTGCTCGTCTTGTGGCAAATGAAGCATGCTTTCTATGGAAACCCCAGCGGCCTTTCAGTTTCTCAAGCTGATCACAGTTTGCATGGGAAGCATAAACTGGGACAAAACTCAGGGAGTGAGGCTGTAATCCAGTTCCAAACCATATGGCGAACCCAAACCACAGCTACATGTGTAACCACTGGAGCTGACCAGGAGGCACAGACAGCAGTGCCCTGACACAAGCCTGACCTGTGCTGCTCTGCAGAGCTGCTCTGGGCCAGCCCTTCTATCAACTCTGGGTAGCAGCAGCTCTCAGGAACAGCAGCTTTCTGTTTCCCACAGCTCTATCCACTCAGCTGTCTGTTCTTACTCTCTCCTCTCAAAATTTTAAGGTAATTGCTTATTTCAAGGGCATTTGGTGTCAAATACACTGAATTTCTGTAACTTTTATGGAAGGCACTCTGTTAGTGCTTCTACTGAGGAAGGTAACACAGCTCAATGCAATGCTCAACCTTGACTAGATACACTGGTGGGGGGGGGCAGGGAGGGGAAGAGAGGAAAAACCCCTGTAAACACGTGGGAGGAAGGAAACTTCAGGAAAGCAGGAAGAGTTTCTTCCTCATACAATGGAAGGGCAACATGTGCTACTCCTGGTGGCAGACCACGGTGAACATTAAAGACTTGCAGGTGTTCAGACGCTCAGTCCTGCAAGACAGGGCTAGAAGGAGGAAAGCCACGTGTGTGAACAAGTGCAACTATCTCTAATTTAAAGTCGCTGAGCTGAAATTTAATGTGCAAGCATTGTTACATGATCACTCAATCCCTACTACCTTCTCTAATCATTTTCTTCTCACCATGCTAAGGGACAGAATTAACATTTGAGAATAAAGTCTGGTCTAATACAGATTAGCTGTTCTTACATTTTAAAAATATTCAAACCAGAAGAAAGCTTCAACCAAGTTTGTTTTTCTATTAGACACCAGAGATCCCTGCAGGGATCACTTACATCTTGTATAGATTCACTGGTGTTTATCGCATACTATATATTATGATTTTAGTAAGAGTCATCAGCTGTCAATTATAAACCTCCAGAAATTCATGTTAATTTATAAGGACGCTCACAGAACTTAAATTCTCTGTTTATTAAAGAAAAGAAAAATTACCTATATTCTGCTGCTTTGCACAAAGACAATGATATCAAAAGATTATTTAAATGTAATAAACTAAACCACTACAGTTAACAGGAGTTTGTACGTAATTAAATTTGGCCTAGCAGAAACTCAAAGCTTTTCTAGTTAAACATATCTAAGGGTGAAACTTTGCTCATAAATCTCAAGAAAATCTGCAGCATGCCTTTTGAGTCCATATGAGCTCTGTAGTTTTTAATTAAATACAGCATAAATAAATGTAATCACTGCATCAGTTTCTCAAGAGCAATTTATTTGCAGTAAGATCAAACATGGAATTAATGTAAAGCAAAAAGAATGATTTTTCAACCCCACTGGTCTGCCTCTCCTGTTTACCCATAAACTTAATTTAAGGCTGAATTCCTACCATTCCTTTGATTATTTCTCATGCTTGATCTACTATGCAAATAAATTATCACAGCAAGTTTTCAGGGGACTTATTTTCAGTAAAGAAAGGGGAATTGGCTACGAATTAATTACTAAGCACTAACCTACAGACAAAAATTGTTGAAGGACTCTTGTATTCGTGATTGTTTATCTAGAATATGAAATCAGATCAATAAATACGTGCAGTTACAGGAACCAAGAATTTACTCATAAATAGTGCCATTTCTTGTTCATCCACCAAGTCAATGGGTGCTAGAAATAGGCTATTTTTTATCAAGGGGAACAAATGGCAATTTGCTCCTTGTAAAGAGCTAGACCAATCTATACAATGCATAATATAAATAATTCTAATGCTAGCTTCTATAAAAGATATACAAACTATACAACACTGAAAAAGCTAACAGAAGCCACAACTGTTCAGGTAACTCCCTGCTTTAAATATTAGAGATGTAGTTCTGCTGCATTAAAGTTTTCATGTGCCAAGCAATCCACCTCCATCACTCACTACATTATTCACACAAATTTACTGTACCCATCATAGCTCTCATTCTTCATAGCCAGACAGATCAATCCACAGATTTGATCAGTAACTGACATTATTCCTGCATTTCCTACTGAAATTATATAATAAAGAGTCAGGTCACATTTGGTAACTGCAAGACTCCAGCAACACTTTCGGAAGTTGTTTTATTATTTTTTTTCAACTAGATTTTAAAATGCAAGAATGTTAACAGAATTTACATTCCATTTCACTTATAGAAAAGTAACTGGTTATTACTTGCAAATTATTGTCAAAGCTCCTGCTGACATTAATAGCACAGGATAAGAACGAAAACACATTTAACAGCTTTGAATTGCTGATTAATAAACATCAAAAAGCCTAATTCTAGTAACTTACAAAACTTCCTTTTTTGTGCACTTGAATAAAACATGAAACTTTTAAATCCATATACTTATTTGCTCATCAGGATTGTAGTTAGGGATACAGGTTTGGCTTACTGAGGACATACATGAGTGAGTATTAATAAACTTAAGTCCTGTACCTTGATTAAAAGAGTCTACCAATTTCCTCTCTTCTGCATCCCACCTGGAAACACAGGCGTGAACATTTGTGGGGCAAAGTAGGGTAAAATTATTTGAATAACCTTATCAATGATAAAAAAGATGGATGAGATGAAGTTCAATAATAAATTAGATGCAATTATGTCTTGCAACTTTTTTCCAAGTTATTTTCTTCATAATGAAAAGCAAAACTTATAGACAGCAACAGTAATGTTATACTTAGATAAAGGTTTTGCCTTTTTTTTTTTAGGAATTTGGAACAGTTCCAAGAAAAGGCAGCACAAAATGCTGCCTGACTGGTAATCTCTGGACAATTACATACAAACTTGCAGTGTAAAAACATTCATGTCAGAGGCTGGATTCCTTTGTTTCAGATCATCCAGACCCCTGCTACTCAACACCAGTCAAATGAGTTTTGAAATTCTGTCATTTATGTGCCCCACATCAATACATTATACCAGCTTTAAATATTATCAGCAGCTCATAACCTATGTAGAAATTAGTCTTGAAAAAAAGGCCTGTAAACTATCTTTGAAAATAAAGTTCAATTAAAAGTGTTTTGACCAGAAAAAAAAAAGGCAACACAAGAAAAGTACATCCACCAAGCTCATATTTGAATTTGTACATGATGTCTCTTGTCTCAAGCAATTCTTAGAAAGCAACAGCAAAGACTCAATAACATAATCTATTCTTTGATCACTAATGAGTATATAAATGAGCCCTCAAAGATATGAAAGGCACAGAAATATCTGAAACGCACAGAAAGGCACAGATCATAATTCAAGCTTGACTGCAAGTATAATTCCTCAGCTGTCATTATGTTCATACTACAGGCTGGGTTTATATCTTAGAAATATATTGCAGTGCTGTTTCCTTGACTCTTTGAAAATAAAGCTGTGTAGAATGTTTTGAACAGTGCTGTCAAAATGGTTTTCATTTACAACCAAATAAAAACCAGTTGCATCCTAAATGCTCATCTTTAGCATTTCCTCCCATCCTTTTTTTGGGTGGGAGCATCTCTGTATGTTCTCTAAGAATTCATGTAAGAGTTGAGGCAGGACAAGGACAAATCCCACAATTCCCATAATTAGAAGTACAGAGCACTAAGACAGTCCCACTTGATCAGCAGAGCAAAATATATCAAGGCAGGAAATTCAAACGTCTTCTGGACTTAACTTTTGGGAAAAAAAAGGGTTCACTTACCAACTTAAAAATGCATTAAATTATTCTTGTAAAACTAATAGAAACTGGGGAATGAGGGGAAAAGTAGTTGGGATTTAATTCTATACACTAATGAATTTGGAAGTTCATCTATGAATACTTTTTGGCAGCAATCAGTAAGATTCTTTGTGGGAAAAATTTTGAGACTATTATGTTGGCCTTTCTCTTATCAAGTTTCTGTCTTTCACTTCTGATTATTACAAATCATAATTACTTGGCTGTTTTGTCTAAGAAAGAAGATTTTAAACCCCAGAAATCTGGTCAGCAAACAGGGAAAATTTGTATAGCCATCTGAGCACAGAACAACAACCGTGTTTTGCAGAAAAATATAACTGTGTCAGCACCAAAAAAGCAGGCAATGGAAGATAATTATATGAGCAAGGGAATACACAATATCCTTAAAGCAAAAAAAAAAAAAAAAAAAAAAAAAAGAAAAAAAAAAAAGGCAAAATCTTGGCTTTGAAATATTGTCTGACAGCTCCAGAAAGAGATTCACAGGCTGGAAATGAATTGAGCACAAGGCTTACGAAAATTTCAATACAGAAAGTGATGGGAGAAATGGGCACGGAAACTACAGTGTTTTTCAATTCAAGAATATATATGAAAGAAGCATAAACAGAAGAAATGCTAAAAACGAACTACCTCTATAATAAAATATGACTATGAAGCTATAAAATATGAGATGGAAGACAAACAGAGCTATGAAACAGATTTGCTGTGCTGAGAAGCCAAAATGAAAAGCCAAGGAACATGAGATAATAGGATGATAAAGGAGTGGTACAGTCCATCTAAAAAGCAAAAAGATAAGGAGTTCACCAAGGATACAAAGTAAACAAGGAAAATTTGAATTTCTGAGATGACTAGCCAAAAACATGCGCAAAGTGACTATAAGACAGAACACGCTAATCTCATACCTAAAAAGCTATTAAGTAAATGGATAGATAGACCAAACCACCAAAATCAACAAATGCCCAGTTTTACTTTCTATGAAGCTGACTACTGAGGAGATAAAGACAGGTGTGACTAATCAGTAAAGCCCTACTATGGGAGCAGGATAGAGATGGGCCAGGGTGATGTGCCCATGAAGCTCAGGGAAGGATGTGGGCTAGGACTGATCACAGCTGTTGCAAAAAAGCTGGCTTGATCTCAACACCAAGAGGACTTGAGGGTGGGTTTTGCTTTAGATAAACTATAAACAGCTGAGAGAATCAACTGGTGCTGTATTTCTCCCTGAGTTCAGTAAGAGTGTAAATGTCTCCCCGAGTTAGCCAAGCTAGTATACACAGCTCAGCCTCAGCGGTATTGTGACTGAGCTGTACCCTGCAATTGCTTTCCTCTGTTATGTGTGATTTATGTCTGCATTGTGCTTCCAGTATGCTTTGCATCCTCGCTGCTAAAACAGAAATCTCATTTACCATCAACTACCTTCAAATAAATAAATAGATCTGATGCTAAACATTATACCTGGCAACAAGTCAACAACATGACCTTGACATAACCCTGACATAATGTGAGAAACTGGAATAACACAACTCTCCAGAAGATGTATGAAGCACATCCAACAGTAAAAAATATTCCTAAATTAATTTAAGACACTTCAAAGAAAAACTATTGGGAAGACTAATGGAAGATTCGCAGTTTAAAAAGTGTTTTAAAACACTTTTTTAAAGTTTTTAAAACACTTCTTAAGTGTTTTAAAACACTTTTTTTAAGCCTGCATGTTTTAAAACATGCAGGCTCTTATAACCCAAAGAAAAGGCTGAGGAGACATAGCTCCAACTAAACTCCATCAGAGGCTGATGCCATTTTTGTGAAGAATAGACACAGGTCAGTTCCATGGTCACCAGCTCAGCAGTCATGCTTAGCCAGCATCCTTAGCCAGATCCTTGAATAAACTGGAGCTTGCTTATCAATCATATTGGCTGCGTGCTTGTCTTCCCTCACCACCCGCGGCAATACCTACATACCTACCTGGGCTTTATGGAGAACTGCCTGGATCTTCAGTTACCAGCCCATATCCTTCCAAGGGAGTCTGTTCTCTCGTGCAATTTGCATTTTTAGAAGAGTATGCTCTGCACACATTCTAGTTTACATTCTGATGACAAGTCTGCATCCATTACAACAGCACTCTAGTTAGTATATGATGAAATTATGCAAAGGCAGATTCACAAAGCCCTTTAGGGACAACCCTAATGCCAGTGAAATCAGTCACAAACACCCCACAGTTTACCTTTTGTTAAATTACATCCACAGGATATTTAAGTCATACCTACCTAAACTGTTATTGCTGCTAGTTGGCCAGGAAGCTACTCTATCTCTTAACTTTTTATTTTTACAAGAGTAATCCAATTTCACAGAAAGCTCCACTTCCTCCTTCTTGATTTCCTGTACCAGTTCCATGCGGCACTGACTAAAATCCTGGAAGGAAATTTTTCCATTTTCATCTGCTCCCAGCTGGTGCATGATCTCTGCAACAGACGCCTCCACATTCAGCTGGCGGCACACCATCAGCAAGTCATTCCTAAAGATATTTTTAAGGGAAAATGGGGGTGGGGGAAGATTGGAAAAGTGGGAACAGAGAAAACAAAAAAAACAAAAGCTTAGTTTAGAAGAAAAGGAATACTAGCCCTGTCTAATCTGGATATGCATTTATGCACAGGCATTTAAAACCACTAAGCCAACTACTGAAGGAAACAAAATCTTAAAACAATTTCTCCAGCATCTGAATGATGACAGATGCATATTTATCAAATGACAAATATTCTCATTCTAAATAAAATGTGGGCAAACCAATTCAGCCAGATCTGAAGCAACAGCTGCTCTATGCTGCCAAATCTCCTGGGTGCCCTATTCTCTCCAATTAGAATTTTTTTTTTTAAAAACTACCACTACTTTGCTATTCTCACATTTCACTGCTTCTTTCCTGCCATCCTCTTCTTAAACACTTTTTGAACTGGATTGCACAGCACTACCATACCAATTTATACCACAAATAGCATGAGTGTGTTTCTATGTTATGGCTTTTTTAAAAAAGCTTAAAAACAATATCACTTTTTTCTGTGTTGTACAAAATCTTTCAGTAGAAGGAAGGCAAAGGAAATGTGTAATATTTCTATTATGTGAACTATTAGTAGATTTAATAGTATTATTATTATTATTTCATTACTAGTATCAGGGCATCATTCAGAAGGTTTCTGTGAAAGCATGATACATTGAAATACTCAAAGTTCTTGCATGAAGAGCTTCAATGAAGTAATTTATTATCAGAATCAAGGCCCATTCTATTCTACAGAAAGAAGTTGTACATTGGATGGAGGTCTGTAAGTCTCTTCTATGCAGAAATTCCACAGGTGCAGAAACAGAATTCTTGTTGGAGTAGTTTACAATAAAATTGGATAATAATGATCATAGTAACAAAACTGATAGTAATGATGACGAGAATGATGAAATAATGACAATAATAACAACATGAGGCATGTAGTTTAAAAAGAAACAAACAAAACCCCAACAAAAATAGCAGAATGCAATCAAATCTCTACTTATGACAAGAAATAACTTCATTACAGAAGAATTCATCACACAGGCCAAACACAAGCTATGCTTACCCGCAGTTCAATTTTTACTCAGAGTTTTGCTCTTAGATTTGAATCTGATCAATTAATAAATAATCTCCATGGCTTAGTTCCTTGTTTTTAAAAATTAAAACAACACAAATACAATCTCACAAGGGTGTTGCAAAGAAAAATAAGGATGACAGCATATTTAAATTTTTACATGGGGAGTGACAGATACAATTCAGCTATGTCTGTTTCTGTTCTCTTGGAACAGATCAGACATAGCCTCAGATTGAGGGACTCTGCAGAGATGCGCTAATTTTGAAATGAGTACCAGGAGAAGCAGTGCAGGGTGATTTTGCCATGGGATTCCAGGACACAGGTCTGTTGCCCTGGCTCCAGAATTAATCTGCTATACTGGGGCAGAAGGAGGCTGTAGCACTGGTAGCACACCTTACACCGCCCTGCTCATGACAATTGTAAAGCTTCTATTCCACTACAGCCCACAGAGACATGTCCAAACCCAGTTCTGGTTCCCTACAATCTAAAGGTGTTACACAAATGCAAACTGATTTATAAAGGAAATCTCACAAAGATTGTTCCACTACATAACACCAATGAGAAACCATATTATTTTCTTAAAACAATTTAAAATTTCAGACAGTAAAAAGTTATCATCATTTTGCCAGGAAACATTTAATCTTTGCTAATGCAACTTGCAGTCTAGGCACACAAACACCTTTTGAAGAGGAAATTCAAAATTATAAATGCAGCCAAGCTCCCTAGAGGCAAACAGAGTAAATAAACAATGTAGGAAAACCTGTTCCATGCAGTTGTATCGTGACTCACTTCCAGACCAATACTGTAGATAAACAGTAATCTAGTTGAAACATTAATTTTGAAATGACTAATCAAAACAGGACTGACTACCAGAGCACTCAGAGGCAATAAGAAGTTGCTGCTCTAAAAGATGCACTAAAATTACTCCAGATCACTTCCTGTTTTTGGTAGTTGGCTGTTTAGTTTAGGTCCCTGGTACAGCCACCAATCTCCACAGCATCCTGGACACACTGCTCCATTTGCTCTGACTTTCACAGCAAGTCAAGCCCCTGACTACTTAAACCAAAGAATCACATCAACTCTACAGCTTTGACATTTCTATGAGCAACTGCAGGCAAACAGCCCTGGCAGCAATCCCAGAACTACGCTCGTCTGCAGTTAGAAGTCTTCCAAAAAACTCACAGAATGACACCTTGTGTTCTGAATAAACTTCTAACAGAGTTTTAGATGGTTAAAGAAATTATAAGGTAAGAGGTTCCAAGCATCACAAGGCAGGCTGTATCAAAATGCTTATTTCTTAATCTAGATGAACAGAGGTAATGCACAGTAATTCCAAAGTCATCTGAAATGCCAAGAATGCAGAAACCACGGTGAGTGTGTATCGCAGAAGCCCTATATAACACTATAATCTTTGGCAAAAAAAGCATCTCCAGGTTAGCACCCAGCTACAGAGAGCACTTCAGAAGGTTACCAGACCAAAAGATAATGCTCACTGCTGTCTGCAAAACATGAATAAAAACAATGTCCTCACCTACAGGGGGTGCTGGATGGATATGTAGTTTTGCGATCCACCCAAGGCCTGCTACATGTTTTGACTTTACACAGGAGAAGAAAACTGTTCAAGAAGTTCACTAGCAGATGGAACTAGGCAGCAAGTAAGACTAGTAAAGAGGACAAACACTTTCAGCAGTTCTTAGTGTGTTTTCTTAAAGAAATTATTTCTTCAAGAACCAGCAACAATCACAAAAAAGTCTAATGAATTTAGACTCGGAAAACAATTTCATTACCTTTGTCATTATCTAAACAACTACATCTCCAGAGACCTTCTCACACAGAAATACTTTAAGAGGTTATTTTTTGCTCTCCAATTTCCTCAATTATTACCAATTTTGATGGTTTAACAATGCAGAAGGTACTACTTTATCAGGTACGGATCATCCTGATAAGACTAAGTCAGCATTTCCACATTACCTTTTAAAGGAAATAGTAAGGCAAGACTGAAGTTACAGCTTCTGAAGGAATAATGAGGACAGCTTCAGAATTACTGGAATTTTCCACCTGCTGCAACCTGGATGTCCTTACAAAAGGACAAAGAATGAAGAACCACAAGTTTCCTGCAACAATACATCTGCCTGAAAGTTATTAGGAGAAAAGGCCAAAAGTTCCCATCTCAGCTTAATAAACTGCATTCATGACCATCACTGCTATTCATACAACAAACAACTGATAAACTGATGTGTAAAAAATTTTTACATGTATATTTGGAATACTCTCTGCATTGATAAACAAAATGCATTTTGTTTCAAAAAAATTTTTTTTGTTTTACTTCCTAGTGCCAGATCATGTAGTAGTAGTATTGAGCAACCCTTTTTTAAAATGAGAGTATAAAATACACAGTAACACCCATTTTTTTCATTTTTAATGTAAAGTTCCATTTCCTTATGGCTGTCCCAATGCTCCCTATTTTCTGTGTATCAAACACACTCTCGGCCCGGGGCAGTAGTTGTAAATGAGACATTTCAGTGAAGATGATGTGTTTGGCAAGGCATGAATAATGTAAGGCACGAATAATGTAAGGCAAGATGGGATGGAGAACAGGCACATCAACTGGACATGCTTGTCAAAATGCTGAGCAGTAATACTGTTGATACCGGGATCTGAGAACTTACGCTGAAGCTTCAGATTTAACATCTCATTGTGATCTGGAAGGGAATTCATACAGATGGGTTTTTTCGTGCTACATGAAAACTAAGGATGATGTAAAAGCATTGACTGACATTTGCTAGTTTTATGGGACTTTTTTTCTTTTAAGAAGCTCTGGACTGTGTATTAAAAATCAAAGCAACTGAAGACGAGAGCCCCGGGTAAGCCTGAGGCCCAAGCAGCAAGTCAGAGATACAAGTACCAAATCTCAGGCACCACAGAGCGCTTCCTCGGACACTGGACCCACAGCGCTGGGCTCCCAGGGGATTTAAAGTCTCTTAATGCTGTCTGGCTGGTGCGCCCTTGATCCTTCCGCTGACTGGCCCTTTTCCCGGTCACTGGTTGGTCCAATTTGCGGTGCATTCCCGGCCAATCATTCTGGGACGCTTCGATTTCACGGCTGGCTCATTGTCCGATTACAGTGCGGGCTGCTGTCATCAGGCCGTGAGGTCGCCTTCTGGAAAGTTCCGCTGCTGAACTCACTGGGTTCTCACCACCCCCCTCTAGTGGGCACACTCTCACACTACAGTACATTTAACTTCATAACTCACTGCATTAATTGGGCGTAAGAATTCATTACATTAATCAACAATTCATAACAACATGACATCATTAACAATTTATAACCCCACCTACAAAAGCCAATTTTATTCATAACAATAAAGTTGAAAGAAACAGGGGGAAAAAGGTCTCTAGACCAGACTACGGTCCCACAAGGGGATATTGAGGAAAACACCAATCACTTGTTTTTTAAAATCTTAAAAGTTTATTAGTAATAAAATAGTTATAGAATTAGTAATAAAATTAGAGTAATAAGAATTTGGACAATGAGGATTAGGACACTATGAGACAATAAAAAGCAAAGAATTACAGACATTTGGATGTTTTTGGACACTAAGTTGTCAAAAACATGCCTTGCGAACAAAGGAATAACCCTTAAAAGCAATAGCCTATTGCATATTCATATATCTCATACATGATGCATAAATTCTTTGCAAATTAAGAATTTTTCTGGCTTTTGTCAACTTCTTCCCCTTAATCCTGGTAGTTCCATAAAGACGGAGACAAGGTTGAAGAATGTTTGTCTTTTCTGATAAGGAGGCAGTAACTCATTAGGTGTCCTGTTGCTGTTATCTCTGTGCAAAGAGTTTCTTGATTATTTTATCTCTTTCTTGAGCTAGTAAAAAATATCTTACATCACATAGTTTCTATTTTACCATTATGTTGTAACCTAAAACTATATTTAACACACTACTTAGAGTGTTAAAAAGGATTCATACAGTATTACAAAATAACAGTATTACAAATTTAATATTTGCGAAGAGCCAATTATAAAATACGCATTTTTCACAGATATTTACTCTGTAACCACCGAGTTCTGTATAATGGAAGTCTATACAGCACTATATGGGATCTTGCACATTTGCCTGACTATAAGCACAAGAGACAAATTGTGTAACTCAGCAGACAAACTCTTAAACAGAGGAAGACAGCCAAGTAAGTCCTACCAGTGTAGAAAATATACCAGACTCAAAAAAGTGTCATCCCTCATGGATAGGTGTCTAAGCTGCTTTTTAAGAATGCCACAACCTCCACAGGTGCTCTGTCCTAGCACTTCACTGTTCTCTTCTGCAAGTTTCCTAATTTCAATTTTCCCAGATACAATTCGGGTTGCCACTTCAAAAAGGAAGTTAACACACTGTTTTCTGCCATTACAGTGGGTAAGAAAAACAGTCTTTACATATTTAAAGCCCATAATCAGATGTTCCACCTTCTTTTGAGTAAAGAATCCCATTTTTTTATCTCCAATCATCCAATCATAAGCTGCTCTTGTCTTTCTCTAAATGATCCACCAACTGAATGGACGACAGCACACAGAACTAGACACCAGTTTAAAGCATACACTGAAAAGAGACTAGAAGGCAAAAGCTGAAGTCCTGTTCTGCAACAGCACAGTTCTGTTAATTCAAGTTTAACTTGAGAACCACTATAAATCTCATAAAGTTTTTCATCCAGCACACATCCTGCATGTGTACCACCAAATATGCTAATGTCTGCTTATCCCTACTTTATGTCACTTGATTTTTTTCAAGCAATAGCTTCATCTGTCAGCACCAATTGTGACTCTTATCCCACAGCAAGTCTCCAATTTTCCTTAGTTTGATGTTATCACAGATTTAAGAAAGTTTACCCATTATTATGTCAGCCAGATCATTAATCCTTAATAATGCTGATCTAGTCCAGGCCATCCTTCTGATTTCAATTTGATACAGTATTTTATTTGTCAAACAAAGCACAGGTGTCTAATGAGCTTCAAGTATAGCTTGGAAAAAAAACCTGAATAAACTAAAGTCTCTCAGCCTAGTTCCTTGGCTTGCCTACAAGTGTCATAAAACAACATCAAAAGCCTTAAAATAGACAAGACAAAGGGCATCTCTTGTTTCACTCCCCCCACAAACTGCTGACACTAGATCTAGATTAGATGAGTTCAACCTTTTTCTTAACAAATCCATATTCAGCAAGTTGTCTGTCGACTGACCACCATCTCAACACACTTTTAAAGAAAAGCAGCATATTTTATCTTTCCCCATTTTCTGTTCTTCTGTCTTTTAGAAGAGCTCAGGGAAAAATAATGGAAATAATTCTGAGCTTGTCTTTAGGATTATTATACCAAAATCTCCAAGTACAACTAATTAAAACAAATCCAAGCACTCTTCAACTTATTTCTTCCCTCTCCATCCAATGTATTTGTTACCAGTCCTATTTGCAAGAACAATCTCACTACATGTATTATTTTCAATGTAGATAGCAAAACAAAACTAACCAAAAATCTCACATGTCTTAGCATCATCAGCACTCACTGACTCCCTCTCTTGGGTACTCTTTCTCTATTTTTTCTGTCACTTTTTCAGAACTGTTTCTATATTGTGGAACAATTTTACACTTGAAATTCCCTGCTAGTTTCAATTTCTGCATATTCCAGTGCCTGTTCACAACTACTTGCAACTTGATCCAGATCCACAACACTGAGCATCATCGGGAAAAAGATAGGGTTAACAATCAGCCAGCCCCAAAACCCCGATGTCATGCTTTATTCATAATTCAACCATCTCAGCTTCTGCTTCACAGCTCTGTCCTGCCTTGGCTGCCTCTCAAGATACTATTCCAAGTGTGCTGCCTACACCACCACCCCTTCCTCTGGGGAAGCAGGGGACGGTTCCCTTCCCACCTCCCTACCTCAGCGTGTCTGTGTGTGTCTCTCCCACACTTCACATTAGATACGGACAAGACAGCCAGCCTGCAATAGGTACCTCTCAGAACAGAAATGCATTTTACAGACGACACAAGAAATGCATATTCGACTCAGTAGAAATTGCTTAAACTTTGTGCTCTGATGACCGACTGTGTACTGATAGCACAAACTGCAGCTCTCAACCTGCAAGGACAGGGTGTCCTCTTTTTGGCTAAGGGTCTTCTCTCTGGAGAAAGAACTGTTGCAGGCAAACAAAGGTCCATCTGTCCAAGGAGAAACAGTTTGTCAACAGAATCTCTGCCATTCTACACTTTCTTTTCTGCGGTTCACTGGTTTCAAATATACTGCTAATACACAGTAACAATTCAACCTACAGACTCTTCCACGTGATTAGAAATTATCAGGAGCACAGCTCTCATTCAGAGATGATCTGGTTTACCTGGCTTACCCTCAAAAATTACATATGGGATTTCATTGAATAATCACTAATACTACAAAAATATTGATCTTTTTTGACAAATATTAAAATGTACTGCTGCAGAAAAACTCTCAGAAGAAAGGAGACATTAAATTTGCTGATTACCAATTTAGCATTATGGTGACATTAACACAGTTCAACTAATGCAAAACTCACCGCACTAGGATGAATTCCACCTATGTACTATTTATTCTAAAATATGCATATGAACATTCACAGTAAAAAAAAGTGGATTTGAAAAGCCATGTATCCAAAGCATAACTTTTCCTTCAGATGCCATTTGAAGCCCATCCTTTGGACAACACTCAATTAGGCACAACACAAGCCTTGTTAATTAATGCCTTTCGTCTACCACCTGAGACACCAGAGTCTCAGTAAAATCTCTGTTGTCCTTTTACACTTCTGAAAATGAAATAACTTTTAGTGAGATTTCTTAGTTCAGATCACTTGGATTGAAGCATGTTTTAAAAATCAAGAGGACATAACCAGAGGGATCACAACTACCTCCCAAGCTCATTTCTTACCCCCCTCCACCATCTTGTGCCAACATTAAAAGTCACACAGCCAGATAAAAAAAGTCACAACTATAAACTGGCCATGCAGCAAAGAAATATTTCTTACCAAACTAGTGTACAGCTAAGGTAACTCTTTGAACAAATTCTTGTGCAGACATAGTGAAACTTCAGGACCATGCACAGCAGATCATCACCTGGCAGAAAAGGCTGACTTAAAAAAATCATGAGACCCTCCACTAGAAATTCACAATTCATTGTGTAAAGAGTGCAGGTGCACAGATTAGGGGTGTATATTTGCAAGAAAGGCCAGGTGCTCAAGTATTTTGTGAGGTTCCTTACTCCCAGTCAAAACATGTATGACCTGCTGCTTCAGTCAATGTCAGGTCATCTCTAGCCTACCCCAGCAATCAGAGACAAAGAAGATTTAGAAAAAATCTTAGAATCCATCCACAACTACCAGCAAAGTATTTGCACATGGCACCCTCAAACAATAAACACAAAGGAGTTATCTGGAAGAATGCTTTTCTCATTCAAGTGCCTCCCAACACTGTCAACCAGTCAACACATCCTTGAATTTCAAACTATAGGTCTTGGCAAATTAGTTCTAAAAACATATGGAAAGTTGCTCCCTAGGAACATGAGCTAACCAACCGTGATTATGGAGAGTACTAACTGCCTTGTCTGCTGCAATGGAAGATGCAATCACACATGAGCTGAACAAAACCATAGTCCCAGTGATACTGCTAGAACAACCACCATTGGTTCCTGTGTAATAAATGCAGGGCTGTGGACTTGCTAGAAAGACCAAGCACCAAAGCATCGTATGAGGGCTCGAGCTCCCTACCACCCTTAGGAAGAAAGTAACAGAGTGTATTTGTGAAGTTGATCTTTCAGAATTGCCAACAAGAAAACCAAGAAAACACAAAGCCAAAAAATTCCCAGTTTAAAAATTACTTGTTTTTTCATCACAAAAGGGAAATTACTGACTTAAAAATTACTGACTTTAAAGAGTGATTAACTTCTCTTACAGTAATAACCCAACTAGCATGGTATTTTCAAGAATCTAAATTTAAAAATAAAATCAGTAACAAAATTAATAAATATAACAAATAACTTCACTGCTTAGAAGCCAGCTGGATGGTAACTTTCAACAGGATTGAAAAAATTGACATTTGTATTTTCAAGTGAATTACTCTTTGGTCAGTTTTTCCACAGTACAACCTATCTGGAAAACAAGGTCCTAAGAAAGAAAATACAGTAACACCATGTAACAACAAGCCTGAGATAAATACTTTAGTCCCTCTTACCAGACTAATAATGCCGATGAGGAAAGGAAAAAAGGAATATATAAAACACACCAAGTAACTCCACTAACTTTAAAACGTTAACAGCTCCAGCTAAAACACCCTTAAGCTGTCTGATGTTTACATAAGAACTGGAGTGCTAACCAATTAAAAAATATATTATGTTCAGACAATTCAAGTTTGAATACATTCCTTTGACTGTGTGCCAGTTGTAAGAAATACAAACTTTGAAATACATACTCCCTTAATGAATGTTGATTCTTGGTGTATTTTCTAGACACTGTATTTAACAAAGGGGATACCTTTTTCTTCATCCTAAACTAAGTATGTCTCCTTGGCTTCACATCCACCCTTCAGGTTTTCCCTGTAACTTATTCCTTTTTTGGTTATGATGCTCCAAGAGGACCCAGGGAAGACAAAGTTGGACTAAAAACCCCACAAAATGCTATACAACTCTGGAATCATTGACTAAGGCAAGTCCCAGGAGAAACAGAAAAAACAGACTATAATCATGTGAGAAACGTCACAGTGCTTCCAGTCACCGTTTTACTCGGCATATATCTACCACACAGTAAGTATTGTGCTGTGTCCATATAAAAACAATCCTTCAGTTACATGGATTCCAAACCCTGTGACAGCCTCTTAATGGAGATGGATGAAGACTAAAATTAAGCCTAGGAACAGAATCTGGGAGCTGAAACTAAAGCAGCAGTGCAAGGACAAAGTACATTTTACCAAGGTTTGGGGGGGTGGCTTGGGAGTTTTGGAGATTTGGGACTTTTACCCCCTGGAATTTCTAAAACTGAGCTGGTTTAAAGAAAACACAGAGCAAATAGTCCAGACCTCAAGTGAGAATAAAATCCTGTATTGAGGTCTTTTTTAGCTTCAAGGTAAGAAGAGCCCAGCTATATGAAGAGCCAGACTGAAGGCAAGGACTATGCAAAGCTTTGTCCCAATCTTACTGACATTTTGCAGACTGCTTCTAAATGATGTCTCCTTGTTAGATAGCTGGATTGAGACCAGACTTAGGACTGTACAGTACTGGGATCAAACGTCTTTTGAAATTTGAAATCCCAATAGCTGCAAAACTAGCAGAATAAATACTACTTCTCTCACAAGACTTCAAAGGCAGTTTTTTATTTCCACCTGTTCTGTTAGAGTTGACCTTTTATAAACCTCTTGCTTGTAGGATAAACAGCTTTATCACTGCCTAGCCTGCTGACATTTGAGCACTCACAACAGCATGTTCCTGATAAAACTTTCAACCAGCACAAAATACCCTGCAGAGATTAGATGCATAATATTAACTTATGCCCAAAGTAAGTATTCAGACATCCTGACTGCACATGTTCACATGACTTCATAAATGGTCATTTTATGGATTTAACACGTGTTTTACCAACAGTGGTAACCTGACTGGTCACAGACAACCCACACCGATTTTGCTGCTTCATTTTATCGGTCCTTAAGTGCTTCAATAGGTATTTCTTTAAATGTTAAGCACAGAAGTTGAAGCACATTAGCAAAATCAAACACTTCAAAAGAAAGTTACATTAAGTGGTAACGGAGAGTAACAGAGATCGTAGAAGACTAAATCCCCTCCCTTAAAAAGTCAATGAATAGATTAATACTTTGTCTTCTTGAAAATACTGGGTTTTCTCCTTTAACAGCATACAGCCAGTAGATGCAGAAACAATGGGGGTGGGGGAGACAGAGGTGCCAAAACACACTCAGCAAGAAAGCAGTGAATGTCCTCCTACTGTGACAACCCATTAAAAACGGAAGGACCAGCTGTACTTGCAGAAGTTTTGAGCTCCCAAAGCCATGTAACACTGAAACCACTCAGGTAACAAATCAAATCCAACTAGCTCCTTTTAACTGCTTCTGTGCAGGGCTAGAGAAGGCACATTCAGCATGTCCTTTTAACAGGCTGTATAAGCTCATTACAAAGTTAGCAGGTTTACTGGGGTTTTAACATCTCACTCTATTGTAGTGGTACTCCACTTTTACCAAGACTTTCTGTAAGACATTGACAAGTGTAAACAAAAAAAATAGTGTACACAGACAACACCGTTTTCAAACAAACTCTACCAACAAAACTTAATTCCATTATTGTTAATAGAATGACAAAGTTCTAGCTGAACTAAACACTAGCTTTACGTTTTTTCTTCACAATCTTAAAATTATTTATCCATGCTTAAAAGTTAAAATTGGAAATCTAGCGTATTTATAGCTTAATAATGAAACTAATTTTTTCTTCACCCATCATTTCCACAGCTCATACTTTCAATTTTTAAAGCAAAAGTATTTCCTGCAGATTCAAAGTTATCTTTACATTTTGCAGTGTTACAATAGAGTAATCCAAAACTGATTTAGTGACATCTGCAGTGAAAATGAAATTCATTGTGAGCTAAATGGAATTTCAATACAATCCACATATAATAAAGCTACAAGGCATTCAAGTTTCTGAAGAAGACATTAATCTAGCCTGTCACCCATAAAAACCCAGCATTCGAGGCTATATATGCAGACAGCATCAAAAAGAAAAAAAGGAAAAAAGCACACACGTCCTCAACAATTCACCAACCCTCTGAAACGGAAAATGTTTTAAACTGTAATATCAGACTCTGAAACTTTTCAAAGCAAACAGAATTAAACAAAGGAAAGCAATTACTGTTTTTTTCAGTTAACAGTTTTTTGTTAATAGCAACACAATCCAGCTACAGCTGCAAAACTAAAGTTCTGCTCTAAACAATGTTTAAGGCTGCCTTCTGCTCTCAGCAATGCTCATCCAGCTGATCTCAAGCATTAGGAATCCAGCCTTAATTGCGGAGTGCTTTGCAACTGAGTTGGGGTGGTACTTTTTGGTTGCTTGCTTGGTTGGTTAGTTCGTTTTTGTGAAATTACTTCTTGTTGCAGAAGTACCGTAAGACTGCCAAACATTTGCAAGATGTTAAAATAATAAAGTAACAAATATTAACCCCAAAAGAATCAAAAGCCATTTCAGTACAAGACAACAAGTTAAAACTCTGTTATTTTCTTAGTACTTTTCTCTAGCTAGATGCTGCAAAATTTCAATATGCACATGTCAATGCAAGGCTCAGAGACACTGATTTAGCATTTCATATCCCATAGCTCAGTGTCTTCTGGATTCTAACCAACAATAGCACATCCTTAATTATGTTTTATTGCTTTAATATCATCCTATTTAGAGTCTGAAATTTAATCAGTATCTCAGGTGAGAGCCTAAAAATTAATCAGTATCCCAAGGCATGCTCCTCCTCTCCATCTGTGCCTGTACTTCCCTTCTACTATTTAAAGAGATTTATTACAGTTTGATGCACGACAAAGGATTTCCACAGCTGAGATAACATGTTATTTCATTAGGAATGCAAACATCTCTTTTCCCCGTGCAATATGAACTAAATAAATATATACAAAATGTCTGCCTTTGCTGCAAATATAAAGATCTTGTTTTCCTTAACAGCTCTGGAGCTGGAAAAAAAAGAAACCTTATAAACAAACTGCTGCATGTGCTAGGCAAAGAAATGACTGACCAAGCTTCTGGCCTGCAAATAGGAGGGATACTAATTTTCAAAGATAAAATTTATACTCAGTAGCACCTGCAAAGCAGCAATTTTCAGTCCCATTGCATTGAAAATAAACTAGTGTTTAAAAAGAAGCTCATGCTAATAATAGGTTATAGATCACAGCCAAGTCTAGTCCTAATACACAAGGAAGGAGATGATTTTAAAATGCTAGCTTCTGTGTTTTCAGCTCTTTATACAGATGCCTGGGCATTTATTGCCATGTTTAACCTGCTGTGAAAGATATTGTGAGGTGCAGAATTCAGCCTCCAATCTCCACTGGGGCTGCAAGAAAGGCAAAAAAATTGTTGGCCACGAGGATGAGCAAAGAGAAGTCCAAAGAAGCAGGGCAAGAACAGGAAAACCAAGCAACTGGCCCATATGAAACAAAACAAAACAAAAAAGCCCTACAAAGAAACAAACACAGAAACCAGACAAACAGTATGCAGAAAATGGCAAGATGAAATTTAGTATAAAAGCAGACATAACTTTTTTGCCTTTCTTTTAATTGATTACATTAAAAAGGATGCAATAACCTAAACACTAGGGCTCTAAACAACAAACCCACTCTCCTATACTTTCAACAGGGACACGTGAGTCCATAAACCTGACAGAGTTGTCTATAATACTATGGTGGTACATACTATATAAAAACATCCAAATCCAACTGGACAAGTCTCCTCCTGCATAAGCCACAGCCTTAAAACACAGTAGAAGCAAAATTGAGTAACTACAGAAAGCAAGAAAGGCATTCCATTTATACAACTCATCACCCAGGCTACCTAATGAAGTGAAGTCATGTAAAAAATAATTTCTTAAATATCCCTTCGCGATTTTGTCACACATACAGAGATGTAAAGGAAGACAGTAATTTATAACATCATGTTCTCTGATAAAGGCCACACCAGTTCTGCCTTGAATGCACAACTCCCTTCTGAAGCAAAGTATTAGCAACCTTCAACAATGACCCCACCACCTCCTGAAAGATTTTCAACCACCACCCAAGCCCTGGGCTTTATTGCCATTTCATCATGAAATTCAATGTCTCTACTCAGACATATCCTGGCGTTTTCAACACTCTCGTTCAAGCAAGACTCTGAAACACCCACTTTGAAGAAATCAGAATACAAATTTGGGACAAAATTTAGGGAATGTGGATTAGTCGATCAGAAACGAGTAGTTTGTGTCACGGTAACATCTCTCAACTGTCTGTATGAAACACTAAAACATTAATATTCCCCGAGTAAGGTCTTTAGATTATAAATACACAGAGAGTTTACATTGCAGGAACACATGACAGTACAGAAAAGCAAGTGTGCTCTGAGGAGACAGTGCACATTTTACGTGAACATCACAAGCTTTCAGACATCAGAATAAATTCTGTGAAGACCATAAACAAATGGAAAGAGAAGCAGTCTTAGCACACTCGTTGGAAAGTAGACATTTTCAAAGTGTGAAAAACAACTGTTCACTTTGAAAATTTAAAAGGTTTATTAAACCTTAACAAAAACATAATAAAAGGACTACATAAGGAAAAATTTGCAGGGCTGGTTTTGCATTTCAAAACCACAACTGTCAAAATAATCATTAGACTGAGTGGGGAAAAAAGAGTGTTCAGGGAGCTGTTTAGATAAGAAATATCACAACCCTGGAACTTTATTTTGAAAGTGGCTGCCAGTTGTTACAGATTATCAACAACTTTCTGGCTCCAAAGAGATGGCAGTGGGAATTCAATTAGCCTTTCTTTGGGGTCATATTCTCAGGTTACAGGTTAAATGGCAAACTAAAGAAATTCCCTCACTGTCCCAGTTCTCTAGAGGCACGTACTAATAGCAAGCAATAGCATAAGTTTCATTTTGAAATGCAAGTTTCCACGACCTCTGGTATATCCCGCCTTTTGAAATTCAGTATTTTTTAAATTATGGTGTGAGAGCTCAGAAATACCACTGCCACAAAACCAACTCCTGACCAAAACACACTGCCAGTGCTTCCAGACACATAAACATTCCACTATGGCTTATTTCCAAGTCTCTACTGCAAATGTACAAGCCCACCCTTCACCACAATCCATCAGCCTGCATGACACTCCTCGAACTCTCTGAGGACCAGCAGAGGAATTTAAACGAAACTGCGTAATAAGAATATTGATTAAACCGTACTGACGAAACAAAATCATAGGATCCGGAAGAACAGTATGAGTTTTCCCCTAGATTGCCCACGAGCGGCTTTTTTTGTGTTTACTTGCAAAAACCACCTGCCCAGGGCACGAGGTGATAAAATCCAGGATCGGAGGCGTCACCTTTCAGCCCCGGCAGACGTGGAAGTGCTGCGGGCAGCGTTCGCCCGCTATCCCGGGGAGCTCTCGGTGCCGAGGCCCCGCTGGAGCCCCTGGCGCCGGTGCCGGCGGCAGCGGGGCGGGAGCCGCGGAGCTCCCACCACTGCTCCAGCTCGCCCACAAGTTGAGCTCCGGAGAACGCGGGGCGAGAGGAGCGACGGGACGGCTCCGTACCAGCAAAGAGCCGCCTCCCGCTGTCGCTGCCTGCTGATGAAGCCATCCCCATCGCCGGCGCAGGTCTGGAAGAGGCGCCTCATCCTCTCCTCCTCACCCGTGCTGGAGGTATCAGCGCTGCTGCTGCTGCCGGTGCTGTTCATCTCCGCTACGGCGGCTGCCGCCATCATGCGCCCCGCTCCGGAGGAGGAGGAGGAGGCGGGGAAGGAGGAGGAGGCGAGGCCGCCTCGGGCGCCCGGGATTCCCAGTCCCGCCGCGCCTGCAAAGTGCGAGCTGCTGCACAAAGCCGGGGCGGGGGCCCTGCCGGCCCCGCATCCACCGCCCGCGGAGGGACACCCGGGGCGGGACCCCGTGGGGGCTCGGCTTGGAGCTCCTGCCGGCGCGTGGCATTGTCCCGCGCCGGGATCACGGCTGGAGCCACCGGGAGCGAGCGAGCGGGCGGCGTCGCCAGCCCGGGTGCGGCTGCTTTCTCTGTTGGGGGCCGCCGAGTGCAGGGCGACCCGAACCCGCCCCGAGCGTCGCTTGTTCTCCTTGGGCTGGGCAGGGCCGGCCCCTTGCTCCGGAGGTGCTGCTTTGGCCGGTCTGTGGAAACCAAGGAAACCCAGCGTTTTCTGTAGCCCTTCGTTTTCGCTCCAGGCTGTTTGATGGGGTACTGCTCAGGCAAAAGGATTCTGAAGTGCAGAGCACCAGCCTCTCTTGACTCATCCAGTTCGTTTCTGTTATAAACGCCAATCACTTGGTTTTTAAAATTTTTAAAAGTTTAATAATAATAAAATAGTTATAAAAATAGCAATACAATTAGAGTAATGAAAATTTAGAGTTAGGACAATTACAAGACAATAAAAAGCAAAGAATTACGGACGTCCGGATGCTCTCGGGCACTTAAGCCCGATAAGCATGCCTTGTGAACAAAGGAATAATCTTTAAAAGCAGTAGCCCGTTGCATATTCATACATCTCATACATGATGCATAAATTCCTTGCAAATTAAGAACTTTTCTGGTTTTTGTCAACTTCTTCCCCTTAATCCGGGTGGTTCCATAAAGACGGAGAGAAGGTGGAAGAATGTTTGTCTTTTCCGATAAGGAGGCAGTAATTCTTTATGGGCCCCCATCATTGTCATCTCTGTGTGAAGAGTTTCTTCATTATCTCATCTCTTGCTTGAGTTAGTAAAAAAAACCCCACATACATAGGTTCTATTTTAACTACAAAACTACATTTACCATGCTATTAAAATGTTAATACAGCACTTCTAATCAATATAACATAATACATATAGTATTCAATTTAATATTTGCGAAAAGCCAATCATAAAACATGCATTTTTCACAGTTTCCACTGATCAGTTTTTACCTGCAAAGTCAACAATTCGTTTTCGTGTCCCTGAACATGTTTGTGGCCTATACCCTTCCCTGTCTCTTGGTCTCTTTTTCATTTAAAGAAAAATAGTTTTCTTTGCAGTCATCATGTGGCCAGATGAAAAAAACCAAAACCGTGCCTGTATAGTACAGCTGCTTCATTTCCTTTGGTATCTTTGCCACCCTACTCACTATCTGATTAAGTTTTGTTCAGTGCTTTTTTTTCTTATTCCTGTGAAAAGAAGTGATACAGCACCAGCACCAATCTGTTTTATCTCTAACTGGAAGCAGGTATTCTGAAACGGTCTACAACAGCATTTCAGTTTACATAACACATTATGTTTCTTACTCCATCACGTCACATGATTAATTTGGGTGAACTAAGTTTTTTCCTAACCTATTTCTTTTGAAAAAAAAGACCTTGTTATTAAGGACATACATTTCCCTCATAGCATCAGGTATTATTCCTTTCCTATTAATTAAGTCTTTGAAGATACCCAGTTCACACTACAAAACATTTTGATCTTCCTTGTTGCTGTCAGGGATTAATGAATATATAAATCCAGCAAAGTTATCACACTTGTTGCACAGTGCCTTTAAAGTACATTAACTGATGGCAAGAGTTCTAATTGTTAATATTTATTGTACCTTGATTACATAAGTCATTACAAGGTAAAGAGTTCCTCTGGCATTTTATTAACTAAAACTGCTTGCAAGTGTAAGCATGCATACACCCACTCTCATATGGTCTCGGTCTTTGCAGATTTCCAAATTACATCGCTCACATTAGTTCTTGCTGGATGACCAGGGCACTGGTAGTATGGAGGCAACACACTTCCATACTCTTTCAAGGCATTTAAACCAGAAAATATTCCAACTACCCTTTCAGATGTTCCATCTCCTGACCTACAGTGGTCTGACTCTAAGTCTTTTGGATCCAAAATACAGCAATGAGAATCTCCAAGAACACTCTCCATCCTGATGCTATCTGCCAAGCCTCACAGTTGGCCAGTTCTCAAAATTTTTAAACTAATCTCCCACTTCTCGTCTAATCTAGATAACACTTTATCTTTTGTTCACATCTTAGACGCATGCTTCACACACCAGCTTTCTTTGTGGATCAGAAATTCACCCATTCCTTATCTTCTCCCTGCTCATTGTGAACAATTTTTGGGTTGGTTGAACTGAATTTTTCCTGCTATCTCTTCCTTCTGGGGATCAGCTGTAGTTAACTTTTTTAACTACATTTGTAGTTAAAAAATTTGTACCAGTCCCAAGATTGGGACTTTCCCTGATAACAAAGCAAAAAATGTGAATTTCAGATGGCAAAACCCCCACATTTAAAACACAAACTATGCTGTGCAACAGAAAGTACAATTCTGCCTGAAGCATCCCTGGTGTGAGAGGTATGTGGTGCCTAGAAAGCTGTGAAGAGAACAAGGAAGGAGGGCAAGGAGTGAGAGTTCTGAACTGCTGTGAGTAGCAAAATAGGTTTGATATTTCTCAAAAGAAATATTTTAAAAGTTTGTATGTTTTCTGCTTAAGACTGTGGGTTTTAACTGTCAATCCGTTGGGTATTTATCTTCTTATGTAAGTTAAATAAATCTTTCATTTTTCAATATAATTTATACTGTACAATATAAATTTTCCATAATGCCCTGATTTCTAAATTCAAATAAGCATATACAAGACAGTCAATGCAAATGTTAATAACAATGCTGTAGCACTACTAGCTGCACTTAATCACCAACATTTTTATACCCAAAATCAGACATCTCTGAAAGATGAGAAGGAGACACTTGATTTCCAGAGATGCTGGACTTTTCAGAGTTTTCACCAAATCAACAGGACACCTAAGTTCATGTGATCCCTGAAAGTCAAGTCTACCTCAAATCAGATGTTGAACAATAGAAAAAGAAAAGCACTGTAAACCTCCCCAAATTTACCTATAAGTGGTTTTGCAGTAGAAAACAGCTTAAGTCACTGCATAGAAAGCTGCCAAATGACCAAAATCAACTGACAAAAAAAGAACTTCCTTCTAGATAACATTCAGCCATAGCATTTTCAATTAACCTCTTTCAAAACCCACTAACAAAACATTAAGTTAATTTGCAAGCAGGAAGTTTTAATTTAGTAATATTCCTTTGAGAAAGGTAGCCAGGGTGTGCAATGCAGAACTTTCTCAGCACCCAGAGTACAACTGTCCAGAATACCATCTCTTTCAATCTCCTAAATACTACATCCAGCCCTTTTCACACACTTGCTAAAAAGTTCCCTGTTGCTCCATGAGGTTCTCGGTTAATAGACATGTCAGGGTTATCCAAGTGACACTGTCACCCACAACACAGGTGGGCTCTCTTGGGGATATTGGCAGAGTGAGGATGGCACTAAACCATAGGTACAATTAAAACTTTGTTTTCTTAACAGGATGTTATGGTTGATATAGAAGAGAATTTATTATTAGAATGGCATAGGATTTCTACAAGTAGAGTTAACCTAGTACAATCTGTAACTAGCATGGTAGGGAATTCATAATACAATTTAACTTATAATTTCTCATCACCTGAATCTCTGCAGCTCAGGTCAGATCACAATCCATGGTTTGTTGTATCAGTATTACAATCAAAATCTCGAGGGGCTGGGGAGCCAGAAGTTGCAGGGGCTGCCTGGGAAGGCACAACAGGGCCTGGCAGCCAGGACCACCCAGCCATCACAGCCAGGTCAGCCCAGGGTATCAGAAAATTCCCTGGAACAACAAAGGGCAGGCTAGGACATGGGACCAGGGTGGAGCTGGCTTGGCCACCAGGCACTCACATAATGTGACTATGCACATGTATACCAAGCTACTAAGATGTAAGTATGCTCAGATCTAAATCTGTGCCTAGCCTAAATAAACCATGCCCAGGTAATATAAGGGCTAAATAGAAGTAATTTCCTATGTAAACCTACCTTTTTTTTTTTTTTTAAGGGAAATGAAATTAAAAACATAATTTATTTTCTATAATGTAACTTACAAAATGCATATTTTTGATGTTGCTGTAAGATAGATGGGAGAGTTAGCTATTCTAATTGCTGCCAATGCTTAGGTATTCAGACTGAAAATTTTTATGTACACTATGATCAAAAGCAATACCTAGTGGTGTCAAAGGAGAGATTATACCATGTTTCAGTCGGCTTCAGATAAAGACCATTTTTGTTTACTGACTTTCACTGTAAAAAGATTTTAAATAACAGACATATAATGTGAGTTCAAATTAATGTTATTTAAAACATCATTGTGTACAGCAAACTGCATCTGCTGCTAGCAGAGCAATGGTTTAGCTAGGAAATTGCTAAGTTAAAGTCTCATCAAAATCTTGTGTCTGAAGTTACTGTATTACCTTCTTTGTTTAGATCCACTTCTCATCACAGACCTATGCTTTCAAGATCCATCTAGAAATATAAGTCTTGTGCAGCCTTTACTGTGGAATTCTTAGCAAGTAGAGCTGTTTGAAAACTCTTACAACAGTATATTCAAAATTTTTTTTTTTTTTTGTGAGGCTGATTTTTCCGATTTTTCTCCTCCTGCTCTCAAGAGTGGTCCGCAAAACTGAGATATTTTATCTAGGATTAAAGATACTTTAGAGAGAATATTAATTTTTAGATAGAATATTAATGCCTCTTTTGAGAAGCCTCCTAATAATTTTTCGCCTTTATAAATGCTCAACCACTTTGTAAAACTGTTCTGAAAAGTGTACTTTTCATGATGATGATGATTAATAGAAATGAGAACAGTTTTGCCCCTTTTTTCAAAAATATTCTAAACTGCTCTCCTACTCAGACAGGTTCCTATTCCTGGATCTTACATCAGGATCCACATTTTGGATACAGAAAGTTAGAAATTCATTTCCTCATTTCTTGTATATACATGTAAACAAAGATATTGAATATTCCCACTATTTTTTTGTCAAAGTAGGTTATTTGAAGCTATATCTCGGTTAACAAAATACTACTTTGGTCAAAAAAAGTGGGGGCACATGTAAAGATAAATGGTCTTTTTGTAAACTGTGACTAGGAAGTAACCTCAAAATCTTTTCCTGCAAGCTGCTCATGACTGCAATAGTTAAATGTGTTCTGTGCTCCAGAAAATTTCTGCAACATAGGTTTTATTTTCGTCAAAATATTTCGGTGAAACAGCATTCTAATAGGAAATTACATTCTGGATGAATTAATCTCTCCTGGGAGCGCATCAGTTCCTGTTTCAGCAAAGACACAAGCACATGAATCACAGGTATGAAATCCTACTGCCTTCAGTCTACTCCTAAGCTCACAAGACATGGGATCCCTGCAGTTTTCATGCTGCCTTTATAACATGTTGTAGACACAGAAAGATCTGTTAGCACAGGATCATTCGACTCTCCCTCCTGTCCTCTGTCATTTGCTCACCCTGGAAACTAGAGTTTCTCAATTTAGGAGTGAGGAGTAGAAAAAGCTGTGGGAAGAACTGGGGCATATCTGACCCTGTTGGGAATCATGCTCTTCCCAGTCTTCGTTCTGGATTCATTGCTGAACTCTGTGGACGCCTTGAGGGCACTGAAGCTTTGCAGTTCAGTTCAGTTCCACAGTGATGTGGGAAATGGATTTGTAGAGACAAAGACCAAGTTCTGGACTGTGGCAAGTGAGGACCTGAGAGAGATTGTTTTACAAGGACAGAACTGATCAAAAGGCTTTTTCCTTGATGTCTCAAAAATAAATAAAAACTGAAGTAAGGGAAGTGAAAAAGACAGATAAGTAAGAAATGATGCATCAGTAGATGATAGGAGAGGTTACAGAAATGGGGCAGAGGCAATCACCCGGATCAGCAGCCAAAGGTCTGGGGAACTGTCAGTGTATCGGTGTATCCAGCAGTGTGCAGTAAAGCAAGAAATGCCCATTTTCACTGCAGTTAATTTATTAAACAAATATCTCTCAATATAATTTGACATCAGTCTTATTTCCCTAAATGTGCATAAATACATAACTTACTTCATGGGATCATTAATGATCACAGCAGCCAACAGCTGTCTGGTTACAAATTTACTATAATGCTTAAACCCCTACATACTGGAATTCCTTTTTTTTTTTTTTTTTTACTAATCAAGGAACTGAAAAGAGAAGTAAATCTTGTGCTCTTTCATTAACTTGATCTTGAAGAATTGGCTCACTAGTGATCCTTGCATCACATTTCAACAGCTAATAAGTCTTATAACACTTAAAATCTTTAAAAAACTCCCAAACAAAAACCAGAAAGACTTATTATTTTGCAGTCAAACCTGACACAATCTAACACAGTACAGAATAGATAATACTGTTTCACCAACTTGCTTTGCAGTTCTTTTTCTCGTAGAACAGCATCTTTTGTGGAACGTAAGAGTGTTTACAAGAGAGAAAATATTCTGCAAACTGAAAAGAAGTCAGAAAAAGTGCCTCTTGGGAGGGTAAAATAAGAATACCTAATTGTATTTAAACACGCAGATGTATTTTTGCATAAAACTGTGCTGCTTCTTAATTCTTCTTATAAAAAAAAATACATGGGCATTTGGACATATGTTAATACAAGGAAATAATTCTTATTCCAGGGGCTATTTGTTTTGAGTAAACATTAGCCAGAAGGTATTTCTGAGGCCAATCATGAAAATGGAATTTTTAAATACTTACAGATTGTTATTTCTAATATGAAAATCCACAGCTAGTAATTTTTGTTAAGAGAATACGTATAAAGAATAAAACCTCCATGTCTAAGAGCTTGGGTAAGCACAATTCTTTGCTTATTCATATGCTGAGTGCAGACTGCAACTCAGTATTTAGCAGGGCTGCAGCAGGCAGTGTATGCCTGACCACACTCTCCTATTTTTTTCACCCTTCTAATAGCATTGGGCAGTCAAAAAAGCAGTGAAAGAAGAAAGGCATGTATTAAGGAATTCGTTGTGCAGGATGCACTCAGGCTTCATGCCAGTCTTAGCCATATAGATGAGACTTAATCCAACAGTTAATTATCTCTGTGCGCTGCTGTATTTACAGGATTGCAAACTGAGAGCAGAATTGAGCCTGAGGAATAATTTTTCAGAATCATGGGCCTTTTTGTCTATAGGAAGGCAAGATGATGCTGTTAAGAGGCAGAAACTGTTAAGAGATCTGGGTTCATGATTAAAGATTTCTGATGTGACACTTTCAATCAAATTAGTTATGAACTCTCATTTTGTACTGTTGATACCAAGGATGATAAGAGGAATGCTCATCTTACTCAGCTGAAGTGTTTAATTTTCCATAATAACTGTGATGTGCTTTGAGGTGGCAGTACTGAACGTCACAGGAACAGCTATGAGGAACTTAGCATTATGTACTTTGATTGAAGATACATAGTCAGATACTTGAACTGAAAAACTAAAAAAAAATTTTGAAGTAACCTTAGAAAAGATCAATTGTTCTGCTCCAGTGCAGTGATCTCTCAGTGCAGAATTATGCTGAAGTGAGCCTTGTAAAAGCTTTGGTAGAAGTCGCTTAAGAGCTATTTTTTCAGCCAGCTACATCAGACAGTGAGTGTTTATCTTCTATTTATTTAATTGCCCACTTCAGTTCACAACTAAGGATGTTTGTTCAAACTGAGGAATAGTTTGTTCTTCCTCCAAGTATTCTCCTTCTGACCTATGATGTTTCCGAAGCAGCAGCCTTCAATACCGAGCCCTGTGTCAAGCCCAAGAGGATTTGGTTTAGTTTCTACCTCGCGTCCTCAGCGTGGAGTCCAAGGACAGCAGGAAAAGACGATCCAAAATCAAGGGCAAGTAACACTTTACAGAGTGAGGAGGCTGAGGGCCGAGATGACCCTCGCCACAGCTACGTTGAATACCATGCAATGAAAGCACGCAGTTTATGACCGGACACGGCAGCAGTGCCACGTTTTGGTCACAGCCATGCACGCATCTCGGTACTAGGCAGGCTTGCCCCCTGCCGGCGGGAAAAGAGCCAATTTCCTTCCGTTCGGTTCGCGCCCAGTGGGCTGCGGGTGACTCCACGCAGGCCCCGCCCGCCGCCAGCGTCGTCCCTCGGGCCGAGCAGCTGCGACACCCGATCCGTGTCGGTGTCGGGGCCGTGTCGGGGCCATGTGGCGACACAGGCGGGTCCCGCGGCGGGAGCCCGGCGAGGCTGCGGGGGACTGGGTTGCCGGCGCCGCGATGGGCGCCCGGGCCGGGGTCGTCAGGGTGGTCGGCGTGGACGAGGAGGTGAAAATGGCGGTGCAGCTCGCCCTGGAGCGGTTCCAGAGCGGGGACGAGGCGGGTACGCGGAACAGCCCGGCCCGGGCACGGCCTGCGGGTGTTGTGAGGGCGCTGGCAGCGGGTCAGGGAGGGGATCCTGCCCCTCTGCCCGGCCCTAGTGAGGCGCAGCTGGGGTGCTGTGTCCAGCTCCGGGCTCCCCAGCACCGGGACAGGGAGCTACTGCAGGGGGTCCGGCAGAGAGATGAGGTGAGGTGAGGTGAGGTGAGGTGAGGTGAGGTGAGGTGAGGTGAGATGAGATGAGATGAGATGAGATGAGATGAGATGAGATGAGATGAGATGAGATGAGATGAGATGAGATGAGATGAGATGAGATGAGATGTCTGGAGCATCTCTTAGCAGGAGAGGTGTGGGAGTTGGTCCTTTTAAGCCTAGAGGAGACTGAGAGGGGATCTCACTAATGCATCTGAATATCTTCAAGATGAGTCCCAGGAAGGCGGTGCAAACTTTTTGGTGACAGGATGAGGAGCAAAGGCCATAAATTAAAACACAAGAAGCTCCACCTGAACATGAGGGAGAATTTCTTTCCTTTGAGAGCAGCAGAGCACTGAAACTGCTGCCCAGGGAAAGCATTGAGTTTCCCCCTCTGGAGACATCCCAAGCCCTGGATGTGTTCCTCTGTCACCTGCTCCAGGTGACCCCCCTGCAGGGGGGTTGCAGTGGGTGGTCGCCCTTCCAATCCTAGCAATTCTGTGGTTCTGTAACATTGAGATGTCAAGATTACTGCCTGTTGCATCATTACTGTTTTCTCAATATTATTTATCATTCTAGAGATGGAATTTCCTTCTAGTTTCACTAGTGCTGAAAGAGCATTTGTTCACCGGCTCTGTCAGTCTCTTGGACTGGTATCTATAAGCAAAGGGTGAGTCGGGGTACAATTTTCAGTTTTTTGGTGCACACAAATAGTATTTCAAGGCTAATGATAACCTGATTGATGTTTTCAACATAGTCAACTGTGTTGCAAGGAATAGTATTAGAGAAAAAAGTGTAAAAGTAGCTACAGAAATGAGCATCTTTGTTCATTGCTGTACGCATGTTTGGAAAAACTTGTGATGTGTTTTGGGACAGCTTGCTTTTATACTTTGTGGATTTAATGGCTCCATTAAAAACGCTTCTCTCTGCGATTTCTGTTTTTTTCCCAAATATTTTGCATAGTGTCTCATACCTTGACAGATAAAAGTCAACCTAGAGTATGTTCCTTTTTCCTAAAATATGTTTACTTCTCCCCCCGGCAGAAAAGGAGCCAATCGGTACCTCACTGTAAGGAAGAAGGATGCATCAGAGGCACGCGCAGTCATGACTTGTGACTTGGCTCTCTATACGAAACACACCATTTGGAGTCTAATTCAGCGCTTTCCTGTCACAAATAAGGAAAGCACGGAACTCCTGCCGAGGACAGATCAAGGAAATGCCTGTGCTGTTGAATCTGGTATGTTCGGCCTGTGTTCTGATTTGGACTTGTCCATCGACACCACTTGAAAAAACCACCTGCAACCCAGTGACAAAACAAACCTCCTTCTGTTCTGTCCCCTCTCATGTCCTAACAAACACCTTCAAACAAACGCATTCATTTTCCTTACTTTTAAGGTCTTTTATAACTGGTGCTGTGAGGAATTGGGAAGTCATATCATGCACATTGTGATGTCCACCTTGTGTTGTGTTAATTTAGAATCTTTGAGCCAGTTCCAGCCAAATCTTTTTGGAAGCACATTTTGAAATGTGGCTTCATACAAGTACTATGAGGTGGGATTGAAGAGTCAATGTTACCCTGATGCCGTAAGAACACCTGTATGAGAAAATAATATTGTCTGTTCTGTTTATAGAAATTAATGTCCTTGATAAAGAATTTTAATTTTTATTTCTTCATCTCTACAAAAAAATATATTTGTTCCTTAAGAGACTACTGTCCAGACTTCTTGATTTCTTGAATATGGAAGAGTTCACTGAAAGACAAACTTCTGATAAAATGTTGGGTTTTTTTTTTCAAAAGCAAGGCTTTAATCTAGATTATTGCTTTATCAGCTACAAGTGGAAGTTACACTGTGTTTCTGTGTGCAGAGATGGGTGTAGTGAGCAGAAAACACTTGTGTCAATATACCTTGTTTAATTGCATGGTTCTGATACATGGAGTCTGTTCTTGAAGTGCTTCCTTTTCTGTTATTTTCAAGTGTTTCAGTTGTTTTATAGGATTGTTTAATGAACAGAGGGAAGCTATAATGAAAGTACTGAAAGGCAATGTCTTAGGAATGTAAGGATAAGTTCATGAACAGTCCAATAGTTGCCTTTCTCTGCATCTCAAGAATGTATTTTTAGTTCTCCCGATCTCTTAGTCTGTGTTTGTCTTGGTACAACAGAGCTTGAAATTTAGTGTATGAATCTATTAATGACATTAAATATGTATAACTGAGTTTACAGCAAGCTTTTCATTCTTCTGGAAAATAATTCGGAAGGAATTACAGAGTAGCACTTGCAATGATGGATGTGAAGTAGCTCCCTCAGAAGATGTGCCCCTTTTTTGGCTACTTCTGCACTGCTTTCTAACACGTCACACTGCTGTGTGGGGGCCAGGATTCTTGATATAGCATGCTTGCATTAGTATGATTTCAGGCAAAGGTGTGGAATAGCTTCAAGGTTTAACTATGTGAGTGTGTGTTTCTAGGGAGAACTGCAGGTGTGAAATGTGGGCACAGATACAAAGGCCACCAAAATACACCAGGCTGGTTTTCTCTGGTTTGGTTTCTGTTTCTCCTTTTGTTCTTTGTAGGCTTTTTTGACTTGGAGCAATGCTCTGGAAGAGTCTGGTTTTGTTCAAAATACCTATGAAAGTAATAACTGTTTTGAAAAATGCCTATTTCAAGCACTGCAGCAGGACATGTTGCTATAAATATGACTTCTAAATGTGTGATGTGCTTGTCACTCTACCCACAGGGATGCATAAAAAGTCAGCAGTGTTAATTTTTCAGTACAATTTTTGAGCAGTGTTTTTGTGACCTTCCTCTGAATCTGCATAAATAACCTTTTAACTTGTCTTCACAGAAAACAAAGAAGTAAACAAGATAAGTTTTCGACTTAGTGATGGTGTCCCCCAGGTGCCAGTGAAAAGGGGGGAATCAGAGTTTGATTCCTTCAGGCAGTCACTACCAGTTCTTGAAAAACAGGAAGAAATTGTCCAAATAATAAAGGACAATAAAATTGTTTTGATTATAGGAGAGACTGGATCAGGAAAAACCACGCAAGTATGTTTCTACAATGAAATAAAAAAGATAACAGTATTTATTCTAAACTAATGCTAATTGTGTAACATTTGTGATATGGGATATTTTTATGCTATTTTAAGGCTTTTCTTTTCCTGTATGATTGAAAATCTTGTTCCAATTCACTTTCTTGCTTTTGAAACACTAAGCCAGTAGATAGGTACTAAAAGCATAAATGATTCCTCACAATTTTCTGGTAGATACAATTTTTTCATTAAAATAATACAAAATATTGAAGAAAAAGTATCTGTGATGTTTGTATAGCCCTTTTTCTTCTAAGGCTAGTTCTGTTCTTAGTACCCCGAGTATTTTTTGTGTTAAAATGAGAGATTATCTACAGGACTTTTTTTTTTAGATTTCTCTGAAGCAGGTGGGAGGCACTGCAAGTTTTTTCTTTAAAAAAAACCCAAATAGGTTATACTTAGAAATTTATTTTCCGCTGGTTCAGGTATGTATGCCATGATAATCTAATGAAAAGTATTTTGCAATGTGTAATTCTGAGATGCAGTTAAATTGTTTAACTTGTGCTAACAAGGCTGTGACTTTCTCAAAGAGTAAATTTGAACCACTTCTTTACAGATCCCTCAATTTATCCTTGATGACTGCTACAAGAATGGAACTCCCTGTCGTGTGCTCTGTACTCAGATGAGACGTTTAGCAGCTGTTGCTGTGGCTGAAAGAGTGGCAGCAGAAAGAAGAGAGAAGATTGGCCAGACAATTGGTTACCAGATCCAGTTAGAAAGCAGGTACTAATGGTATTTCTGAGTGTCAGTTGATCTTGTGTTGGTCTTGTGAATCTTGTGTATGTGTAAACTGCAGTATGTTTGGGTTGCAGCCTTACAGGTGGGATATGTTACTGCAGGTGAGGAATACGTAAGAGTGAAAAGGATGGCTTTCTTCCTGTGTTTTGGAATTTTCATGTGGTAGGTTGTCTTATAGCACTGAATCTCAGGTATTTTCTGTTGACTACTTCTGCAGAGTGTATGCATGGAAATCCTTGTCTGATTTTCAGATCAAGTCTACACTTTCTTTTTTTTTTCCTTTTTTTTTTCTCTCTACTTTCAACATCCAAAAGTTCTGCAAGCTTTGAAGGTAGGTGTGAACACCGGCATGCTGTAACATATGACATAGGAGTCATAAAAGGGAAAACAACAAAATTGGAAAGTGACTGATGAAGCTGAGCATTATTTATCAGTCTAGTTTGGGCTAAATTTACTCTTCTTCAGCTTCTGTGTTTAAAACATGAAGTGTAAAAGTGGACATTTCAGTATCACTTGATGAATTTGTCTGTAAAGCAGTGCATGAATGGATTGTGTGCAGTTTTTACATCTTTGCACTGTGTAGCCAATGACATTTCAGGGAAGGGGCAGCAGTTGGGATATGAGTGACCAGAAGATGGCAAAAGGTTGTGTTGCTTGAGTGAACGAAGACGACACATAGCTGATGAAAATGAATGTGCTCGAACAACAAAGCCACAAGAAGAATTCAAATGTGTGTATGAAAGCTCACAAGGATATTAAGAGATTAGAAGAGCTAGTGAAGATGTATCGCAAATAAACTGGGTGATTAATATATGGAAGTACTATGCTGGCAGAAGAAGAGCAAAGTCAAGTGAAAATGGAAGCATTACTGGAAGCAGTGGAGAAAATCCTGCTTGAGAAGAATCAATACAATTACTCCAGAGAAACCCTAAAAGGGGGAGATAACAATATTTTGACCTGTGGACAAAAATATTCTGGAGTGGAGATGTTTAGAGGTGTTTATAGTAACACAGAAGTATAATTTTTAAAGTTTCTTAACTGTCTTCCAGAGAAGAGCTGTAGAGTACAGTACAAAGGAACTTTTCAGCTCCTTTAGGATGACAGTACCAGAGAGAGCAGTGACAATTGCTGCTTTTATTGGAACAGCTAACTCTGCCCCAGGTATAGAACTGTAACATTTCAGTATTTTGACCTCCTGAAGAACCAGAGGATCGAGCAGATGATTTTGTGATTTAGTCAGCTGTAATGTTTTGTGTCCTCAAGGCAAGGCTTTGGGAGCTGTGGGGAGGCTTCTGTGAGGAGGTGCCAGAAGCCTCTCCTGTGTGTGACAGAGCCAGTGCCAGCCAAGAGCTGCCTCTGGCCGAGGCTGAGCCCATCTGTGATGGTGGTAGTGCCTCTGGGACAGTGGGGAACGGGAGAGGAAAACCTGCACAACAGAGGCAGCAGTTCAAGAAGAGCAGTGAGAGCATGTGAGAGAAGCAGCTCTGCAGACAGGAAGGTCAGTGCAGGAGGGGAAGAGGTTCTCCAGGTGCCAGACCAGCCCATGGTGCAGCCCATGGTGAGGCAGCTGTGGCCCGGCAGGCCATGGAGGCCCATGGTGCAGGAGGGATCCTCCTGTGAAGGATTCTGCGTTGGTGCAGGTGGATGCTTGAAGGAGGCTGTGATCCTCTGGGAAGTCCGTTCTGAAACAGGCTCCTGGCAGAGCCTGTGGCTCCGTGGAGGGAGGCCACACAGAAGCAGGTTTGCTGTCAGGCTTGTGACCCTTGGGGGGTCCCACACTTGAGCAAGCTGTTCCTGAAGCACTGCACCCTGTGGAAAGGGACCCATGCTGCAGCAGTTCATGGAGAACTGCAGCCCATGGGAAGGACTCATTTTGGAGAAGCTCATGGAGGACTGTCGCCCATGGGAGAGACCCACGTTCTCCTTGTCCTTCTCTTGAGCCTGTGAGTCTTTTGTTGTGTTTCCTCTCCCCTGCCCACGGAGAGAACAGATAGAGTGGCTTGGGTAGGCACCTGGCATCAGGCAGGCTCATCCCACCGTGTGTAGACAAATACAAAGGCTATATCCAAGCATAGGCTGAGGAATTGGAACCTGGTTTTCCACATGGAATTTTCTAGTAAATTGAATGACATGCAGAGTTTCTTCACGGTTCTCTTTTACTTCCTCATTTATTAAAATTTGAATCTTATTTTTTCATTTAATCCGTTGTCCAAAGTTTTGGGGTGCAAGTACTACAAATTGTTAGGAAATGTCTGGGAAAAGGCATAGTTTAAAAACAAGTGGTGTGCAGGAGTCTTTTGAAGAAAAAACTGTAATTCCTCTTCTGGTCAGCAGCTGCTTTAATTTTTGATCCATGGAAAGCTAGCTGCCTTTAAATGGTGCAAACCCCCTGAGTTGTCTCTGTGTGTGTTCCATAGGGTTTCTCCAAAGACACTGGTAACATTCTGCACTAATGACATGCTCCTTGGCACGCTGATGGCAGGAGACAGCACCTTCTCCACTGTGACCCATGTTATTGTGGTGAGCATCCTGTGGTCTTTCATGTGGGGTGGAGCAATATGTATTGCCCTGGAAAATGAGGTCCTCATTTGTTTTATTTAGATTTGCTGAGCACTTTAGGTGTTTTTGTTTGGTAGAAGCTGAATCAACTTTAAAGACTTTCTGAGTCCTTAGAGCAGCATGCGTGTTTTGCGGATTTTGGTGGTTTTCTATGTGTTTGTGTATTTTCCTGTAAAAATGTCTTATTTTATTTTCATGACAATGATTAATTGTGGAATCAGGAGGAGTGGAGAAGGATGAAAGTGTAAATTTTTCTGAACTTCCCCTGTTAGCAGAATATCCTTAGGGGAGGCTTACATTGATGTGGTTCAATGTAATCGTGTCAGAATTTCTGTTATCATTAGCTTTAGCAATACCAAGTTTTCAGTCCATTTGTTTGCCCAGAGTTTTCAAGATAATGTGGAATCTAATGGCTAGCAAATTATTCAGATGTGTTCATTTATGAGTATGTTAATATTCCTATTGTGGAATTTAATAAGTAAGGGGAATTAGAATGTTTATGGCAAGATTTAAGTCCTAAAGATTAAAAGGTAAGTTTAGGTGCCTGCCTGTTTATCAAAGTTAAAAAGGCTTGAGAATGATCTGTACATTCTTGATGTCAGCCTACAAACCTTGTATTTTGAGTCCTTATTTCCTTCATTCATAAGACAAATCAAAACAGAAGAATGACAAAGATGATTAATCAGTTATGTGCCTTAATTTATAAGCTTTGTGTATGACTTGTCTAAGCAATCTGTCTGTTTTTCTGATTATGTGGTGTCATACATTTCTTTAAATGCTCATCAGTGGTGAAGTGAGAATTTATGAAAATAAGATTTGTAGGATTTGTGGTTTGTGGAGTTTTCTTGAAATTTGGCTTCAAATACAAAATCAGAGAGGTTTCAGATATTCACTTTAGCCTCTAAAGTTAAGGTGCATACAGCTTCAGCATTACAATGCTTTCAGCGCTGATAAAAAGTTTTTGAAGTACTTCTTTTGCTTATGGATAATTTAAAAAAAATCCTATTACTTAAATTAGACTTACACATTTTAAGGCCTCTGTAATGTGCCACCAAATCATCATAAAATTATTTGTTTTAGAAAAGTTTTTTTTTTGACAGAAGTTGTGATCCTGAATCTGTGATGGTTTTTATTCTCTTTTTTTTTCCTTTTGTTACAGGATGAAGTACATGAGAGGGATAGGTTCAGTGACTTCTTGCTAATAAAACTGAGAGATGTGCTGCAAAACCAGAATAATTTAAAATTAATTCTTTCTAGTGCTGCTCTAGATACAAATCTCTTTATTAGGTATTTTGGAAGCTGCCCAGTAATACATAGTAAGTCTTGATCTTATCTCTTAAATCTGAGTATACTTGCCCTGAGACTCACTGATCTTACTAAACTGGAGAAAACTATTCTGAGTGAAGGCACTGAGAGTTACAGGAATCCTTGTTCTTCGTGTATTCAGGTTTCTTGTTTCTTGACTATTTGTACCTCATTCAGAGAGAAGTGTTTTAGTCACTGGGAGTTCTGTAAATGCAGGTACATCCTGCCCTCCTCCACCATTAATTGAAGAAGTAGGAAAGTTATTGAAGTGCTATCTTCATGCTGATACAGGACTTAGGAGCTACGTGAGAGTGATAGATATCAATATATTCCAGTAGAATCTCACTCTTCAGGCTTTGTGAAGGTTGTTACTGGTTACTGGATGAAACACAGATAACTGTACCTGTTCAGTTCAGAAATACAGGCTCAGGCAGATCGGGTTTCACAGGAAAAAAGAATCACACGATTCTTCGATTTAAAGAAAATCTGTAGCTGTTCATCTAGGTAAATATTCAGAAATGGCATCTATTTTCTCTTAGTTTGTGTTCAGACTCAGTTACCTGCGGTTAGATTGCTCTCAAATGCAAAGAAAAGTTACCATTATTGCTGTTTTAATTTCATGTGACTGATCTTTAGTAGAGGCAACATATAAATGCGTGGGAGATGGGGGGTTTTTGTGGGTTTGTGTTTTTTTCCCCATGCTCCTGGCTTGCAGGTTTTCTGCAGGGGCGACCTTCTCTGGCACCTTGCAATCCTCTTACTTTTTCAACAATAATGTCCAAGTTGAATGTGTTTTGAAAGTAGCTTTTAAGATAAATGCTTTATTTGACAATCAGGTAGACTCTCTGCATGTCAGCCTTTTTTGTTTTTAATCTCAACAGTTTTAGGAAACAGGATTGCTTGCTGGTTTATTTTAGCAAATGTTTGTGAGAAGGAAACCTCTTTTTCCTTTCTTTTTTTGCAGATGGAAGTGTTTATTTCTAGTTCCCAGATTTGAATTTCTGCCTAGTAAAATAAAGCTTGCAACTTGTTGGAGACAGGAATCTGGAAATTACACATGATTTCATGTTCTCTGAATTTTCTTTGCAAGCGAGAGCCTCAGTTGTGATTGTTATGTGGCTTTCCAGTTTACACTTTTTGCAACTTCCTGTTCTTTCCGATCGGTCAATTTGTGTTGGAAATTCCAATGGCAGTCTCTCCAGTTGACCACAGTGCTTGTGCTGGTTATGTAACGGGCCAATAACAATTGAAAAGATGGTTTTTTCCCTTTTTTTTTTTTTTTTGAGAATTTAAGAACTAAAAGAAGCATCTTTGTCTGTTAATGTAATGTAAAAGGTTTGATTCTCCTCCTGACCACGGAAACCAACATTTTGTAGCTGTGAATTGCTGTAGTACACAGAGTTTGTGATCAGTGCTGGAAGGCTTCCTCTTTGACAGCTTCTAAAAGTATGTGAATTGTGGATTGTTCTCTCTGAAGGAAAATCCTGAGTGATCTATAGTCAGTTTAAGGGACAAGAAATCAAAATGCAGAGATTTTAATTCTTCATGCAAAAAGCATCCTTTAATGTTCACAGATAAGGTCTAGAAAACAGTCATGTTGAAAAAGAAATCAGGATAAATTACTAGAAGGTAAAGGCCACTGGGATGTCTCATCGGTCAAGAAGTATTCAGTAAAGAAAGCTTTGCTGAATTAGTTGAGGACACAGAGATAAGTCTGTCTTCTCACATGCTTCTCATGAAAAGAAAGTAGATCAGTACATCTTTGTACTGATCCATGTGGAACCTAGCAAAAAGCTGTATTAATTGCTTATTAATTAAATTTAAAATCCAGGTGGCAGACTTACATGGCGAGTTCTTGTTTGTAACCTGAAACAAAAATGGCTGTTTTCTTTTTCTCATTTAAAAAAATTATAGTTAATAACTGTCAATCTTATGAACATCTCTTGCTATAACACTTGATAAAATTGAGGAGGTTGAGGAGAAACAAGGTGGCATTTAACTTTGGAAATGTTTTGTTTTGTATAATTTTGAGAAAAATAAACTCCAGTGAAGATTGTTTTTGAAAAAATGAATGCTGTAACTGAAGCTAGTGGCTTCAGCTAATGTTATATGGGTTTTTTCTATTTTAGTCCGAGGGAGACCTTTTGAAGTTAAAGAGATGTTTCTGGAGGACATTTTACGAAGCACTGGGTATACAAACAAAGAGATGGTGAAGTACAAAGAAGAAAAGCAGCAAGGTGGGTGGACTTGTTAATTGTAAGGGCTGGCAATGAGAATCACTGATTGATTGAACAAACAATTAACAGGATTATTTTCTGCTAAAATTCCAAAGTCAGGAGATTAAATGAGATGTGATTAGATGACATGAAGTATCTTTAAGCTCTCAGGATTTACATTACTGAAATAGTTTATGCAGTTAAAGAAGAAAAGATCACCTTTATTCAGTGGTTGCTTTCTTTTATCTTTCAGTTGATAAATGTAATCTGTTTTCTAATTATTATGCTGTAGAGTTATATATTACTGGGGGCTCTGCCCACATGAATACTAAAGAAGCATAGGATGCTCTGTACCTTTGGGTTCAAATTAAAGTGCAGCTATTAAAGCAGGCAGGATTTTGTACATCTTGCACAAAATGGACAAGTTGTTCCCTTTAGTAACATTTTTCACTGCTTTCTTCAGGCATGGATGTATTTTTTGTAAGTGTTAACACTCTTGAGCTAAACATCATTGGTTTTCAGTTGATTAAGTAGATACTGCTTCAGAAGTTTTCCTGGCACCTGAAAGTAATGATCCCAGAGATTATTTAAAGAAAAATTAAAAGAAAAATGCAAACCCCAAAGCTATAACGTGCAATCTTAACAGGATATTTATCACAGTGCTCATCTCTGATCACTGGGGACAGAAAAGTTCAGTTAAGACACTGGTGTTTTCTAATGTTTCTTCCACTTGTGTACAAAAATAAGTTGTTACATGCAGGGACTGTATCACTTGTCTTCAGCATTCCATTTCTGGAAGAAGATCTGGGCTGAGATTGTGTGGAAGGTGATTACTCAAGGAAGACCCTTTAAATGCAGTAGTTTGGAATAATGGAGGCTTGGGGGGTTAAACACCAAAGTGGTGGGTTTTACCTCGTTCTTATAGCCCTTGTTTGCAGTGGTGCACTTTGGGTACTCTTAAACATGTCATTTACGTTGGACTGGTAGTAGCATTCTAGATTAAATAAAAGAGGTTGAATAGGTAAAACTTGGACCTGCTGTAACTGTCTTTTTTAGTACAAAACAATGGATAATAAAGATGACTCTAAAACTTTCTTGGGGAATATTTTGCATTCTAGAAGAGAAACAGAAGAACACGCTTGCTGAGTGGTGTTCAGCTCAAGGTAACAGTAACAAAGGGACATATCAGAGACAAAAATCGGTTCCAAGGGCAAATGAGAAGTGTGAATGGTTGGATGATGGTGGTTGCACAGTATTTAATCAACTGGTAAGATTTTTCTTTCGTTGGAAGAGACATTCATATTTGTGTTGTATTACTAGCCATTTAAAATCTGTTTTCTAAAGGTAGTTCTGTAGAGGCTTTCAGGATATTAACATATTTTAAAGATTACTTGATTAGGATGAACTGCTCTTGCTGAAGTGTGCTCTTCAGTTAGGGTGGTTGTACCCAGCTTTTCCTCAGATCAAATGGCTCCACTGCCATTACTTTAGTACTTGCATATGACAAAATCAATGCGTTAACTGATACCTGAGTGCTGGATTTCTGGTTGCTGCTGGGAAAAATAACCATTCAAATTCTTTGTGGGTAATGTATGAGAATAAAGACAGCTCTTGGAAGAGATTAATTTTTCAGTATTGTTTTTTATCTTCAGACTGAAAAAGATGTGAATTGCCTTGAAAGGTGGAGAGTAAAAGAAATGGATTCCTGTCTTTCTGACATCTGGTTGCATAAAGATACTGATTCATTTGCTCAGGTGTTAAATCTTATTTTCACTGAAAATGTCAGTGGTAAGTTTCTTGTACTATTACATAAGAAAAAAAACCCCTCAAATTTACTTTGATTTTTATGGCTACTTTTATCTCCAGTTTCAAATGTTGTTACCTTTGCATTCTGATGCCTACTGAAAAAATGGATAGGGCTAGCAGAATTAATAAGTTGTTTAGTTAGTAGTTGTTGTTGTTTTGATGTATTGACAAGTGTGTTTCTAAAACAGTGTGGAATTCACATGAACTGACTGCACATATAAAGTGAGGAAACAAATTCTCTTTGGGCTGGAATTTGAAAGCAATATTTGTACTATATTTAGATGAAGAAATAACATTTCTATTGGGTTTGCTGGATTTTTTTTTTTTACTTCTCAGTTGATTATAGGCACAGTGAAACTGGTGTGACTGCTCTGATGATTTCTTCAGGAAGAGGCTTTTTGAGTCAAGTAGAACAGTTGATCAGCATGGGAGCAAGTATCCACTGCAAATCACCTAATGGCTGGTAAAAACAGAGAAACCAAAAGACAGATTTATTTGTCAATATAGAAGAGAGAAAGAAAATTCTTTAACATCTAAATTAATTTGCTAACTTATCACACTGCTGTAAGAACTATAGATTTTGACAGCCTCAACAGTTTCTAACTCCTTTTAATCACATTGTTTTCTGTAAATTCTAAATCAAATTCTTAATTACATGGTCTTGATTATGAGCTATAAACTTTGCTTCAGTAGGTCTTTTTTAAGATACTGGTTAGCAGGACAACTGTAATCTACTGAATTGGACCAAAATGTTTCTCAATTCTTATTTTCATGGAGTTACCTATATCAGAAGATCTTTCTGTGATGTTTCTAAATATGTTGTAGCATGTAAAAATATTTGTGAATCTGGAAAAACTCAAGTTTTGTGGTCATGGAGTATGTCTTCATCTAAACAGGGAAGGACAGTAAATAATTGTCGTATGGCATGATAAGAATCAGGATTGCAGGGGTCTGATATTTGGTACTAACATTTGAAAAACTTGGGAAGAAATGCAGTTTAAAGGTAAAACAGTGAACTGCATTTTGAGGAGGACAGCTTCTGAAAGGCATGCAATAGCTGAATGTTACGCCTGGGGTGTGACTTTTGGAGATGACTTAAAGGGTACTGCAAACAGGCAGGTCTGATCTATGCACGTTGTTGTGGGCTTTTGAAAGCAATGGCACCTCCTTCCTCCTCATTTCCTCGTGCATGTTTGCAGGTGCTCCTGTGTAAAAGTGACATTCTTTTGTGGTAAAGAGCTGTAGTTACCTAAAAGTCAGATAGCTGTTAACACCTATTTCAAATGGGAAGTTGAAGATCCAGCAATAACGGTACTGATAACAATACAGAAATGGGTACAAAAGTCTGGTGTCAATTACCTCGCCTGATGTGCTCTTCATACTCATCTTTTGAAGTGAAAAATATAATAAAAATACATGTGCAACTCTTTCAGGATGGCTGTGGACTGGGCTAGGCACTTTGGACAGACAGAGGTTGTCGATCTGTTGGAATCCTACAGGTAAGCTGTAACTGTTTTGCAGAACGAGTTGTATATGATAGTGATGGGGAATTTGAGGTTTGTGTTCTTTTAATCAGAACAGGTTTTAGCTTTTCATGCTGTAAAATCTGGACTGAATAGCAATACTTTTTTTTTACGAATAGGAATATTTCAAAACCAAAATAGTTTGTACTCAGTATCTTTTTATTTATGTTTGCACTAATTCTATACTATGTACCATTTTCACATGCTTACTTTGGAATCAAATCTGTCATGTGTTTTTATCTGTATATTTTTATATGCAATAAGCATATTAAAGAAAATTTACAGAAGTAATGTGTACACTAGGCCATTCACAAATGATTTTCTGATTAACTTACAGTTATCGTAGTTGAGGTAGTGTTTTCTAAAGATTATATGTATTATAATTTCTCTTAGTGTAGTTTCTGCTAGTGGGAAATTTTTGGAGAATACATATCTCTTAAATAGTTTTCCTTGAACGGATAAACGAGAAGTATCTTTACACTTTCATTTGCTTATGGTTGTGTTTCAATGAAGTTGAAGAAAACTAAAGTTAACACTAATAAATGAAGTGGCATCCTTTGTTGGGTTAACATTGAAATCAGTGAACAGCAATAGTATGGTGATTCCCTTCTGCTATACTTAAACATTAGAATTCAAGACCAATAGTCATGTTGGTCTTGGTCTAAGTTTGAGTTGATGGCTCAATGCAAACCTGAAGGGGCAGCCTTGACTCTGGTGTATTTTTCTGTTACAGCGCTTCATTCGAATTTGGAAATCTGGATGAAAGTTCCCTGGTCCAAAATAGTGGTAGTGACCTTAGTGCAGAGGACAGAGAACTACTGACAGCTTATCATCACAGTTTTGATGATGAAAAAGTGGATCTGGATCTGATAATGCACTTACTTCACAGCATCTGTCATAGTTCTGATGCAGGTAGGTAAATGCCTAACCAGTTGTTGTGGCTTCAGCTTCTGATGAATGAATCGTGCTCTTTTTTCAGCAATCCCCAAACGTTAAAACCTTCTGAGTGCTAATCGACATGTCGACATGTATTTGAATTTTCTGTTTAACTTTGCAAACCCACTTCCTTTTTAGGAGCAATCTTAATATTTCTTCCTGGGTATGATGAGATAATGAGCCTGAGGGACCGCATTCTTTTGGATGACAAGAGATTTGCTGATAATGCTGACAGGTAAAACCTTTAGTTACTGTGGCTTTTCATTGCTTCTTTTAGGATCCTTAAAATGTTCATTTTGTCTTACATTAGATACCAAGTTTTCATGCTTCATTCAAGTTTGCAGACTTTGGATCAGAAGAAAGTGCTTGAAACTCCACCTTTTGGCATCCGCAAAATTGCAAGTATTAGAGGACTTTGCCCGAGGCTACAATGTTCTATTTTGCCGTTGCTTTTACAGTTACTATAATTTTGGTGGTTTGGGTTTTTTTTCTTTGCAGATTCTTTCTACTAATATTGCAGAAACCAGCATAACAGTCAATGATGTGGTGTTTGTCATTGACTCAGGCAAGGTGAAAGAGGTATGACTGGCTTAAATTTTCCTGGTACGATTCTAAAACACACAGTGCATAAATTTTGGAGAACTTTTTTTGTTTTTACTTTACAGTAAAGTGAAAAAAAGCTTTTACTAAGAGCTAAGTGCCTGTCAGGCAACAGTCCTCGCTGAAAAGTTTCAACATCCATTTGTTTTAAGACAATACTGTAAATAGCTAGCTGTCTAAAAAACCTTGTAAAAGTTAATCTAGGTTGATGTATTAATGGATCTTTCTCTTTCTCAATTTAGTATTTCTGTTGGATTTTTAAAACAAGTCCTCAGTTTAGACCACCACCTTCCTGAGACTTAGAGAGCACTGGGAGTTCCTTTTGTTCTACTATTGTATCAAGTCCAAAAATAATCCAATAAGTTCTTAAGCAGTTTTTTTGGTGTGTTCAGTGCCCATTTCTAATTACTTGTTCAAGAAAACTGAGAACACATAATGAGGCAATTTGAGACCTCGTGTGCGGCTTTGAAAATGAAACTGGATTTCAGAGGCGATATGCACACCAAATTTCTGAAGTTCTCATAAAACAAACTTTTTTTTTTGTAATTTCACATCAGTCTAAGAAAATAAGTAGATAATTTCCAAGTGAGATAAAAAGAAAAACTTTATTTGGTATAATAATGTATTTTTACTTGCTTTGTGATATCTCAGAACACAGATTTAACATACCTTTTACTGACTTGCAATTACCTATTGACTAGAAAACATTGAATTTCAAAACCTGTGGAGCATTAAGATACTACAAAGGCGATACCATCATAAATTCACTAAAACTGAGAAGGTACCTTTGTTGCAGAAGCTGCTGTATATATTACTGTTTCATACTTTTTAGAAAACTTCTGTTGGTAATCTAAACAACTAGTAACTTTTATTTCCTGTACCTTTTTGAGTTTTCATTTTATATTAATTTGTTTTTCTAGAAGTCTTTTGATGCACTGAGTCGTGTTACAATGCTAAAAATGGGGTGGATTTCAAAAGCCAGTGCTGTCCAGAGAAAAGGCAGGTAATAAATGCCTCATACCAGTTTCCATTTTGCAGAAATCCACAGTCCTTTACGTTTAGAAAAAAGCACACAACATAGTAACTATTTCTAGCCTAGTCCAGTGTGTAGGGTCAGTATGTATTTCCTTGGAAGAATTTCCCAAGTTGTAGAAAAGTGATGCTCAGGCATTTCCAAAAGGTCTGGGTTGTTTTTCCCCCATTAATTTGTTCTCCTTCCTCTTTCTCCCATGTAGCACCAGCAGTCACAGTGTCCAATGGGGTGTTTTCACATCTTGGCTGTGGGCAGGGGACTGCCTATTTCACTTTCTCCAAACTATCCATGACTTAACAGGCCATAATTATATTCTTCCCAACACTGTGGGCGAGGGCTCAGAAGTTTATGTAGCAACAAATGCCTGTTTAATCAATCATACTGGCATTAAGCTGCACGTATGCAGAATTTGCTGTCTCTCATTCACTCAAAAGTTATTTAATCTTTATTCTACCTTTTACTCCAAGCATCACTTGTGTTTGGGGGATGTGAGGGGAAGCAATAAAGTTTGCAACTGATTCCTTACAACAGAGGATGATTGAGATTTGGACTGGTCTTAGGTTAGCGAAAAACTAACAGCACTTTACATTAGATAAGCCTTATTTTTCTTTTTCCAGATTTCTCAGTGTTGGGTTAAAATTACAGTAAAAAATAGCCACACTCTCAAAAATTATTCATGATTGGAAAACTCTCATTTTGTGTGTGACTTACAACACTTTCTTCATAGTACTGCCTCTTCTTTTCCATTCTGAGTTTCTGTGTCTGTTTGTTGGCTTTTGGTTTTGTTTTTAGACAGAAATCCTCATTTTCACAACTTCCTCTATTTTACTTTCAAGGGCTGGGCGCTGTCAGCCTGGAGTCTGCTTTCGTCTCTTCAGCAGGCTCCGATTTCAGAATATGTTGGAATTTCAATCTCCAGAACTTCTAAGAATGCCGCTTCAGGTGCATGTTCAGTTAGAAATTATAACTTTAAAAAATATAATGTCATCAAACCATACTATTAATTGCAACAAGTCATGTGTTAGGAGGTTGTTTCCAAATCTTGGTAATCTTCTTTGTTTTGCCTTTTACGTTGCAGGATATTTGTTTGTACACAAAAATTCTGGCTCCAATTAATTGTCCAATTGTAGACTTTCTTATGAAAGCTCCTGATCCTCCGCCTGCTGTGACTGTGATAAATGCTGTGCATATGCTTAAGGTCAGAAAAGGAATAGGTTTAGATGGTAATTGTGTTTGATCCCAAATTTGTGGTATAGCAGTCTGTCTTACTGACTTCAGTTTGTACTGAAGCTGGTTTTAATTACTTTAGGATGTTTTGAATTTTTGTTTATTGTCTGTTTTCATTTTGTGTGTGGGGATGTGTTTTTCCATGTCGAGGGAAGAGAGTGCTTCAAAGTCTTGTCTCTTGTTAATAGTCTGACTTGCTTTTTTAATGTTTGGAAACAAATCTATTTAATGTCCAGTATTCACATCCTTTCTGCTTTGACTCTGATTTGATTTTGTCCACTGTACCCGTCTCCCTCTCCTTTGTTTGTTTGTTTGTTTATAAACAGACCATAGATGCCATGGACCCTTGTGAAGATCTCACTGAGCTTGGTTATCACCTCACTGAATTATCTGTAGAGCCACACCTCGGTAAAATGGTGTTGTATGCTGTAGTTCTGAAGTGCCTGGATCCTGTTCTGACCATTGCCTGTGCTCTTGCCTACCAAGACCCTTTTGTGCTGCCCACGCTGGCCTCCCAAAAGTGTGCAGCCATGCTGTGCAAGAAGCGTTTTGCTGCTGGGACGTTCAGTGACCACATGACCCTGCTCAGGGCTTTCCAGGTAGTATTTCATTTCACAGAGTACTAATCACAGCACATCACCCAAGCAATGCAAATGTACCAATCCACTTGGATGTAGAGTGGTGGACTGTGATTAAGTCCTCGGAGAAGACTTTCTTTTTGCTTAGCAGCTTTCCTGGGTATTGGACTCATAAATTTGTGAGGGAACCCTTTTTATAGTATGTTTTGTTGATATTTTTAAACCTTATAAAATTCTAAATGTTCTAACAATGTGCCTCTTTATATCCTACTACACTGAATTTCAAATCATGATCTTAATGTAATGATCTTTATTTATTGTTTTAACTTGACATAATCATCATTCTAGTGAACACGTAAGGAGAATCTAATTCTTGAACAGAAAAAAGTATCTGGTTTGATACATTAACTTTTAGAGTGGGTTTTGCATTTATTTTATTGACATAAATATAATCTTTAAAAAAAAGTGCAGTTTTAGTTTAAGCCCTTCAAATTAACAGGCAAATGTAAAAATGTTTTCAGGCATGGCAGAAGGCACGCAGTGATGGCTGGGAGAGAGCCTTCTGTGAAAAGAACTTCCTGTCCCGAGCCACAATGGAAATCATTGCAGGAATGAGAACACAGTTGCTTGGCCAACTTAGAGCTTCAGGTAAAGAAATTGGAAACTATTTTAACATTGTTTTAAAGTCAAGCATGTAGAAATTGTAACAAAATCATGTTCACTGCTGTAATTTTCCTTACTTAATTTGAAATACACCTTCATGCACACATTCATGCAGGGTATGGTGTAGATGAGGAAGTGTGGCTGATCTAACTGAAAGCACCCTCATCTTCACATGCCACTGCATTTCATGTTTTAATAAATCATTTCCATAGGAAATGTCTTTAAATTTTAGGAAATAGTAATATTCTGTGTTAGTATAAAACCCCTTATCAGGAAGGATTTCAGTGTAATGGTTTCTTCTTGGTGCTGTTAAGATTGGCAGTAGTGAAAAATGCAACAAATAAGTCGTTTATTTCACCTTTAGTTTCTAGCTCCTTTTGAGAACCAAACACAAGCTAACATGGCCCTGTTTTGTCTTTTTCATTTGTCAGGTTTTGTGAGAGCCAGAGGAGGAGGTGATATTAGAGATGTTAATGCTAACTCTGAGAACTGGGCTGTAATTAAAGCTGCCTTAGTGGCCGGGATGTATCCCAATCTTGTGCATGTAGACAGAGAAAGCCTGCAGTTGACTGATGCAAAGGAGCAGAAAGTGCAATTTCATCCTACCTCTGTTCTTGTTGAGTCTCAGTATAAAAAGGTAAAATCATTTGGATCTCATAGTTCAAAAAAAAGGGCCCTAAAATCTATCATGTGTTTTAGAAATGTCTTTTCCTAGTTGTCAGTACTTTAAAAGCACTATGGGCATTTTACACTACAGCTTTAGAAAATACTGTTCTACCCAGCTGATAGAATTGGAGGTGATTAATTTTCCATTGTTTCAATTAGTCCTTTCTCTAGATGGAACAAGGCAAAATGGCAGAAAAACGTCCCCAGTTATAAAATTGTTTTAAAGATACAATGATCCCTACTCTTAAAAGCAAGTTTTTCTCTCAAACTTTTTTTTAACATTTCTTTTTAAAGCAAAATATTTTGTTTTATCATGGTAGGATAATTTGTGAATGTGGTTGAATTCTCTCATGCTTTTTTATTTGCATGTATATTTTTATATGTATCTAATTATACATGTATTTATTTCTCAAAATACACAATTACAGAACGGTTTGGCTTGGAAGGGACCTTAAAGCTTATCTCATTTCAACCCCCTGCCATGGGCAGGGACACCTTCCACTAGTCCAGGTTGCTCAGAGCCCCACCCAGCCTGGCCTTGAACACTATCAGGTTGAGGCATCCACAGTGTCTCTGGATAAAATGAGAAATACTTTCAAATTTATATTAATTACAGGTAGAGGGTATAATAGCCTGGTCTTACCTGCTCTTGTACAGATTGCCTCAGCAAAAGGACAAGCTGCAGCCATCCAGGCCCTCCCTACAGACTGGCTTATATATAATGAAATGACGAGAGCTCACAAGACAGCAAACATCAGGTGCTGCTCTGTTGTGACACCTGTCACCGTGTGTCTCTTCAGTGGACCAGCCAGACTGCCAAGTAATGCCTTGCAGGCATCTTCATCCTTTCGAGGTACACTGCAGTCTGGATTTGGAATGTTTTCTTTGGTATACATCAGTGTGTGACATGGAAAGCTTATTTTTCAGTAATATTTAATACATATATTGGCTGATTCTGAAAACAGCGCTGTCATAATTCCTGTAGCTAATCAGGAAGAGTTTGTCGGTTCTGTAAGAAATCTCTCGGTTTTGGGATTCCTTGCATATTCAAGTCCATAAATTACACAGTTCTAGGGTCTCAGAAATTGCAGTATACTTTGTAAGGAAAAAATGCAGCCACAATGTCTCATGATCATACTGGTACTGAGAAGTGCAGTATGTATGTTCTTTTTCTACAGACTACTTTATTTGATACATTGAACCATATTATTCAAACGGAATAATTTAGAAACAATCAATATGGCAAACAAGTCATGTTGCTTCTAGCTGACACATACATTTTCAAGATATGTTCTGTTAATAATTTTTAATGTCAGTTAACTGTACTATTAACTGTAAGTAATGAATTGTGGTGAAAAATCAAGACCCCGCAATTTCGATAGATTTGTAAGGCATGGTATGTTTATTTTCACACTGGATGCATGTGAGGGATCTTTTCCCTTCAAAGGACATGCACGCCCCTGAAAACTCCTGATCCTTTTTTATTACTCTACCTAATTTACATATTCGTAGAATTTCACAATAGGTTCATGCATATTCATTCTGATTTCATGTTACACTTAGAGCTAGTTACACTTGTACTCAGTTTTTGTCAGAAAGTACAGAGAGAACTCCTGAGTCACTCTGCGCTGTTTGCTTCAAGGTCTGAGGAGTCTTTCTTATCTCTTTAGTTGGAAATTTGCATTCTTTCTCCTTAGCTGGGGCAGTTTCGCTAGTGCTGCAGTTACAGACTAAACAGCATATTTTACTTACGTTAGGTAGCTCAAAGAGGCACATTTCACCTAAATCCAAATGGATTTCTACCCTCTTAAATTTTTACTCTGTCTCATTAATAGAGAATACATACAAATTTCCTTTTTTTTTCTCATTTAAATTGAGTCCTGTTGGAATGGAAGCAAAAATAACTGCTGGTAGTTGTTATAGTTTGAATCAAACTAAAAGTCCAACTTATTTCTGAAGCTTTCCTGTCTTGCTTTTAAACTGTGAACCTTAGAGTAGTGTTCATGCTGATTGAATTGCATTTTAGAAAAATCAGGAATCCTAATTAATAGCCATATGTATATATATTTTTTTCTTAGGAGGTCTTTAAATCTGCTGTTTTACTAGGAAATAGAGCTGCGTGTGGTTTTGCAAACAGCTTTAGGCAAAAGTTGGTTAGTGGCCTGTGAATGCTGGTGAAGGTACATGAGTTGAGTCACATCATATCAGTACAGGTTTTTACATAGTAGGACCTTCACCAGGTCTGGCTACTTGATTGCTGCTATCTGGAACAAAGACTTTTCAGTGTATTTGCAGAAAAGAAGAGGTAGTTTTACAAATGTTTACATTTTAAAGTCAATTTTAGAAGGAAAAATACTATTGCTGGTAACACAGTAGTATGCGGATTTTTGTATGTAAGTAGAAATAATACAGAGATGCTAATGCATCTTTTGTCTTTAATTCAGGGGGAGGGGTATCTAATGATAGCAGTGACAGTGAGATGGAGGACAAAACTGCACAGCTGAAGCTGGATGAATGGCTCCATCTCAAACTGGACCCTGAAGTAAGTAAGAAATTACTCCTGGGTTTGCTTAATGTAGAGGAATTGTAAAAAGATGTGAAAATGTTTTTGTAACATTTGAGCAGCCCAGAATTTTCTCCAAGAACGTGATGGTCCATTTGGGTCTCTCAAACTGTGTACTCTGTGATTTAACCTTTATTTCATGAGCTCATCAGGAATTAAAGGGCTTCAATCCCCTTTGGCACAGAGTTGTCTGTTGTGTGAATTCGTATATTCAACATCCAAGTTGCAATGCTTCATCACCTATCACCCATACCTTTCTATTCTTTTGCCTGTGAGCAAAAAGAAAGAAAATAATTGGTCACCTGAGTCAACAGTGAGAGTGCTCATCCCTCTTCCTCCATCTTGGTGTGGGTCTCCTGTCTCTTACACAAGGGAGGAGGAAAGCCTCAGCAGTCCAGATGCTGTTGGATCTGCTTCACAAACTTTCTGGGCAGTATGATGTTTTATATGTCTGAGCTTGGCAGTTTTGTCCCTTTCCACAAGTCAGCAAATTCTGAAGAGACTGCCAGACAAAAGATAATGGCTGCAAGGGACAGCAAGCTGCAGGTGACAGTGGCTGCATAAGGGCCCTTCTGCTCCTTCTGGCCTCCTGTCCTGCCTGCATGGTGCTCCATCAGGCCATAGCATGAGCTGGGATAGCCAAAATCTGAACAAGAGCTGAGAGAACAGTCACATTGGCATATTGTATTCTTCTTTCTCTGAGACGATAAACAAAATTGGATCAAAAAAGGAGGACTTGAAGCTGGAGTTGCTGAAAGAAAGTTGCTGTCGGATTTTGGAAGGATAAATTTCAAAACCTCTTTGAAATAGAAGTCTTTATGTCATTGAGGAGCTGTGGCGATGGTAGGAGGTAGTTTATGGGTCATGAAACATACAGCTTTACCAGCTCTAATCATAACACAGTCTCTCCTAGACATGTCCAAAAGAGTGTTTTTTTAAAATTTATTTTAATGGAAGCATTTCTGATAACATGGGAATTAGACTATAGTCTTCTGAATTTAGTCATCACATTTCAGCAGATGTCTCTGTAAGAAAAATGTCACTTAGAGCTCTTTTCCCTCAAGTATGACTGAAGAGTGCATGAGTTGAGACTGATTTGAGAGGAAGGGCATAAAGCGTGAAAGGATTGGGTTTTCTTGAAAGATAAAAAGGAAAAAAAAGTCTGTGGTTTTACAATACAAAGCTAAGTTTAGTACAGAGCTAAACGAAATGTTTCAAAAATTACCTTGCACCCAAGGAAAAGAAAGCAAATTAATATCTTAGTTTAAATATGGATTATTCCCCTTCCCCAAGACCTTAGTCTTGCCTTTCATTGTGGACCCTGTTTATATTAGAATGCCAGGTGCTGCCTGATACGAAAAAGACAGGGTCCTCTTACCTGCGTGATAAAATTTTCATCAGTGTTTAACAGAATTAGAACTCATTGCAGGCTGCTGGTATGCTGCTGCAATTCAGGCAGAAGTGGCACAGCTTGTTCCTGCGTCGTATGCGAGCTCCTGCTAAGCCATGGTCTCAGACTGATGAAACAACTTTAAGAGCAATTACAGCTGCTCTGAGTGCTGAAGAACAGTCTGCAGGTCTGCAGCAGCCTTCAGGAATTGGCCAGAGACCAAGACCTGTGACTTGTGAAGAACTTCCTTTGACATCTACATGGAAGTCAACCAACAGCAGAAAAAGCTCAACAGAAACTGAATTGTCTGAGTCCTCTCATGCTGAAAAGTAAGATGTTGGAGTCTTCTGCTCTTGCTGTAGGTTGCAACTGATGTATACAAGCTTCACTTAAATTTCTGCTAGTAATAGGAGGTGGAAACAGTGGAAATACAGATGAAAAGTGTTATACTGTTGTATGCTGCTTTCTAATCCCATAAAGAAGTATTTCATACCTGGCCCTGCTGTTAGAGAGAGCAGTCAGGAATATTGTCCATGAATTGTGATGTTTGAGAAGTAGCAGAAGAGGTTTAACAGCAGCATTAAAAAGCAGTGCATGATCAGTATGGGTTTTTTAGTTAGGGTTTAATAGATTTTGTAGTTGCTGTAATACATGTGGTCATGCAGTAGGCTGACAGGTCGATGTAAAATGTTCAGTGACTGTTTGTGAAACTCAAGGTATGTCCTTTTTAGGGTTTCAGTGAAATCTACTACTCCTGCACTCCACCAGCCAAAGAAGTACAAAGAAAAAGACATTTTGCTCTCCAAACGATCCTCACATGACAGATCAGCTCAGTCCTCAGTGAAGCCTGCAGACAGCAGTAGCTATTCCAGCCCCTGTGCTAGTCCTTCTTCTCCAGTGTCTGGAAAGGTAGCGTTCTCTAACATATCACCCTGCTCTTCCAAAGTAATAGAATTTCTTGTTGATATCATTCTGCAGTTAGGTATTTTACTGATAAATTAGGAATCTAACTTAACTTTTCATTTATAACAGCTGCATAATATTTCCTTCTGGAATTTACAATCTAGACTAAATATCCTTGTTTCACTAGTTCAATACAGCAAAAATAATCTGTGGACTGCTGAGGTAAAGCTATGCAAAGTAGAAAAAATTAGATTAAAAAAAAAAACTTGTTCTAAGAAACGAGTATTATTTTTTTTTCAACTAAATGATTATATTATATGCACATTTCTGAAGTTTTTGGATTCTGCCTTTCTCTGTTTCTGTAATAGATTTTCAGTATTGATATACTGATTCTGTTTTATCTGCCTTTCTATGACTGATTGGAGTTTTTGTGATGGTTATTTTAACAAAGCACACATTGTTAATGAGATTATTGTGACAGTTTTCCCTATATACTTGAACAGTAGACTGCAGTAGCACTAAAGAGATCATTGAGAGGAAACTTTATGGACTCATTGGAGGATTTAGTAATTCCTCTTGAATCTTTCAGCTTTTAAATTAAGACAGTGTAAAAGGAAGAAAATATGTTTCCTGAATGTAGAAATACAAGTAGTGGGGCTGTAGGCTGCACTCTAGGATGATTCATTTTGGTGTCATCTCAAGGTGTGTCAGACCTAAACCAATTCTAATTAATCACTAGACTTTTTAATCCTGTTCTGCTCTACTTGTTTTCTGCCCCTCATGGACGAATTACTGCAGAAGGGGCTAACAGCAGGCCTGTCAGCTAAAGGAGCGAAAAGAAGCTGAGAAGCAGGAAGAAGCTGATAAGGAGCTCTCTCCAAGGCTGTTACCAAGAAGACTAAGAGAAGAGAGGAATTGAAGAAAGAAAAGGAGAGAACTTTGCAGCTGGACAACGTATTTTTAGAAAGTTAGCTGAAGTCAGTGTTACTTTTCACAAGTGGTGTTATGTTGATTTATTGTGGCCAATAGTTGAGGTAGAAGAAATATAAACAATTAGAAAGTGTATAAAAGGTCAGCCATTTTCAATAATAAAGAGTTGCCATCTGTGACTGTGTGTGGTCTCTGCTTTGTGTCGCGACCGCCTCGACAGCGACATTTGGTGATCACCGAGTAGAACAACCCAGTGTATATGCTCAATCGAATCATCCATTTACAAGCAGTACTTGAAATAATGTCAAATCAAACAACTCTGACCACTGATCTCTTGAACACCAGCAACAACAAACACCAGTGATTTACCAGATTCAATTGGCAGTAGACTACCTCCCTGCAGAGGAAGGAGGGATCTGTGGAAAATTTAATACTTCAGAATGCTGCCTAGAGATCGATGACCTCAGTCATGTAATTAAAAACATTACTCAAAATATTAGAAAACTAACCTGTGTTGGAACACTTGTTTGGAGAATCTGATTGGTGGGACAACTTGTTCACCTGGAATGGTAAATGGTGGAAGAAATTGGTCGTCATTGTGGTGTGTGCACTAGCAAATGTAATATTTCTACTATGTGCAATTCCATGTCTAGTCCAGATAGTAACCAGCATTGTCCAAAGCAGCATCACGCTGCAAGGTAACCTAGAAGGGAAAAGTGGTGAAAAAGTAACCTTAATAAAAGAACAGAGTGATCAGAATGCCAGAGATATGCTTGAACATCTCATTGTCCACAAGAAACCGAGAAAAGTAGAAGTTGAACTTTAAAAGGTTGATGCAGGCTAGAAGCCTGATGAAATACTTAGAGGGGAGAATTGTTAAAAATAGGTTAGAAAGGGTTGCAAAATAGTTAATAATTGTTAAGCAGGAACTGTTAGTTTGGTTATGGTAAAAGGGGTTTAAAGGGTATTTATAAGAAATATGGAACTCAAAATAGTGTATTACACCTGTGTGAAAAACACCAATCACTTGTGTTAAAATTTTAGAAGTTTAATAGGGAAAAAATGGTAATAAAAACAGGACATTAAGAATTTGGACAATCAAAGGACAATAAAAGACAATAAAAAGAAAAGAATTACGGACATCTGTATGCTCTTGGGCACTAAGCCACAAAAGCATACCTCGCTAACAAAGGATTAACCCTTCAAAGCAATAGCCTGTTGCATATTTATATATCATACATTATTAAAAAATTCTTTCCAAACAAAGGGTGTTTTCTGGTTATTGTCAATTCCCCCCCTCATCTTGTAAATCAATGTTTTGGCTCCTTGAAGTCTGGAAGAAGTCTTGTTCTTCCTGAGAAGGAGGCAATAATTCTTCTTTTGAAATTTTGGTGTCTTATTGCTGTTATCTCTATGCAAAGAATTTCTTGATGACCTTATCCACTCCTTGAGCTAGTTAAAAAAAGTATCTTACATTGCATAGTTTCTATTTTAATATTATCTTACAGCCTAAAACTATATTTACCACACTACTTAAAATGATTCATACAGCACTACAAAAATTAATACAAAATTAATAAGTTAATTCACATAACTTTCCAACATAACATGTATAGTATTCACTTTAATATTTGTGAAAAGCCAATCACATAATATGCATTTTTCACACACCTAAGTGCACCACCCCCCAGGTGAAACGAGCCAGCCAGGACTGAACTGTAATGGGCCAATGAAACACCTTAAACTTTCATACAAATGAAGGATCCAAAAGAAACCAATCCAAAGGGACAAAAAACAGGATAAAAAGGGGCATCTGACCCACTGAATTCGTGTTGCTCCACCTGGAACATCGAGGACATCGTTGTTCAAGAAGACCCAGCGCCAGCAGTGCAGCATCCTCAATGGGAATGCTCCTGCTTGGCCTGTGGGCCCCCTTGCTTTAGGCCTTTTTATTATAATAAATGCTGAAATAACTTTTAGCACCAGGAGTGTGGTCCCATTTTTAACTGTACCATATCAAAATAATTTACTAAAGCCAGTAATAGTGAAAGCCAATAACTACATAAATTATTCATAACAATCAGTTAACAAATGGTTTCTGAATATGGGGCTGTGAAGGCAGTGGACTTGGATGCATGTCCTGGTTTGGAATGGGAGGAAATTCAGGAAAGTGATGCAAAGCTTGTTTGTAACTGACAGTCTGTTGAATCCCTGAGAAGCTGGACACACCTCTGTGAAACACACATGTTAAAGACAAAAAAATGTGGGGCCACCTACAAACAAAGCCGGGAACTGTCTCTTCCGATTGGTGAGGAGGTGGAGGGCCCTGGTCCCCCGTCTCGGCCAGGCCGGGCCGGGCGGTCCTGCCGCGGGCCAGGCCCCTTCACCCCTCCCCGGCCACCCGCCGGTCCCCTCATCGGCTCCGGTCTGGCCAGGCCAGGTCCCAGCAGCTGCCGGGCAGGAAGACAGGGGAGGCTGCAGAGCCCTGGCCGGAGCAGGGCTGGCCGCGGCTGTGAAGATCTTCCGGCAGATCCCCTTCCCCCAGCACGGCTGAAAGCAGAGCCCCCTGCAGCCCGTGCAAAAAACCAAAGAGCAACCATGAGGCCGATCCTGACTCATCCCAACCGCAGCTCCCCGCCACAAGTTGCCGGCGGGTCAGGCAGGCCTCAGGCGTGATGTTAACCCTCTCAGTGCTTCAGTCCTCCCTCGAGCGAGAGAAAAGAACAAGAGGCAAGCATGAAGACATCAAGGTCAGCGAGGAAGGAGCTAAGTCCCAGATGGGAGGGAGGAGGAGATGCCTTGTTTTTGGAGCTGAAATCCTCTTGTAAGCTATGGAAAAAAGACTCCTTTTTTCCTTGTAAGGCATGAAACTATGGGGAGATGAAAGTGTTCAAACTGATATCAAGCGAAGGCCTCCATGCTAAGATAAGCAGATGTTGAAATAGCTGTGATCCTGACACGCGGAGCTAGACTCTAAAACTCAGAGACAGAGTGAGTTTTAAAGTAGGTATGCTTATTCGGCCGGACGCATGTGGGACATTTCCCCGAATACATGCGTGCCCCTTGCTTACACACGTGTTCTTTTATCCCCTGGAGTGTTACATATGCATTAAGTTTCCTCATGGGTCATTTCCTGGCTCCCCTCCCTCTCCGCTCTGTTTGCTAATCAGCTTGTCGGTCCTCTGCGCCTGCGCAGCTGTCTCTGGTGGTCGTCCCAGGCTTCGGGGGTCGTAAAAGGGATGAAGTAAGAATGGTCTTCTTCAGGCTGACTTTTCGACCCCACCGCTTTGCACATGCCCATTGATTCCTTGGCCACGGTCCAAGCCAGGGGCCAGGATCCATCTGTTTCCAGAACATAAGGGGCCCCATTTTCAGTTGTCTTTACACCCTGTATCCTGTTTTCCATATACATTCCTTCTCCTTATCAGGTCTCTCCTTGCTGCTCTGCACGTAGTCTCTTCCTTTCCCATAGGCCAGGATACGGTATATTCTCACATAACCTAAGGATGTGGCCCTAAGCAATATCCATTATTTTATATGCCTATTACTATTCAATACCTTCTAATTTCTATGATTAATATCTTCTAGTTCTAACCCCATGTTTCACTACAACACACATTCCTTGACAAGAATCCAAAAATTACCCTTGAAAAATCTCCAAGAGGCCAAATACTCACGAGTTAACTCCTGATTCCAGGACTACTTGCTGTGACATGCAGTGGCCTGGATATCCACACGTATCACACACATAGATGTGCAAACTCATAGATTTGAGGACTGGGGGAAAACTCAGAAACCATTTTCCACCACCCCAGGCAGCCATTCAGAAAGTTCAGTGAACACCACCAGACTCCTTCCCTGCATTCCTCTCTTCCAGCCTCACAGACCATGAAAACCGGCTCTCACCAGTGCCTTCACTGCCCTGGTACAGCCAATAATAAGTTCAGTCAGTTAAGAATTACTTACATTGAACCAGCATCAATAAAGCTATAGTGTGGCAAAGGCAGTTCAGGCAGGTTTTGCAGGGGCATAACTAGGAGTGATGGGCTGAAATGAAGCCAAAGGAAAATGCTGGCTGAATAGCAAGAGAAACTTGCTTTGCTAATGGGTCAATCAATTAGACCAAGCACACAGCTCTCAAGGGAAGCATGCAGGGAAACCTGTCACTAGGATCACTTAAAACTGGAGTGAAGGAGCTCCGGAGGTTGCCACTGCATAAGCAATTCTGCACTCTGCATTTCACCAGCACTGCAATTCCGTGTAGCCAATGGCACCAAGGCTGAAACTGCCCAGCTTACACCACCTCCCGAGGCAGGAACAACCCTTGCATAGCTCTCTTTACCCTTCTCTTGTATTTAAGCCTCCCATACTCCCAGAATGGCATTCATTGTCATTGAATTTTGGGGTCTTAATCATCTGAAATCTAGCTATCTTATCAGCAAGCACTGATAGAGCGAGCTAGTGAAATAGGAAGTTTTGATAGAAAGTACTGAGCTCTCTCCTACAGCTATCCAGAGAGTCAGAAATAATAATTGTCCAATTCTTTGAAAGCTCAACTTTTACTGAGTTACCTGCTAGACCACAGCTCCTTAAAAACATCAACATGATTAGCTGCAATCACGTGAATGTAACAAAAAAGACCTTTGCTTGTTTACCAAGCAGAACAGAGGATACAAAACAATAGGACTTTTGTTTCTACTGTGCAAATACCACGGAGTGAAAATTAAAAGACTGTGCTGTGAGAACAGCAAATGGATAAACAAGATCTTAATAGAATTACCCTGAGTATTAAGGAAACACTTTTCAATGGACACATCAGACACTTGAAGTCCTCTCCAACAAATATGGTAGGGCAAACAATTTAGAACCAGCAGTATGGCAGCTCTTGCTCTATCAGTGCAGGGCTACATGTTTCCCACAGCAGCACACATCAGACCTTTTTGACTTAAAGAGACCATGACCTGCTCTGTTCTTGTCGTGGCATTCCTTATCAACAGTCGGATTTGAGCCTTGGCCTGCCAGCATGGTGCTCCCATCAAGACATCAGTTGTTACTGAAGGAGGAGCCAGGGACAAGCAAAGCTACAGGAACAGCACAAAACTTCAACAGGCAAGAGCACTGGAGAAACAGAGAGAGGTCCATAAGGCAGCACAGGAAGTGAAAGTGAGGAGCTCAACAGGGTCTAGATGGACAAGTGACCTGAAACATGGGACAGAGGACACTGCTCTGGTCAGGAGTCACAGCCATCAAATCATGTTTGTCCTGAAACTACTCCAGATCATGAATACTCTCCAGCTTGGAGATGTGCCTTGAAGTCAGTCTTCTGCTAATAATAGTGCTTCCTCTGCTTTTTCTTCAAGTGATATGAGTCTTCCTCATCCTATCAAGATCAAGAAGGTCAAATATCCCATTCTTCACCCAAATTTCTCAGACATGCTAGCCCAGATTGACTCTAGGCTCTAGACAGGCCTATCTTGCCACAGCCAAGGTACCATTTTGACATTTGGATCTTTGCTTGCCCTCTTTTAAATGGCTCACTGCATTTCTTTAAGGTACATTTTGAAACAAGGCACCATCTCCCAAGCACAGACTCCAGGCTGCTGTAAGTTAAAAGACAAGCAGCTTGTCTGGGCACATTCTCACTGCATAGTCAGACCTGTGAAGAAACCAGTATCTCTATTTCTCCCATAGATGGTGCTAATAATTTCTCTCTCAGATATTCATAAATAAAAAGGTGAGTTTCTTTTGTGGCAATGCTGCAGTGAGAGCTGTGAAATGGGGCAGAGAAAGCAAACTGCAGAGTCCCAGAAGGACCCCTAGGGATTCCCATAATAAAGACGTGAAATGAGAATCCTGGCTCACCCCAGCAGTGCTTTCTAATCTCTTTCCTGTAAGTGTTAAGTTCCTGAAACCTTTCCTGAGTCTTTGCAGCACCCTTTTCCTCGTGTGAGCAAGGATGAAAAGTGTGAAACTGGTAAAGGCTTTTGAGGAAAAGTGAACGGGCTTATCAAGGCAAAACAGTGGGAACAGCAGCTTCCATCTCCTGTCACTCCTCTGGAATGAATACAACACCGAAGTTCTAGCAACAACAGTTGCTTAGCATTATGGTTATCAATCAACAGCATGTTTTCACCAAGGATGGCTGGGGTTAAAACCATTTTCCAATTTTCCTTGTTTGTTTTTCCCCCAAATGCATAAACAAAGATCTGCTTAAATATGCCTCAAACTGTTAGAAATCTACATCAGGGCTTGAGAACTGGGTAATTTAGAAAGAAATTAATTTCTGTACTTGAAAACAAAACAAAAAAAATAAATAAAAAGGAAGAAAACAGAATTTGTAAGTACAATAAAATTACTGACAATAATTAACATTATTGTTATATAAAATCATTGAGAATAATTGCAATGTTGACAATTTCAGTTGTTTCAAGAGCTCTTAGGAAAATTATTACCTTGGCTGCGTACAACCATCTTATTTTTGTTTTTAGCACACCAGAGCTGTTGCATTTGTCCTACTCATCCCAGGCTAGACCAGGAAAGTGAGAGCAGGAATCAGGCAGAAAACATCCCTGTGGAACACAAAGCAAATGAAAACTGCGTCCAGCCAAGCACGTTCTCTGCAGAGGAAGCAGCACTCACGGACAGCGCCCAAGCAGTCTGGCCAGAGAGCCTCTCTGCAGAAAACAGACAGCAAGGGAGCAAGAGATGAGACTAAAGTCACCCTCTGCCTGGCGTCTCAGAAGGAGCAGTCTGGAGATTCACAGAGAGCAGATCTTCACTGCCCCCCATGAATGTGCTGAGCACAAACATACTGAGGGGGAAAAAGGAAGACCAGCAGACCCAGACGGGGTGTGTGCCTTGGTACATGTGGTACCCCTCGTAACACAGGAATTTGTATTTGCATAGCTCAACCTGTGAGCCCCAGGAGATCTTCCCCATCTAACTTGGGATCTTAAGAGGGCATTTTAGTGCACCACAAGCTCTGCAGAACCCAAGAACTGATGGATTCCACGAGGAGCAAGGAAAGGATTTTCACGCTCACGCTACGCTTCAAGGAACTGAGTTGACTTGAGGCACAGGATTCTCTGCTAAGCACAGGAACTCTGCAGGAGAGGAGGGAACTGAGATTTCCTGAGCCTCAGCTTAGAACCACAAGCACATGAACTATCCTGCCTCACTTCTGCCTACAGTACAGCTTCCCCACTAAAAAATACATACATCCCTGAGTACGAAATCAGATGCAAATCCCTTGCTCTACAGAACTCTGAAATTAGCATGAGGGAAGAGAAGAATACTCTTGAGCTGCAAGTGAATAGAAATCAAGCTAATGTACAGCATCTATTGCTGATTCTCTCATGCTTGAGTTTAAGCTCTGAAATATTAACCACAGCCACTATGGAAGGCTCTCTTTTGACAGTGTGTCTTATGGTTCATTTACCAAGAGAAAATGGGTGCAATTTTAGCCAGTGTTAATCTGCTTTTATCAGAGAAAGGAAACTAATTGCACTTTACCAGCTCTTTGGCACTCTGAGAGGAAACTAACAGGGACACAACGATTTAAATAACCAGGCTTCTTTGGTGAACCTGGGATTCTGCAGCTATTCACTCATCTAGGTTGAAAGAAATTTTCTCACTTCACCCAGACAAGCACAATTCCTACAAGGCCAAGTACAGGGCTGACCCTGATCTGTCTCAAATTGGGTGCCTACAAGACTTTGAATATTTTTTTTTTTTTTTTTTTGGGAAGGTCAGTTCTCCGAAGCCAGTCAAATCTGTGATATCTGGGAAGAATAAAGGCAGCAGTAACAACCTACTGTACACTCAGTATCATCCACACACAGTGCCCAGAATCACAGTCCCAGCTTTATAAATCCTTTTACACACACTGAGTTCACCCAAACTTCTCTCTCAGCTCTTAAATTGCTCCTCCAGCCCTGCTTAAGGAAGAGACAAAATTCCAACTGTTGCATGCCCCCAAGCCAGAAAAGACAACCCACTCTGTGCTGTCACACAGCCCCTCTCTGACATCACAGCTGCGCTGTGCCTCCATGACACAGCCACAGAGGTGCTGCTGTCACAGATTGGGCTATGACATCACAGAGTTTGTTGTGTGAGGTCATCAAGCAGCTATGGCATGAGAGAGGGGACTGTGTGACATCACAGAGCAGGCTGTGACATCATGGCAAGGCTGTATGACATCACAGAGCAGGCTGTGAGGTCAAAGTGGGAGCTGTGACATTACAGAGTGGCAGTATGACATCACAGGGAGGGTTTTGTGACATCAGAGAGTGGACTGTGACATCAAAATCCCCCAAAGCCCAAAAATGCCACCAAAATCCCCCCAGAATCCCCCAGAGCCCCCCAGACTGACCAGGGGCTTTCCTGGATCAGGGGGCACCGGCCGGTGGAACAGGAGCCACTTCAGGGGGCCCTCAGAGCTTTTTGGGGAGGGGGCACCAAAAACGGGGGGGGGGGGGGAACCCTTGTGGGGCCCCCTCCCCCAAATGCCCCCTCCCCCAGTTCAGGAATAGCCAAACTCAAGAAAATGTAAACCAGGCTTGACTTTCCAGAAATTATTTTTGGCTGGCTTTAGCTGCACCCTCCAGTCTCAGGATCACCAGTGTATTTGCAGGTTTTGCTCTGCATCATCAGCCTGCCCAGACTCTGCTCGGTGTTTCACAGATGGAGAAGACAATGGATATTGTGCCAAGCTTCCTTGCAAACAGCAACACCTGCATCAGCATGACAGAAAAGGAGAAGATAAAAAAAGAAAATATTCACCGGTTAGAACAGAGGCAGTGTCCCACCATCTTCCCCTCCACTGTTATTACAGAGGCAAACCTGGGCCTAAAGCTTCCATCTCTCAGCTCCTGATGCTATTTGACTTCAGCCTTGACTCCCCCTGATCTACCTGACTGCTGTCCAAGTGGGGCTGGGGATGCTCAGCCTGGAAAGAGGAGACACTGGGGAGGCCTCACTGCAGCTCTGCAGGACTGGAAGGGTCCCACAGGAAAGACGGGGACAGTGTTCAGCCGGGCCCGTGGCAACAGGACAAGGGGGGATGGCTTTCAACTGCAGGAGGCTGATTGAAGTTGGATCTGAGGAAGCTGCTCTTTTACACTGAGGCTGCTGAGGCACTGGCCCAGGCTGTGGATGCCCCATCCTTGGCAACAGGGCTGTGAGCAGCATGGTCTGGGGAAGATTGCTCAGCTTAGAACAAGAAGCTCTTTAGATCCACTGTGATGTCACAGATGTGATGTTCCAGATGGAACCTCCAGCGTCCAGCAAAGAGCACAACACAACCACTGGCCCTTGTGTCAGACCAGCCTGTGCCAGCCCTTGTGCCAGCTCACCCTTCACCATGCTCCCTGTCACCCTTCTCGTCACCTGCGCCCTGATACTCCCATCAGTCCTGAAAGCTCTCTGTTGCCTGGATTTTGTCATCCGTCCCTGCAGGATGCTCACATTTGTCCTGAGAAAGGTACAGTCCCATTCCGTGGAGGTGGACACCCCCCAGCTGCCCGGCTGGGCTGGAGTTCTGTGGGGATGGTGTGGGACAGGGACCCCACTCTGAGGTGTTGCTGCCCCTGCAGGCTGTCACAGACAGAGAGGAAGAGATGGAGGTGGACATGCAGGCTGATAGAGAGGAGGACATGGAAGTGGATGGAGAAGAGAGTGGAGAGGAAGAGATGGAGGTGGATATGGAGATGGATGCAGAGGAGGAGATGGAAGTGGATGGAGAAGAGAGTGGAGAGGAAGAGATGGAGGTTGACATGCAGATGGATGCAGAGGAGGAGATGGAAGTGGATGGAGAAGAGAGTGGAGAGGAAGAGATGGAGGTTGACATGCAGATGGATGCAGAGGAGGAGATGGAAGTGGATGGAGAAGAGACTGGAGAGGAAGAGGTGGAGGTAGATGTGGAAGAGGAGATGGACGTGGAAATGGAAGAGTACATTGAGGACATGGACATTGATGAGAAAGATGAGGAAGAGGCCATGATCTTGGGATGAAGACCAATACCAGCAGCAGGAGAGGCATGTGGTCCCCACAGGCAGAGCGGGTCCCCTGCTGCCAGGCTGGGACTGGGCTGGTGGGTCCCTGCTCAGGGATGTGGTACCCGGTGCATTGGATTCTGGTGGCCATCCCCAGCCTGTGCTGCGCTTGCTGGGCCAGCCTGGGGGCACATGGAAGAGCCCTCTCTGCCTGATTGGAGTGATGGTGGCACTTGCTTTTCCTCAAGGACCGATGGAGATCCCGGACAGAGATGCCACCCTTTTGTACATACGTTGTAGAGTTTGTTGTTGTCTTTAGGCTATAGGTTTTAGGGCTTCTTTTTTCTTCTGTAAATACGTTTCATTGTCTTTTCTTCGATATGTTCTTAGGTATATACGTTCTATAGATTGTTGTTGTTACAAATATTCTTACAATGTAAATGTGTTCTGTGTTTCCATTGCTGTTTTTCTGAAAATAAACAAGCTTTATTTTTCACACCCCAGTTCTCTTTCCATTTGCTTCAGGCACAGGTAGCATTTGCAAAGTTGTGGTTTCCACTTGCTCCAGGTTCCCAGGGCTGGAGGTCGGTGGGGGCGCTGGCACAGCCACAACCATGTGCTGCTACCCAAACCAGGGTAAGCTGGACCACATGGTGTCGCTTATCGGGGTTTCTAGAGCAGCACACAAAAATTAGGTTACTCCAGAACTGTTGTTCCCTTTTCCTCTCGATACCCTCGTGCTGAAGGTTGGGCACCAAAATCTGTCTTGGTTTGAAAAGACAGGTGTCTGCTAAGGAAGGCAGGAGCCTTCCTGGAAATGGAAAATGCAAACCCCCTCCCTCCAAAGTATTATAATTTTGAAATTAAAAGGCTCTCAGGCAAAGATATGGGAATAGGAATAACAGTTCTTTACTAGGAAAATTAAAAAGATAACTGCAATAATACAAACAAACAAAAAAACCAAACTACTGACAGAGTCAGAACACGACCTGACACCCTGTGGGTCAGGGTGTTGGTAGCAGCACCCCCAAACCCAGCTGGGGGAGCGGAGGTTTGGGGGAAACAATGGGAAGGGAGTGGGAGAGGGGGCACAGGGGGAGGTGGGACCCACTGAGGCTCCCCCAGGTCACCCCAGGACCCCCAGGCCCCGTCCCAGTCCCCCCAGTTCCCTCCGCAGCCCCGGCTGAGGGGGGCTCAGCCCAGGAGCCGCCGTCGTTCGGGGCTCCCCCGAGGGCGGCCAACGGGAGAGCTCCCGGCTCGGAGAGGCCCCAGCAGAGGAGGGGATCTTGTCCCTCCTCGAGGGCCCTGAAGGGTCTTCAGGCCCCTCTGAAGAGGAGTTTTTCTCTTTTTAGGGATTTCTGGGGGGACCTCACCACTCCAAGGGTGTTTTTTCCTCCCCATTTTCGGGTGTTTGTGGGGCTGCAGCCCCACAAGCCCCTTTTCAGGGGTGATCATGATGGCTTTAAGTGACATTTTTATGGGGGACTCACTGCAAGCAGCTGTAGGGGATGTTTTGCCCCCCAGGATGGATTTTTGGGGTTTAAGGGCCCCTGCTCTGGTCGGGTCCCACTCTAACTCCCCTTAAGAGGCCAACACCACTCCCGCTGATTCCGGCAGCGGAGCCGGAAGAGGTTTGGGAGTCCCGGGAGGATTTAGGGGTACCTGGGAGGGTTTGGGGGTCCCAGGAGGGTTTGGGAGTCCCAAGAGGATCTGGGGGTACCCGGGTGATGCCAATGAGGCGGCGGGGGCCCCGTTCTGGGTAGAAACTTTCATGATGAATTCCTGCAGGGGGTGTTGTCTATCTCCAGGGTTTTTGGGGTCCCGGTGGATTTTTGGGGTGTTCCCAGGGGGGTTTTCAGGATTCCCGTAGGGGGGGATTGGGTGATCCCAGGGGGAACCCAAGGCTGGTTTGGGGTACCTGCCAGTGACAGAGATGGGGACCCCCTGCCAGGTATGAACCTTCTCAGGGGAGTCTGGGGGGTGCTGGGAGGTCTTGTGGGAATTTTGATGTCCTGGGAGGGTTTGGGGGGGGGTCTGTCTTGGGGTTTTGAAGTCTTGGGGAGTTTTTGGAGGGCCCAGGGATGGTTTTGGGGTCTCGGGGAGGTCGGGGTGTCCTGGGGGGTTTGGGGGTTCCCGGGAGGGTTTGAGGGTTCCTGGGCGATGCCGGTGACTGAGCTGGGACCCCGTGCCAGGTGTGAACCTTCTCACAGCGCACGGGCAGCGTCAGCGTGTTCAGGGAGATCCTGGGGGGCCCGGGGGTCACCCCAAACCCCAGGGGACCCCAAATGCTCAGGGCCCCCCCCCCAAACTCCCCTCACCGCTGGATCTGCTGCAGGCAGGGGGGCACCAGCACTCGGCCCCCACCCCCACCATCACAGGGGGCTGTGGAAGAAATCTGGGGGTGCACAGACAGGTCGGGGGGACCCCCAAAGTCCTGGAAAAGGGGGAACACAGGGGAACTCCCAGGAATCCCCACTGGGGGCTTAGGGGAGATCCAGGAGGAGTTTGGGCGAGCTTAATTGTGTCACTATCGTCGGGAAAGGGGACTCCAAGGGTCCCCGCTGTCCCCATTCCCAGCAAAAGGTGGTTTTGGGTTAAATCATTATTGGAGTACTGTAAGTAAGAGTTGAAATTTTTAATTTTCATTTTTATTCTATTTTATTTCAATTAAAATTTATTGATTTTTAGTTTTATTATAACTCGTTGAGAGGACAGGAAGGACATTCAAGGGCAGGAATATCTTTTCCTGGCTGGTAACTGGAATTTCAGACCCTGGCAGTGTGTACAGAACCACACAGACTGGGATCAAACATGGGCTGGGATCACCTGGACTGAGATCCTATGGACTGGGACCATATGGAATGGGACCATAGGGATCAGTACGGTACACACTGGGATAAACTGGGTTGAGATTATATGGACTGGGACCACATGGACTGGGATTGCACAGACTGGGATCCCATGGACTGGGAAAAAGCATTGGCTACCATTGGCTACCATCCACATATAAAGGTGGCCACCTCAAGTTGTCTTGATCCTTTTTGGGTGTCCCATCCCCCTCTTTCCCCCGCCCTCCCCATCGCTCCCCCAATCCCCGCTCCCCTCCCCCGTGTTTGGTTTTGGGGGTTCCAGGCCCCTCCTGCTCCGTGGGGGGGTCCCGATCCCTCTTTGGTTTAATTTGGGGCCCCCGACCCCTTCTCACCGCGACCCCCGCGGCCGGGGGGGCTCCCAGCACCACCAGTGCCACCAGTACGGCCCCAGCTGCCCCCGCACGCCCCATCCCCATCCCCAGGGTCACCTCCCCCCTCCCCAAATTCCGCTCCCGGGGAGCCCTGGGCGCTGCGGGTCCGCCTGGCGACTGAGGAGTCATCGGGAACAAGCGCTCTGATTGGCTGGAAATGGCCCCGCGCAGTCTCTGATTGGCTAGCGCATTGAGAAGCGCTGTGATCTGCCTGGCAACCGATGAGCAGCGCTATCGCAGGCGCTGATTGCCTGAAAATCGCCGGCCCGGCAACTGAGTTGTCAGACGCGCCGCGCGCTCTGATTGGCCAGGATCTGTTTTGGGATGGGGACGGGAGGAACTGGGGACCCCCAGGAGCCCCCCGGCTTTGGGGGTTTCCATCCCCCCTCGGCCCTCGGGGCGGCCCTGGGGCCACCCCAACACCCCCAAAATGGGGAGGGTCCCCGGAGCCGTTTGGATCCCCCAAAAATGGGCTGGAAGCGGCAGGAGCCGCCCCAAAAAGGGATTGAAGGGTCCGGTCCGGGAATGGGGGAGGCTCCGGGGATGGCTCCCATCCGGATCGGGGCTGGGATTGAGGGAGGGTCCGTTCAGCGACTGGGGAGGGGTCTGGGACTGGGGGAGGGGCTGGCATTGGGGAGGGTTGGGGTATTGGGGAGGGGTCTGGGATTGAGGGGATTGGTCCATGCCGGGATTGGGGCAGGGTCGCTCCCTGGGGGAGGGGTCCATTATTGGGTCAGGGTCTCTCCCCTTCCCGAGCCCAATCCTGTTCCTGATCCTGTTCCCGAGCCCAATCCCATTCCCATTTCTGTTCCCGTTCCCGATCTCATTCCCGACCCCAATCCCACTCCCATTCCCGATCCCGATCCTGTTCCCAGTCCCGGTCCTGCCGCTGTTTCCAGGGAATGGCTCTGCTCTCAACCCCGACCCCAAACCCGGCGGGTCAAACACCCCAGATCCTGGGGTCAACTCCCCCCGACCCCAAATCCTGGGGGTTCAAACACTGGGGGGGTCAAACACCCTCAAACCCAAACTCTGGGATGTCAAGCCCCACTCCCCCCTCAGCCCCGAACCCCAAATTTTAGGATCAAACCCTCCAAATCCCAGATCCTGGGGTGTCAAACACTCCCCAATTCCCAAACGATGGGGTAAATCCCCCTGACCCCAAATCCTGGGGTTTGAAACATCTGGGGTGCCCAACCACCCTGATCCCAAAGTTTGGGGGTCAAACCCCCTGATCCCCAAATCCTGGGGTCAAAAACCCCAAATCCCAAACCCTGGTGTCAAACCCCCCCAAACCCCAAATTTTAGGATCAAACACCCCCAATCCCCAGAGTTTGGGGTCATGACCCCCCCAGTCCCCAATCCCCCACCCCCCCCAAACCCACTCCAGCCCTGGAGGGCACAGTGGGGTTTGGGTTTATTTGGGGTCTGCTTGGGGTTATTTGGGGTTTATTTGGAGTTGGTTTGGGTTTATTTGGGGTTTGTTTGGGTTTATTTGGGGTCTGTTTGGGTTATTTGGGGTTTATTTGGAGTTTGTTTGGGTTTATTTGGGGTTTGTTTGGGTTTATTTGAGGTCAGTTTGGGGTTATTTGGGGTTTTTTTGGGGTGATTTGGGGTTTATTTGGGGTGATTTGGGGTTTGTTTGGGTTGTTTGGAGTTTGGTTAGAGTTATTTGGGTTTATTTGGTGTTTGTTTGGGGCAGCTCCAGGTGCAATGTCTGCAGAGAGACCCTGGGTCCAACGCTGGGCAAAAAAGGGGGATTGGGTTGGGAATTGGGGGATTCAGGATGGGGAAAGGTCCTGGGAGGGAAAAGGGGATTTGGGGTGGACAGGGAAGGATTTGGGGTGGTTTTGAGGGATTTTCAGGTGTTTCTATGGAATTTGGGAGCACTCCTATGGCATTTTGTGTGTTTCTACAGGATTTTGGGGTGGTTTTGAGGGATTTCAGGGTACTTCCATGGGATTTTGGGCTGGTCTGGAGGATCTTTAGGGTGTTTCTACGAGATTTTGGGGCAGCTTGAAGGATTTGGGGCAGCTTTAGGGTATTCAGGGGCAGTTTTGAGGGGTTTTGGGGTGGTTTGGTGGGATTTCAGGCCATTTCTATGGGATTTTGGGGTGGTTTGGTGGGATTTGGGGTGTTTGGGGCGGTTTTTGGCTATTTAGGGGTGGGTTTGATGTGGTTTTTCGGGATTTTTGGGTATTTCAGGCTCGTTTTTTTTTTTTAGTTTGGGGTTATTTTGGAGGGGTTTGGGCATTTTGGGTCACTTTTTGGCAAAGGAGATCTCCATGGCGTTGCTCTGGGTGATGCTGAAGCCCTGCAGGGCCTCGCGGGCGGCGCCCGCCTGCACCTCGGTGTCCAACTGCATCAAGGCGATGTCGCAGCGCCCGGGCACCAGCGCAGCTCCTGAACCCGGGAACCTGGCATGGGAACGGGGTCAGGAGAGCCCGAAAACACCCGGGAACCTTCCCCCAGTCAGCTGGGAACCTTCCCCCAGACACCTGGGAATGTTCCCCCAGACACCTGGGAATGTTCCCCCAGACACCTGGGAATGTTCCCCACAAATCCAGAAATGCTCTCAAAAAAAAAAAAAAAAAAAAATCCTGAAATATTCCCCCAGATATTCAGAAATTTTCCCCAAAGAAATCCAGAAATGGTGCTCCAAAAAATCCTGGAACATTCCCAACAAACTAGGAAAATCCTCCAGAAAATCGAGAAATATTCCCCCCCAAAATAATCCAAACCAAACCCCATTCCCCATCCAGAAACATTCCCAAAAAAAAATCCAGAAATTCCCCCTCAAAAAAAATCTAGAAATACCTCCCCAACAACTAGTAACTGCCCCCCAAAACCTTAGAAATTCCCTCCTAAGAAGTCCAGTATTTCCTCCCCCCCCTCAAATCTGGTATTTTCCCCCAAAAATCCAAAAATTCCCCCATAAAAACCAGATATTTCCCCCCAAAAGCCCGATATTTTCCCAAAAAATCCAGCCCCAAGCCCCCCTCATCCTCTCACCCCCCCCCCCCGAGCCCCAAAATCCCCCAAAGCCCGGCTGGAATCCCCGGAATGCCCGGAATGCCGGGACTGCCCCAGACCTCACTGGCTGAGGAGCACGGAGAGCATCAGCTCCTGGGGCTGCTCAGGGAGCTCGGGCAGGAATAGGATGTGCTTTGGGGCTTCCCACAGCTGGGGGAAACGGGAGAAAAACCCAAAAATCAGCCCCAAAGCTGCCCTAATCAGGCCCAAAATCTGCCCAAAGTCACTCTGGATACACACCAAAAAAATCTGTCCAAAATCCCACCAAAATCCTAAAAAAACCCCACAAAAATCCCGCAAAATCCCAAAAAACACAGGAAAATCACCCCAAAATCCCACAAAAGTCTTTCCCAAACCCCACAGAAACCCCACCTAAATCCAATAAAAATCTCCTCAAAATCCTCACCAAAAATCCCATCAAGAATCCCACTAAAAAATTCACAACAAAATTCCACAAAAATCCCCTCAAATGCCCGCAAAAATTTCACAAAGAATCCTCAAAAATCCCACAAAATCCACCCAAAATTCCAGGTAAAGCCCCACCAAAATTCCACAAAAGTGCCCCAAAATCCACCATAGAATCCTCCCACCAAAAATCCCCACAAGAATCACCCCAAAGCCCACACAAATCCTTCAAAATCCCAACAAAAATCACACCCAAAATCCCCCCTAAATCCCACAGGAAAATCTCTCAAAAAGTCCCACTAAATCCCCATGAAAATAACACAGAATCCACACAGAAAAATCTGCACAAAAATCGCTCCAAAAATCTCCAAAGCACACAAAATCCACACATAACATCCCTCCAAATCACCCAAAATATCCCACAAAAATTTACCCAAAAACCCCCCAAACTCCACCAAAAATCCACTCAAAAAATCTGCACCAAAATCCCACCAAACCCCTCTCAAATCCCCCAAAAATGCTCCCAAGTCCCTTCAAATCCCACCCAAAGTCTGAGAAAATCCAACCAAAAAATCCCTACAAAAACTTCCCTCAAAACCCCACCAAACCCCAACAAAATCTCACAAAATCCACCCCAAAAATCCCACCAAGATCACTCAAAAAAATTCCTGCAAAAATCCTCCAAAATCCTCCTGACAATCCCCAATAAACCCTCCCAAAAATTCCAGTTAGAACCTCCCATCAAAATTCCACCCATAAAATCCCATATGTCTGGACTCAAGGGCTCTGACGGGAATTGGTCCCTAATCCCAATCCCTTAAATCCCATTAAAATCCCATCAGATCCCCCAAAAAATCCCATCAAACCTCATTAAAATCCCATAAGATCCCAGTAAAATCCCTTCAGTTCTCACTAAAATCCCATAAAACCTCTCTGAAATCCCACAAGTCCCCTCAGCCCCTCAGGTTTTGGGGTCACTTGTTGGGGAAGATGAAATAGGAAAACCTTATAAATATGATTGCCTGGCAAAAGATTTGTAAAATACAGACACTGAGATGAGAACTAGATTTGAAATAACAAACCTTGACTACTGAATAACTAGAAAACAATAGTATAGCCAGGTTGAAAGCAATCCCCCTTCTGATTAAACAACGCCCTTTACCTGCAGATAGGTCCAAAGGTCAAATGGAATGCTCTGTCTCACCCCCAATGTATGGTTCATCCCACACCTGTCGCCCTCCCCTGAAGTATCAGATATCTGTGACCCCATTGGCCCAAGTCCTGCTCCAGCCCACCTTGAAGCCCCCTGATAAGGTGTGCCCGAGGGACCAGACTCCCTCTTGGACCTTCCCCTGGGACCCTCACCTGGAACCCTCGCTCCCTCTCTCTCCCTCTCCCTCTCTCCCTGGGCCTGCCACGAGTTGCGCCTGGCAACTCCAAGCAGGGCCTTTCCCCCCTTTTAATAAACCACATCTTCCAAGACCTGCCTTCAGAGATCTCTCATCCATCCAAACCGTCCTGGAGTCCCGCGCTCTCTGCAGAGATCAAGATGGTCAGAGTAACAAGAAGACAGAGTGGCAATGCTACAGATGCCCTGAGGAATTCAGGCCATGTTTGCCATCCTTTAAGGCAGATGAAAAAAATGAACTCTTGCTTTTTTCTTCACGGGCAATGGAACAAAGCTATTGAATTCTAGAACAAGAGCCATCTCATGTCTTTCTTCTAAGGGCAAGCAAAGGAAGGTTGGAAAGCCACAAATCCACAGGCAAAGCCACGGCTGTGTCACTGCTCATCACCAAGGAGTGGGGACAGGTGACAGGTCTGGAGCTGAATCCACCTCCACCATGCCAGATATATCCCCAGCGTGATGGCACCCTCAGGCTTGCTCCCTTGGCCAACATGATCCTAAAACTGCCAGAAACGGCAGCAAGGGGGGAGCTTTGCTCTGGTGCACCCTTGACTTACTGCACACACATCAGTCAGTGAGGAATGACTTTGCACTTGAGTTCAGATTCCTGTTGAAACTCCTGCTTTGGACACACACCCATGTAACTGTCTCCAGATGCAAGGATCACAGCTGTACAGTCATGCTGCCAGATGTCTACCATGGCCAGTTACCAACCACTGACTGATTCTCTTCATTCAAGTGCCGGATCCCTCCTATTACAGCTCCTCTTCCCCTTGATGGCTTGCATCACAGCCAGCAGATTATCCTTCATCCTGAGGATCTAGGGTGCCCTTTGCCAGCTGCATCCAATCTTGCATCTATTCTTCATCTCCATTTCCACTACCACATTACTTTGAGATGGCTCTTCATGCAGATGAAGGCTGAAAACGTTAATACGTTTAAAAACGTATCACTTGTGAGCCCTTCCTCTGGGTCCTTCCCTCCAAGAAGCCCAGACTTCAGGATCTGATTTCTGACTAGAGGAGGGTACCCAGTTCCCTGGATCTGCTCCTGTTAATACAGCCCAGGATAACTGTGAGCCATCCTCACTGCCATGCACATGCCTGGCTTACCTGCAGCACACCAAGGTGCTCCCTCTGCAGACCTGCTCCCCACTCAGGCTCTTCCCTGAGGTTTATTTCACCCCAGGCCCAGAACTGTTTAGGTCCTTCTGAATGGCAACCCTGCCATTCAGCTACTTCCTGACTAGGACCCCAAATCTGGTATCATTTGAGAAGCATTAGCTCCAACAATTTTTTTGACACATCCCACTTCTCTTTTCCCCTACACACAGCTACTGAAAACTCCACCCTGATCGTGTTTTCCTGTACTGGCTGATCATAAAAAAGAAGCCATTCACTGTGAAAATATTATGTGTCACTCACATCCTCCGGGATCATGAGTGAAATAAACCATAAACCTCACTAACACTCCTGCCTTCATGAGGCAGAAAACCAGCGTTTTATACATTGCCTTTAGGAGTCCCTTTCTCTCCATGCACCATCCAACCTGAGCTGACAAAGAAGATTGGATGTCTCCTCACTCAAGATTTTTTTGAGCAATCCCCTCAGTTTGCAGTGGGTAAAAGCACAGCCAGGCCATGCCACATTAAAAAGTGGTTTTGACTGTCAGAAGCTTCTAGGGAGGTTTGTCAAAACTGCCCTCACTTTGGTTCATTCGCCATTTGCCCTTATTTACAGTGTACCTGACTGCTTTACATTTCGGCATTTAATTATTCCCTTTTCCAACAAAGATGAAGACTAAGGTTTGGCCTTGGGCCCCTCTGCCTGCTCCACATGAGCTCATTAAAAAGTTGCTGTCCTGTGAATGAAAGAAACAGATAAAGAGCTGCTAAGAGATAAGACTGAACGTGATAAAAACACTCACTTGATGCAATTAACAAGATCAGTTAACACCTTTTTGCTCACCAGTCTTGCAATGGTTAATCATGAACAGCAATAATGTTCTGCTGCTCAGCAGCAGTTCATGGGCTTCCTACAAGAGTGTCAAATAAAATCAAATCAAAGAAAGTAGAAGCACTTCTGTTAAACTCCCTTACAAGAAGAGCCTGAGCTTTTCTCCATTTTCCATCTATGCCTTCTCTAAAAGGGCAACAGGAAGCACACGGATAGCTCTGAAAGACCAACACTCAGATTTCTCAACAAATGCTTGTCTGTCACAGTGAAACCAACTTCCTGAGCCTAAATTATTCATGTTCAAGGATAAAAGGATCGGAGTGGATGACCCAGAAGATTAGGACATTTTCTTGCATGGCACTTTGCTCCTTCTGCAGGACAAGCTGTTTCTGTTGTTTGGAGCTCAAATTTGCCAAGAAAGTTAAACTCAGCCAAGAGATCTAAAGGCCTTTCTGGATCACTGTTTTGCGGCTCTCCCTATTGCTGTTATCAAAAAGCTTCTTTTATATTTCCACATCATTAGTTCAGACCAGAAGCACAACATACAGAATTCAGGGGTTTCAGATTATCAGCCACCACAGATTCCAAACTATGACTTGCACCAAATGGGAAATGGGCACCTGAACTCAGAACCTTCTTTCAATGCCAGTCACACCACCCATGATGGAACTGTCTTTGGGTTTGTGTTTTAGGGATGTTCTTTCATCATCTGCAGTGCTCATTGAGTAGCCTGGGATATTCTTCATGCTCTGTAATTGATGCTATTACCCAATAATAAAAAGTAGAATTGCTCAGGGTTACACATATAGGGGAAAGTAAGAAATAATTGGAATTGAACTAAGAGAACTTTCTTCCTAAATCAAAAGACACCATTTGAGGGAACAGTACGTTACAGGTTCACCCTTTCTGTCAATTGCCTCATACATTTTTAGGTAAAACAGTGAAATCTGCTATTGCTTCTATCTTCCTCTTTAAGATGCAAATCCACCAAAGTAGCCACAGAGGTGAGTTAGTTTGCACCCTCACTTAGGGGTCAAATTCATCCATTTCTGCATTTTCTATAAACTTAGAAATTTAGAACCCCGTTCTAAACCCTGCCTATTACACATTCCCAGCTATCAGCAGCAAGTCTCTGGGCTGCTTTTTTTCAGTCTTTCTCATTATGTATTTTGATGCATGATTCATACAATATTTGATTTACCCCTTCATTAACTTGCCTCAAGCAGAGAAGGTTGAATGCTATTAGGTCAAAAGCATTTGAAAAATGTCCTTCTTTTCGGTCGATCTATTCAGTGAATCAAGATTCTTCCTACTCATCCAGTTCTACTCTCAAGGGAAGTCAGATGTTCATGGCCCTGACCCTAAATATTGGCCCTTAGCACATCACTTAAAATGATAGACAGTAATTACCGAATTGGTGGACAGAACTGTCAGCTGAGAAAAAAAACAGGGAGAGACAAAGATGATTGGGAAAAAAAAAAACCACAGACACACTGAGATCAGGCTAACAGGATCTCACAAAAGGAGTGATATGTTGTAGCTTGCCTCTGATAACAAATACATTGGAATCTAATACTTTTAGGAAAGCCTATGTATGTTTCGGGCTGGAAATTCGGATTATAAAGAACTTTGATTCAACTCCTTGTATATCAGACACATTATCCCTTCCCCCCTTCAACTCTTCCAGTCAAACCCTTGGAAGCTTAAGAGCTTTAGGGTCCATCTTCACGAAACCAAAAAGATACTGCTGCTATCTGGTGTGAATTCAGACCAGACTCCAAGAAGAGAGCATCCTCTGAACTATCTTCAGCACCATTGCCTCATTTCAGATGAACAGAACTGATTTAACCTTTTAATTTTTACTCAAAACAAAAGAACAACAACAACCCAGGTGCTAGATTGGTCACCTGAGCTCTTCAGTACCAAGGGATCCACATTTAAACAGTTCAAGACTCACAGATTTAGGATTCTTAAGTCTTTAGTGATTCTGGTTACCCACCTCATTAAGTCCTGAAAAGAACTAGGCTTGCATAGGGCAGGTGCTCTTACTCCAGCAAAGTCACATGGCTTCAAGATATTTGCTTCACTGCTTCCAGTCTTTGCTTTTAAAAAATTAAACTACAGCTAAAAAATTTAAATCATAATGGAAAAGTATTCTCCCCCAGCATTTCTGTGGCTGGGAAACATTTTGTTGGCACAAGGCATTTTGCAAAAGAGACATTCTAATCCAGCCTACAAAGCAAATGCTGTGCCTCACTACTGACAAGAAGCACAATACTGCTGCAGGCATTTTAATATACAGCAATTCTTTTCTGTTCCTACCTGTCTCTGAGACCAACAAAACTAATCAATGAAAACGTGAAGCATACTCCAGATACATTTCCTCCTTATCTCCAGCTGAGAATGCCCTGAAATGCCCCTCACATAATCCATGTGATTTCCTATTGGCCTGCCACCTCAGCAAACGAGGCTTTGCAGCAGGGCTTAAACCAGCAGCAGAGGGTCCAGAGAGGTCTGTTAAAAACATATATGAAAACAAAACCCCGTCAGGAACTTAAGAGAAAATTTTCAGTAGGAATTACAGACATCAACTTCCCTGTTTTGATGATACCTTGAGAAAGGTATCAATTTCTCAAAACAATGCCCCCTTTTCCATGCCCTCTTCTGCACATTCAAGAGAGTTTCTTAACCAAAGCAATTACTCCAAGGTCAATAGAGGTGGACAAGTTGTGCTGTTCCTGGTCCAAGAAGAGCAGGAAAGCTATCAGTTTTCAACACTCATATGAAAAGACACATATTTTGAGCACAATGTAAAGATGTCTAGTTTTGCCATAATTATGTTTTCACAGGAGCAGGGAAAAGGAGGTAAATCTTCCATATATCAGGAACAAGTTTTAAAAAGGAGCACGTGAAAACGCAGGGTTACCAGAGTCACTAGTAACGGTCTGTCGCCAAGGGCTGTGTCAGCAGTTCAGGGAAGATCTGTGCGGATACAGTCTCCAAGAACTCTTGGGTCACTTGGAGCATAGAAATCATTGTCCATTTTCCAGAGTAGATGCTACTTGTTACTTAAGACAGAATTTGAGATCATTCCAGTTTTCTAAGGCTCACTGTCCAGACTGAGCTGGCAGACCCCCATTATTCTCGGTGTAAGAAGACGAGCAGCTCCAGAGGGGATCTTGCACATCTGCTGGCACGGGCTTGGCAACAGGCTCCAATCTGCAGCTAGCCAAAACTGACATGCCACAGTTACACATGGACTGGTATTAAATACTAAATTAAATACTTCTACACAAAAAAATGAGCCGTCTTGGACTGCAGAGCCACTGCTGGATATGTAACCTAATAGTTACGCTTGACAGGTTTCTGGGTTGTAGAAATGCAGTTTCTGCCAGCATCGCCTACGCTGACTGAAACTCAAAACCAGATGCACAGCAGAGGAAGACAGCAGCTTAAATATACAACTTGGCCTAGTACAGAACCTGAAGATCAATAAAACTTTTTTAGCCCATGAAAGAGCAAGAGGCCAGCACAAGACAAGAAAACAAACTCGGCTAGATTAGATTATCACCTTGCCTTTCTCACAGACAAGTCAAGCCATGGACAAGCCAGCAATATCCACACTGCAGCAAGTATAGTGCCAATGAAATGTCAACATACAGAAGCTAAGTTAAAGAAGAATTCCCAATTCCCACTGGTTTTAGCACAAAACTTCTCTTACAAGGTAAACTTTTACTTCAGCACCTAACTGCACAGGGCTATCAACTAGAAAGTTGTGTATTGGAATTTACAAAGAAGTTCCTCAAAACCCAAGACCTTTGTCGGAATATTTCATTCAGCAACACTGAGTTCAGCAGCAGATCAGAGCAAAGTTAGCTTAACTCTAAAAATTAGACAATGTTTTTTTATTATCAAGTGATAAAATTACTTTTTGTCCCACTTTGCTCCCATACCTCCTGTCTCTGCCATGACTGAATTCCTTCAAAACTTTTTTATTAAATGTATCTACTCTAAAATAATTTCCCCCAGGAATAATTACAAAAGAAAGAACTTCCATTTATATTTCATCAAATCTGAAAAAAAAAAAAACAACTTTACTGTAACCAAAGGTCATTTAGCCATTCCACCCAGAACTTAGCATGCAATGCCAGTGATAAATTTCAGGAAGTTGCCTGGGTTGGGTCCATCTTCTTTTTAACAAACAGAAGTTTGAGGAACTTTCTATTGTACTTCAAAACAGAGTTTCAACTGAAAAGCAGACTCAGCAATGTTCCCTTCACCCTCTTAAACTAATGAAGGCCCAATCTACAGGTCATTAGGAGGCAAGAACTGTTCCAAAATGTCTGTGAGCTTTGAGAAAGCAGTAATTCTTTTTTTGTGCCACACTTTCAGACTAGCAAGGGGAAAAACATCTCCCCATCAGCATCAACAATAAGGTTCACGGTCCTCAGTGAGTACTGGATTTCAAAGGGTGTTTCTTCCTCAGCCCAACTTCAGACCCCTTGTGGAAAAACAGCTGCATCTAATACTTGACATAAGTATAGTGGCAAAAGAAATAACTGTCTTTAAAAATGCTGGTCTCTCCATAAGGTGGAGTAGTCAAGTGCCATAGAGAGGAGAGTCCCACATTGCAGCGGAGGATGGAAGGTGGTGGAGTTATGTAGAATTCAACATGGACACAGCCCAGCTCACAAGCCCATCCAAGTGGGGGATGGCAAAAGAAAGGGACATTAAGGCACAAGAACAAGTATCACAAGATCTCTTGGTGGTCTTTTAAATTGAAAATTTATTTTTTTTTAAAAAAAGGACATTTATCCATAGTTATGTTTTGGGGCTTTCCCTCTCCTTTGTTCTCTTGGATTTTTTTTTTTATCAAGCGCTACATTTTTCCTTTGGAAAGTTAGTGCTTTTCACACATACTAGAAGAACAAAACATAGTTAAAAATGGCTTTGTCAAACATCCATTCAGGGTCCCTTCATCACTGCACTTAGTTCCCTCCAGTTCCAATATTGAAGAGGCCTGAGTGGCACTCCTGAAATAGGCACAAATATCTGTTTTGTACATTTCCCCACATAATCAGTTCCTCTCCAGTATGAGAGTCCAACGTGTAAAGCATTCTCTGGGTTTACTGTTGTCAGTTCACTTATTTGCAGTTTTAGTGCTATTCAGCCCCTCATGCTGAGCTGCCTTTCCTTACTGTGAACTGCTCCTGGATTTGTATTGCACTGCTACTTGGTTTCCCTTTAAAAAAGAAGAAACTGGGCGAGGAGGGGAGTGTTATTCTGTTTTCAAACAGACAGGCCACTTGTATCTTTGGAAAATAAATGTGAAGATGCTCAGAAGCATGCTAGTTTCTTTTTAAATGGCAAAAGAGATTTTCTTTGTTAGCTTTGTTTTTTCCAAAGTTCAGGAAGAGCATTCAGTGAAGTGGTGAATTCAAACAATTGTCTGGACTGTGAGCAGAATGAGAGAGTCAGGGAGGAAGGGACTGTTCCCAGCGCTGCTGGTAAGCTGGGTGCATCACTCACCCCACCCTGCATTGCTCTTGGTCTCAGCTGCATAGAACTCCTCTGAGACACATTGTCTGGTCTGTGCATCTTCATCATCTAAAGGAATTGTTCCAGTTGTCTGCTCTGGCTCCCACCAAGGAGTTCAGAGCCAACCCTTGAAGGACAGCACAAACTATCTTTCCTTAATCCATAGAAATCCCATGGTTTTGATCCCTCCTATTATTTAAGATTTCACCCATTTTCCTCATTCTTCTAGACCTCTGCCCAAATGTCCTCTTCCCTCTTCTGAATGCCCCCTGGACACGTCCCCTTGGTAATCCCTTTGTCTCCTGCACAGACCTGGGCCAGATATCCCTTCAGCTCCAAACTGTCTTCTTTGTCAGCAGTTGTGCCAGGGGAGATTGTCAATAGAGCAGAAATTTTCTGTGCAGTGGGAACACAACCATGACTCCCTCTTCAAGGACTACAGCAGCTCACCTGCAGCCAGCTGAGCTCCCATTTTTTGCAGGAGAAGTGCAGACATGGCAGCCAGGACCCACATGTCCCTTGTCACACTCAGTAGGTGGTACTTAAAGGCCAATTTTCTAAGCAGCTGTTTTGTTGGTAACATTTTGAGAAGCGGGCTGCGCTTTCCAGCTGAAAAATCCAACCATGCACAAAACCTGCTGGAACACCACATTTCATGCTTTGGATATGGCATTTGCAAGGCAGCTGAAATGGTAACCTTTGCTCTCAGCTACTACTCCACTGATTGAAGCTGTTAATGCTGCACATGCGTGAACAGAATGCAAAACTAAGGCCAAACCTGCCAGAGCTGAGGCAGATTCCCCCATCAGTAGAGGAAGAATTTGTAGCAGCTTAGAATCTACAATTCAAAGGTTTAGTTGGAACAAGCAAGGCTTTGATTTGGAAGAACTGGAACTGAAGAAGATATGGGCAGATTTTCAAGCCAAACCCCCAGATCCTAGCTCTTTAGGCTGGGGCTGGTTAGCACTCATATTAACCTTGCATGGCTGCCCAGACAGAGGCACAGATGATACAGTGTCTCCTACTCAGTGATGTTTCCCACAGCTCATCTCCCACCACAGCTCCTCTTCTTAAAGGAAGTACATGGATAGTGGTCTTAAAATTGGGGATGATAGATGTCTAGCAGCAGCATCTATAGCAGTGGTAGCCAGCTTCTGGTTCCTGGAGACTGGTATGCAGAAGAAGGGTGTACATGAAGCTGTCATGCCTTCCTTGGGAGGAAAGAAAAGACTCACCCAATCAGAGTATGCTGTGTTCTGCATTTTTACCTACTGATCAGCAGGGCATGCAGAAACCTGACTCCGAGACTCCGGCAGAAACCTACTCATCCCGTGGACAGCTGCTGCCTCAAAGCACTGGCACTGCAAATAGACACCAGTGGAACAAATTGAAAAAGGCTGCCCTTTTCAGGATTAGCAAACTAGGAACCCAACCAGGTGCCCCAATTCCATCCTTGGTTTCCATTCAAGATGGATCAGTTCCCCAGTGTACCGGCATCTGAAACCCACCACCACTTCATCTGCTAGAATATAAATATCTACCCGGTAGATAAAAAAACTGAAGGGTGTAATTCAGATTGCTTTCAATCCAAATGCTCCTGTAGATTTTCTTCAACAGTTTCTTAGACCCTGTCGAACCCAGGGCATGGGCAGGACAGAACATCCCTTTCTACTCTCTCAACACTGCAACCCACAGCTCATGCTCAGGAAAAGCTGCAAGTGCACACATGCACACAATCCTTCAATGTCCGTTCTCAGCTGACCTTCTTTGGTCCATGACAAAAGACACTCGTATATTAAAGGGAATTCAAAGCATAAGAGAACACATAGTGAGCTGTAAACTCTAGTTTAAGAGACAGGTTATCTTTCTGATAACTCCTTTGTTATTAGTAAAAAGAGTTGGTCAGAAAACCTATGGCTTTCTTTGGCAAGAAAACTCATCAGAAAAAAATAATCCTCTCTGAAAACAGTCCGTGAAATTTCTGGATTGAACTTTGATTTGATTTCTAGACTGAGGTTTGCTTTGACATTGTTTGTAAAAATAATGTTTCTTTACATTTCATTTCCAAACAGCATTTAAAGCATAGGTGGAGAGCAGAAGAAAAGGGAATAGGGATGACTACTTTGGCACTTTCTGTTTCATGGATTTACAGTAGAAAATCTACTAGGGGCCAAAATGATAAATGAATGACAGAGTTGGGATGATGCTGGCTTTTGATTGGAACCAGGAGTTAAACACTTTTTCCTTCATTTAATTTGGCTGATACATACAAGGCTGTCAAAGCAAACATGTTTTTGCAGTAGATGTTATCTTCACTTCCAAAGAACATTAGCATTTGAAATATTTTGTACTGAAGAAAAAAATAATTCCATCTTCTTTCAAACCCTAGAAATAATTAAAACAACAATTCATCCGTTCTGCATGGTTTAAAGGAAAGCAGATGTCCACTATGCCACATTAGTTTATCACATTGGAAAATGAAACATGAAGCAAATAGGAATTTATTGTACAAGTATTATCACCACGAATTTGTGTCCTCTTTTACCTTGGTAGTAAGTTAATCTCCTCAACTTAGAATATTTAAGGAGCACACAGGAGGGCATGGAAGTAGATTCACTTCAGAATGGCAGGTGATGGTGCTGCATCATGGTGAAATTAATCTCTAACCTTCCTACCATTTTAGGGCCACAAAACCAGGAGGTATTTGTTGTAAGCTAGAGCAACCACCAGAAAAATGCCCCAGGACTGGGAGGGAACATCAGCTCCTTCCTCCACCACAGCTGACATCAGTGACTGTTGCTGAGAAGCCAGCACAAGGCAGTGCTACCCAGCCTATCCTTCAGCATCATCTGTAATCAAACAAAACCAGGCAACACAGAAACTCCACAACCACTTATCTCAAAAACACCACACACAACATTCTCATCCTGAGGTGTTTATTTCTATTTGAATGTCCTTCAGTTTTGCTCAGCTCCTGCCACCAACTCTGGAGCAGCAGGGAGAAAGCACTTAACCTGTCAACCCCGATGTGCTGTGCCACACTCATCAAGCGATTTGCGGAATAAATAAATAGACTCCACAACTCGATATAGTTATGAAGTGGGTATGTATGCCAGCGCCCGGCACAAGTGAGATAGTTCTCCAAAAACTTGTGCCCCGAGCCTCAGTCTGACCCACATCTTTATTCACACCTGTGTTCCATATGCAATACATGACACAACTTTTTCATGCATATTCAACCCCTGGCCCCGCCTGTCCTCGCCTCTCATGCTAAATAGGTCCCCGCCCTTCTGGGCATGCCTGGTTTGCTGTGGTGGTGGCACGGGTGGTCTCTGGTGGTCTCTGACGCTGAAGATTGGGGTCTTCCTCCTATTTGAACTCTTGAACTTTTCTCCTCTGTGCATGCGCTTTTGGTCCTTTGGTGCCTATCTGAGTAGGTCTGTCAGTCTTGATAAGCTTGGAGACAGAGGAGCCCCTTTATCTGGGTTCTTTGCATCTCTTGGTCTTCTCTGGCATTGTCCTTTATGCAAGAAGCTTCAGAGATTTGCATTTTCTTATGCCCTTTGTACCATGGCAGAGGTTTCTCAAGTAAAAGATTAAAATTCAACACATAACGAGCTGAATGATGCTAGCACAGCCAGAGGACAACTTGGCCAGCAGCACGACCTCCCGGGGTTCGCTGGTGCCGTCGGGCTGCGGGAAGAGCGCGATGCCGTCAGTGGGGCTAAGGCTGTGCCAGGGCTGGGGAACCCCTCAGCCGGCCCGGGATGCTCTGCATGCCCCTCTCAGCCCATGCCCGCTCTCCCTGCAGGGCTCCCGGCAGCTCCCACCCTGCCGGGCTCCAGCTCCTCGCCGCCCGGCACGGCCCGGCTTCTGCCGCTGGCCCCGCTCACTCACCAGCTCGCCCTAGTGCCGGACGTGGTTCCGTGGCACCCTTTTGATGGCCACCTGCGAGCAAGGGAGACCAGCGGGTTGAGCTCGCCGCCTGCCCTGCGCAGCCCCATCCCCCTCCTCCTTCTCCTCCTCCTCCTCCTTTCCCTCCTCCTCCTCCTTCTTCTCCTCCTCCTCCTTCTCCTCCTCTGCCCGCCGCCAGCCCCGGCCGCCGCCGGCCCCGCTGCTCATCGGGGCGCCGTCTGAGAGCCGCGTTGCTGCGAAGACGCTGCCGAAGCCGCTGCTGCCCAGCGGCGAACCCAGCCGATACCGCTCCTGCAGGGCCTCCTGCGCCTTCCCTGCGGGCGGGATGCAGCTGTCAGCGCTCGGCCCGGAGCCAGGAGCGGCCCCCGAGCGCCCCCCGAGCGCCCCGGGCCGGCCCTCCCCAGGCGTTCTGTCCCTGGAACGGGACAGCGGCGGCTTGGGGCCGGGGAAGCCGCAGCGGAGGCGGCGGGAGCGGCCGCGCCACGTGTGTCCTCCGCGGGGCCCGGGAGGAGCCGGGGCCTGGGCCTGGGCCGGGACTGGAGCCCACGTCGGGACCGGGGCCAGGCGGAGCCAGAGGGCGGCGATGCCGCCCCAGCCCCAGGCACTGATGCCCGCCCAGCAGCGCCACCGCCAGCACGGCCAGAGCCGGGCGGAGGCGAGACCGCGGCGGGACGGCCGAGGGAGGGGACGGGGACGGGGACGGGGATGAGGACGGGACAGCCCCGGCCGGGGGCAGGCTGGGGCCATGGCCCGGCAGGGGGAGAGGGAGACTGGGAGAGGAGGGGACACTGGGAAAGGAAGAGCGGGAGAGGGAGAGGAGATGCGAGAGGGACTCGACAGAGTATCTGCTTTCACTGCTGCTGCCGCTGCCGCTGCTGCCGCTGCCGCCGCTGCAACTGAAGCTCCGGGGCCGTTTGTCCCCGTGTCCGTTTGTCCGTTGCCCGCTCACCCCCGCGCCCAGCCCCCGCTCCCCGGGGGAGTCCCTGAGCCTGTCCAAACACGGGAACTTTGCCGTGTTCAGCCCAGACCCAGAGTCTGGACTCCTGCACAGTGGCAAAGGAATCCCCTCGGTCTCTGCCGTGCATTGTCCCTGCTGAGGGTCAAACAGTATGGGAGCACATTCCCTGAATGAAGAATTTGTACCTGGCCCAAGCACTGCACTTACCTCTCCAGGAATGATTAAAAAAAAAAAATAGAAAAAAACACGGGGAAGGCAAACTGTGTAGCTCATGGTATTTTAGAGTGTCTGAAATTCGCCAAGTCATGGATCTTAGAGATGAGATCTATTTGGATTAAGGGGATGGAGCAGTAGTTCAAGATGGAAAAGAGCATAAAAATAAACAGAGAAAAACATCTTCAGTTGTTTCTTTCCATTTTCATTTCATTTCTTAAAAGCTGTTTCAGTTTTCCCAGAATCTTCTCCACACTCCTGTTTGCTCTTTCCAAGAACCTTTCCTGCAGAACGAGGTGCAGCTCCTGTCACAAGATGTGCCACCAACTGCAGCTTCTCTTGGTTTTCCACACCTTGAGTGCAGCTCAACTCTTTCAGCACAGCAGGGCAAATGTTTGAAGAACTTGACAGCTTGTTCTTTCTTTTCCTTGTGAGCTGGGCAGTTGTGCCATTGGTAAGGTTTTCATTGTTACTGTTCTACCCTAAGAAACCATGACGGGCTACCAGGAATTGTCAGGGAATGCAAGCCTGACTGAATGCAGAGAAAGAATCCACAGAGCCTACATCCAGAAATAGAGAGCTGTGTGATAATCATTGCAACATCCCCATGGGCATCTTGAAAGTGATCTAGAAGATGAAAATGCTCTGACAGAGGGCATTTGTTTCTGAGTTCAGTGAAGAGGATTCCACATCTAGTGCATTGGTTCATAAATCAAGAGTTCAATCAGTTCATGGAAAGCACCAGAACAAGCACTAGGACTGGGACACACTGGGAGCCACTGGGAATGTGCTGGGGGCAACTGGGACCACATTGGGGGCAACTGGGGACAAGGATGAGTGTCTGGGGCCCTGCTGGGAGAGACTGGGATCATACTGGACTCATACTGGGATCATACTGGGAGTGACTAGGACTATTCTAGGGGCAACTGGGAGAAGTGGGAACACAGTGGATGGCACTGGGAACAACGGGGACTGTGCTGGGGGCAAATTGTATCATAATGGGGAATGACTGGCAGCAACTGGGCTCCTGCTGGGAGCAGCCCCTGGTGGCCCTGGGAGCCCCACAGCCATTTCCCAGGCATGCCGCCCCTCCAGCCCCCAGAGCCCCCTTTTCCTTCACCCAGAGACCCCCTGGACCCCTATTCCTGCCTTTCCCAGCACCCAGCCTCTCCTTTCCTCAACACCGAGGACACCCGGGACCCGTATTCCCAGCAAGCCTGGGTTTTCCTACCTTTTGCAGGGAATGGGGACACCGGGGACCCTTGGAGTCCCCTTTCCTGACGATAGTGACACAATTAAGCTCGCCCAAACTCCTCCTGGATCTCCCCTAAGCCCCCAGTGGGGATTCCTGGGAGTTCCCCTGTGTTCCCCCTTTTCCAGGACTTTGGGGGTCCCCCCGACCTGTCTGTGCACCCCCAGATTTCTTCCACAGCCCCCTGTGATGGTGGGGGTGGGGGCCGAGTGCTGGTGCCCCCTGCCTGCAGCAGATCCAGCGGTGAGGGGAGTTTGGGGGGGCCCTGAGCATTTGGGGTCCCCTGGGGTATGGGGTGACCCCCGGGCCCCCCAGGATCTCCCTGAACACGCTGACGCTGCCCGTGCGCTGTGAGAAGGTTCATACCCGGCACAGGGTCCCAGCTCAGTCACCGGCTTCGCCCAGGAACCCCCAAACCCTCCCGGGAACCCCCAAACCCCCCGGGACACCCCGACCTCCCCGGCACCCCAAAACCATCCCTGGGCCCTCCAAAAGCTCCCCAAGACCGCACAACCCCACACAGACCCCCCCCCAAACCATCCCAGGACATCAAAATTCCCACAAGACCTCCCAGCACCCCCCAGACTCCCCTGAGAAGGTTCATACCTGGCAGGGGGTCCCCATCTCTGTCACTGGCAGATACCCCAAACCAGCCTTGGGTTCCCTCTGGGATCGCCCAATCCCCCCCTACGGGAATCCTGAAAACCCCCCTGGGAACTCCCCCAAAATACACCGGGACCCCAAAAACCCTGGAGAAAGACAAAAACCCCACAGGAATTCATCATGAAAGTTTCTAGCCAGCACGGGGTCCCCATTGCCATATCGGCATCACCCGGGTGCCCCCAGATCCTCTCGGGACACCCAAACCCTCCTGGGACCCCCAAACCCTCCCAGGTACCCCTAAATCCTCCTGGAACTCCCAACCCTCCCCTGGCTCCGCTGGCGGAATCAGCGGGAGTGGTGTTGGCCTCTTAAGGGGAGTTAGAGTGGGACCCGACCAGGGTGGGGGCCCTTAAACCCCAAAAATCCACCCTGGGGGGCAAAACATCCCCTACAGCAGCTTGCAGTGAGTCCCCCATAAAAATGTCACTTAAAGCCATCATGATCGCCCCTGAAAAGGGGCTTGTGGGGCTTTGGCCCCACAAACACCCGAAAATGGGGAGGAAAAAACACCCTTGGAGTGGTGAGGTCCCCCCAAAAATCCCTAAAAAGAGAAAAACTCCTCTTCAGAGGGGCCTGAAGACCCTTCAGGGCCCTCGAGGAGGGACAAGATCCCCTCCTCTGCTGGGGCCTTTCTGAGCCGGGAGCTCTCCCATTGGCCGCCCTCGGGGGAGCCCCAAACGACGGAGGCTCCTGGGCTGAGCCCCCCTCAGCCGGGGCTGCGGAGGGAACTGGGGGGGCTGGGACGGGGCCTGGGGGTCCTGGGGTGACCTGGGGGAGCCTCAGTGGGTCCCACCTCCCCCTGTGCCCCCTCTCCCACCCCCTTCCCATTGTTTCCCCCAAACCTCCGCTCCCCCAGCTGGGTTTGGGGGTGCTGCTACCAACACCCTGACCCACAGGGTGTCAGGTCGTATTCTGACTCTGTCAGTAGTTTGGTTTTTTTGTTTGCTTGTATTATTGCAGTTATCTTTTGAATTTTCCTAGTAAAGAACTGTTATTCCTATTCCCATATCTTTGCCTTAGAGACTTTTAATTTCAAAATTATAATACTTTGGAGGGAGGGGGTTTATATTTTCCATTTCCAGGAAGGCTCCTGCTTTCCTTAGCAGACACCTGTCTTTTCAAACCAAGACAGATTTTGGTGCCCAACCTGCAGCACAAGGGTATTGAGAGGAAAAGGGAATAACAGTTCTGGAGTAACCTAATTTTTGTGTGCTGCTCTAGAAAGCCCGTTAAGCGACACCATGTGGTCCAGCTTACCCTGGTTTGGGTAGCAGCACATGGTTGTGGCTGTGCCAGCGCCCCCACCAACCTCCAGCCCTGGGAACCTGGAGCAAGCGGAAACCACAACTTTGCAAATGCTACCTGTGCCTGAAGCAAATGGAAAGAGAACTGGGGTGTGAAAAATAAAGCTTGTTTATTTTCAGAAAAACAGCAATGAAAACACAGAACACATTTACATTGTAAGAATATTTGTAACAACAACAATCTATAGAACGTATATACCTAAGAACATATGTTTCGGTTTGACGCTGGCGCATTGCCAGCGCTCCCATGAAAATGTACTTTTTAAAATAATTGCTGTGAGATGTGATCAGGAACAGAGCAGAGTCGGCTCAAGCTTAATAACAAAGAAAAGAACTTTATTAAACTACTACTACTATAAAAACACAGACACTAAATCCTGGACGAAGACCTTCCAAAACACTCTTCTTCCTCCCACCTAATTCCCACCTAATTTCCAAAGGAAACCACAGTGAGACACCACCCGGGATCCTGATCAAGTTGCCACCCTTCAGATAATCAAATACTCAATCTTTCAAGGGAGACAGGAGTCTCTCCTGTGCCACAGACCTCCCAGGAAACACAATTGCCACCCTTGTGTTTCCATGTCACACATGGCAACCGCCCGGAGAAGATCTGCCATGGTGACACTCTCCTTTCCATGTCACAGTGCTCTCACCGCTGTGCATGGACAGACTGCTCATAGGGCTCCTTTAAGGATGCTTTGCCATGGACCAAAAGAGACAACAGTTCAGTTTCTCATCTTGGGACTACAGTCCCCCCAATTTTCCCCTGGGGCTGAGGGTCCAAGAACAGAGGTCTTCTTCTCCTCTTCTTCTTCCCCAAAGACAGAGGGCTTCTCCCCACTTTCTCCAACTCTCCTCTGTTCTCTCTACTCCTCTGCTGGTAATCGCTGAAAAAGGTCTCTTGGCTCACCAACACACCCCCCTAAGTGCAGCTTCTGTCAGGAGAATTTGGTTCAGTCTATGGCTAACAAGAAAAGTCCAGCCACAAGCCACTCCATCATCTTCCAACTCAAGAATTTCTTCTTCCATCATTTCGGATCCCAGACTGTCTCTCTTCTACTTCAAATCAAGGAGGAGTAATATTTTACAAAGCCTTCATTTCTCAGGAAAGGGTTAAAAGTTCAGACTCCCTGGACGGCTGATATCTCTGCCCAGCAGCCGATTCCCAAGGCCAAGGCTGGGCACCTTCCCCCCCGCCTCCTTCTCCTCCGCGCCGGCAAAGTTACAGGTGCCGTCTGGACTTTCTGTCTCTTCCCTCTGGGGGGGGATGGCAAAGACATCTCCAATTCTCTCCACCCTTCCGTCCACAGGAGCTGGCTCGGTTCCAGTCCTTCTACCCCTCAGCTCACCTCGACCAGGCCTCATGGCTTCCCCTCCCCCACCCAGCCCCATGGCTGGGCAGGGGAGGTCTGCACAGCACCTTGACTGGAACCAAAGAGAGCGAACCCCCTGTGTTCTCAGAGGTGAATCCACACCTTTAGTGGCTACTTTAGGTGCCAATATCCAAACTTGACTACTGATTGGTTTGACCCAACTTCCTGAAAGAATTCACTTCCATGTCAAACCACGACAACATATCCAACAAAAGTCAATGAAACGTATTTACAGAAGACAAAAAGAAGCCCTAAAACCTATAGCCTAAAGATAACAACAAACTCTACAACGTATGTACAAGAGGGTGGCATCTCTGTCCGGGATCTCCATCGGTCCTTGAGGAAAAGCAAGTGCCACCGTCACTCCAATCAGGCAGAGAGGGCTCTTCCATGTGCCCCCAGGCTGGCCCAGCAAGCGCAGCACAGGCTGGGGATGGCCACCAGAATCCAATGCACCGGGTACCACATCCCTGAGCAGGGACCACCCAGCCCAGTCCCAGCCTGGCAGCAGGGGACCCGCTCTGCCTGTGGGGACCACATGCCTGTCCTGCTGCTGGTATTGGTCTTCATCCCAAGATCATGGCCTCTTCCTCATCATCCTCTTTCTCATCAATGTCCATGTCCTGAAGGTACTCTTCCATTTCCACATCAATCTCCTCTTCCACATCTACCTCCATCTCTTCCTCTCCAGTCTCTTCTCCATCCACTTCCATCTCCTCCTCTGTATCCATCTGCATGTCAACCTCCATCTCTTCCTCTCCAGTCTCTTCTCCATCCACTTCCATCTCCTCCTCTGCATCCATCTGCATGTCAACCTCCATCTCTTCCTCTCCACTCTCTTCTCCATCCACTTCCATCTCCTCCTCTGCATCCATCTGCATGTCCACCTCCATCTCTTCCTCTCCACTCTCTTCTCCATCCACTTCCATCTCCTCCTCTGCATCAATCTCTATGTCCATCTCCATCTCTTCCTCTCCACTCTCTTCTCCATCCACTTCCATCTCCTCCTCTGCATCCATCTGCATGTCCACCTCCATCTCTTCCTCTCTGTCTGTGACAGCCTGCAGAGGTAGCAACACCTCAGAGTGGGGTCCCTGTCCCACACCATCCCCACACAACTCCAGCCCAGCCGGGCAGCTGGGGGGTGTCCACCTCCACGGAATGGGACTGTACCTTTCCCAGGACAAATGTGAGCATCCTGCAGGGATGGATGACAAAATCCAGGCAACAGAGAGCTTTCAGGACTGATGGGAGTATCAGGGCGCAGGTGACGAGAAGGGTGACAGGGAGCATGGTGAAGGGTGAGCTGGCACAAGGGCTGGCACAGGCTGGTCTGACACAAGGGCCAGTGGTTGTGTTGTGCTCTTTGCTGGACGCTGGAGGTTCCATCTGGAACATCACATCTGTGACATCACAGTGGATCTAAAGAGCTTCTTGTTCCAAGCTGAGCAATCTTCCCCAGACCATGCTGCTCACAGCCCTGTTGCCAAGGATGGGGCATCCACAGCCTGGGCCAGTGCCTCAGCAGCCTCAGTGTAAAAGAGCAGCTTCCTCAGATCCAACTTCAATCAGCCTCCTGCAGTTGAAAGCCATCCCCCCTTGTCCTGTTGCCACGGGCCCGGCTGAACACTGTCCCCGTCTTTCCTGTGGGACCCTTCCAGTCCTGCAGAGCTGCAGTGAGGCCTCCCCAGTGTCTCCTGTTTCCAGGCTGAGCATCCCCAGCCCCACTTGGACAGCAGTCAGGTAGAGCAGGGGGAGTCAAGGCTGAAGTCAAATAGCATCAGGAGCTGAGAGATGGAAGCTTTAGGCCCAGGTTTGCCTCTGTAATAACAGTGGAGGGGAAGATGGTGGGACACTGCCTCTGTTCTAACCGGTGAATATTTTCTTTTTTTTTTCTCTCCTTTTCTGTCATGCTGACGCAGGTGTTGCTGTTTGCAAGGAAGCTTGGCACAATATCCATTGTCTTCTCCATCGGTGAAACACTGAGCAGAGTCTGGGCAGGCTGATGATGCAGAGCAAAACCTGCAAATACACCGGTGATCCTGAGCCTGGAGGGTGCAGCTAAAGCCAGCCAAAAATAATTTCTGGAAAGTCAAGCCTGGTTTACATTTTCTTGAGTTTGGCTATTCCTGAACTGGGGGAGGGCGCATTTGGGGGAGGGGGCCCCACAGGGGTCCCCCCCCTCCCCCGTTTTTGGTGCCCCCTCCCCAAAAAGCTCTGAGGGCCCCCTGAAGTGGCTCCTGTTCCACTGGCCGGTGCCCCCTGATCCAGGAAAGCCCCCGGTGAGTCTGGGGGGCTCTGGGGGATTCTGGGGGGATTTTGGTGGCATTTTTGGCCTTTGGGGGATTTTGATATCACAGTCCACTCTCTGATGTCACAAAACCCTCCCTGTGATGTCATACTGCCACTCTGTAATGTCACAGCTCACACTTTGACCTCACAGCCTGCTCTATGTTGTCATACAGCCATGCCATGATGTCACAGCCTGCTCTGTGATGTCACAAAGTCCCCTCTATCATGCCGTAGCTGCTTGATGACCTCACACAACAAACTCTGTGATGCCATAGCCCAGTCTGTGACAGCAGCACCTCTGTGGCTGTGTCATGAAGGCACAGCACAGCTGTGATGTCAGAGAGGGGCTGTGTGACAGCACAGAGTGGGTTGTGTGAGGTCACAGATTGGGCTGTGACATCACAGAGTTTGTTGCATGAGGTCATCCTCACGAGGGGATCCTGCGTCCTCCGCATAGCATTCCTTTGCACTGCGCTGGCTACCAAACGAGCCCACTTGGCCTCAAAAACCTCAAACTGCACAGAGTCAAAAAGAGCACATGCCACAGAACGGATGTCGGAAGGTGTCAGCATCTCAGCAACGAGCATTCCGATTGTCTGCATAACTTCAGCAGACCCGACACCATGCTGGGCAACGGTATCATGGATTTCTTTCACTATCTTAAACGATAAAGGCCGATGGGTGCTGTGAGTAACGCCCCTAAGCACAGGGGACCCCTTGTCAAGGTCGCATCACCTGCCGTGTCCCGTCCCGTGGCCTCCACAGGGACAGCAGCAGCCGCCTGACTGCAGGGCAGTGCAACATCACTTGACACCACGCTCCCCGCAGCATCAGCAGAGCCAGAGGAGCCTCCTCCGCGATCCTGCAGGCGCTGCGAGGAGGCAGAGTCGCACATCTCCTCAGCCTTATCTAGGACCTCCTGCCAAAACCGCCCGTGGTCCCTGGGACGCACGGTCACCTGGCAGGCGGGGAGGGTCCACAAAGCCGACGGGGAGGGTCCGCGGCCACGGGAACCCACCGGTCTCCCGCCGGCCGCGTCAGCAGCCGCGCTCAAGGTGAACAGCCCCGCGCCCCGCCGCAGCCTCAGCCCCCGCGGCAGGCGGGGGAGCGGGGCCGAAGCAGCCGGCAGCTCGGCGGTGCCGCCCGCCGCAGCGCTGGCAGAGGGCACCGCGGCGGACACAGGCGCCGGCGCGGAACGCAGACCCGGCGCGGCGCCCCCCGCCCCCGGCGCGGGGCAGGGATGGGGCGCAGAGAGAGACGCGGTGTGCGGAGCCGCGGCACCGCGGGCCGGCACAAGGCAGCCCGGCACGGCCCAAGGAGCGGCGGAGCCGTGCCGCGGAGCCGCGCAGCGGGCACCGCCCCCGCCGGGCGGAGCGGGGCGGGCTGCCCGCCTGCTGGGCCGGGGCCCGACGGAACAGCGGCCAGCGCCCCGGCTCCGTCGGCTCCCACTGCCGCCGCACGCCCAGCAGGCTGCGCAGGCTCAGGCGGGGGAGACGCCGCTGCCCCGCAGGACGAGCCCGAGGTCGGAGCGGGCGAGCCCGCTCCCGCCGCCCCCAGGGGTATGTCGTGGAAACACCGCAGTTGGGACAAAGTGCTGTCACCGAATCAGACGCAGTCAGAGGCGGGTGCTGATCCACGGGTCCCGCTTCGCCCCCGAGCGCCGGGAAGGCACAAAGAGAGGGCGATTTCTCCCACGACTCACTACATCTGCGGCGCGGGGCGGGGCGAGGCGGCCCGGCCGGCCCCACCGGCTCACTGCGCCTGCAACGCGGAGCGGGGCGAGGCGGCTGAGCCGGCTCCACCGACCGCTCGCTTAAGGCCAGCGGGCTGGAAGCCCGATCCACCTCAGAGGAGGAACCACCTGCCAGCTCATCATCTCGGGGAGAAGGGGAAGCACCCGCATCTTGCATAAACTCAAAGTCCCCGTCGTCCACGTCTGAGACAGACGGTTCCCCCAAAGAGCTCCGAGAGCTACCAAATTCAGATCCCGGCCAAGCCGCGTCCACTATTTTCCATTGCACCAGCAGTGGTCCAACGTCCACAGAGCAATCATCAAACAGGGCGTCCATGAGACTGACCCCCAACTGAGACCACACTTCCCGGGACATTACCCATCTAAAGTCAGAAAAGAACCCCTGCTGCCTTGCCCACAAGAACAGCCTTTCAAAATCACTCCAGGAGACGGAAACACCTTTCCTCTCCAGGACATCCCTCCAGAGATCCAACATCAGAGATTCCATCCTGAAACCGATAGAGGTTTCCATCACTAACACAGCAGGCAAAACGCCAAAGAGGAGGGGGGGTAAGCTCACAATCTGACCCGACGTAAGCTGTAGTACGCGCCGGCAGTCACCACATGTCACCAGAGGACACAAGAAAAAACGACGCACCATATCTTTGGTCACCATAAAGAGACTAATTTATTTTTTCTGACTCCAATCATTTATAGTTCTCAAAAGGTGCCAGTGGATTTGAAGGTGAACGTGCCACCTCTCCAACGACACTGGACAAACTACCAGTCTATCAAATTTCTCCGCCTCTATGAAAGAATGCAAAAACAATAGCTTGTTTACAGAAAGTTGCGTGAGAAAGTTCTCTACAAGAATGTAAATTCAGAAGGCTTTAGAAAATCCTAAGAAATCAGGGCGACAGCTGACCTTCTTTGGTACATGACAAAAGACACCCGCATATTAAAGGGAATTCAAAGCATAAGAGAACACGTAGTGAGCTGTAAACTCTAGTTTAAGAGACAGGTTATCTTTCTGATAACTCCTTTGTTATTAGTAAAAAGAGTTGGTCAGAAAACCTATGGCTTTCTTTGGCAAGAAAACTCATCAGAAAAAAATAATCCTCTCTGAAAACAGTCCGTGAAATTTCTGGATTGAACTTTGATTTGATTTCTAGACTGAGGTTTGCTTTGACATTGTTTGTAAAAATAATGTTTCTTTACATTTCATTTCCAAACAGCATTTAAAGCATAGGTGGAGAGCAGAAGAAAAGGGAATAGGGATGACTACTTTTGCATTTTCTGTCTCATGGATTTACAGTAGAAAAGCTACTAGGGGCCAAAATTATAAATGAATGACAGAGTTGGGATGATGCTGGCTTTTGATTGGAACCAGGAGTTAAACACTTTTTCCTTCATTTAATTTGGCTGATACATACAAGGCTGTCAAAGCAAACACGTTTTTGCAGTAGATGTTATCTTCACTTCCAAAGAACATCAGCATTTGAAATATTTTGTACTGAAGAAAAAAAATAATTCCACCTTCTTTAAAACCCTAGAAATCATTAAAACAACAATTCATCCGTTCTGCATGGTTTAAAGCAAAGCAGATGTCCACTATGCCACATTAGTTTATCACATTGGAAAGTGAAACATGAAGCAAATAGGAATTTATTGTACAAGTATTATCACCACGAATTTGTGTCCTCTTTTACCTTGGTAGTAAGTTAATCTCCTCCACTTAGAATATTTAAGGAGCACACAGGAGGGCATGGAAGTAGATTCACTTCAGAATGGCAGGTGATGGTGTTGCATCATGGTGAAATTAATCTCTAACCTTCCTACCATTTTAGGGCCACAAAACCAGGAGGTATTTGTTGTAAGCTAGAGCAACCACCAGAAAAATGCCCCGGGACTGGGAGGGAACATCAGCTCCTTCCTCCACCACAGCTGACATCAGTGACTGTTGCTGAGAAGCCAGCACAAGGCAGTGCTACCCAGCCTATCCTTCAGCATCATCTGTAATCAAACAAAACCAGGCAACACAGAAACTCCACAACCACTTATCTCAAAAACACCACACACAACATTCTCATCCTGAGGTGTTTATTTCTATTTGAATGTCCTTCAGTTTTGCTCAGCTCCTGCCACCAACTCTGGAGCAGCAGGGAGAAAGCACTTAACCTGTCAACCCCGATGTGCTGTGCCACACTCATGAAGCGATTTGCGGAATAAATAAATAGACTCCACAACTCGATATAGTTATGAAGTGGGTATGTATGCCAGCGCCCGGCACAAGCGAGATAGTTCTCCAAAAACTTGTGCCCCGAGCCTCAGTCTGACCCACATCTTTATTCACACAGGTGTTCCATATGCAATACATGACACAACTTTTTCATGCATATTCAACCCCTGGCCCCGCCTGTCCTCTCCTCTCATGCTAAATAGGTCCCCGCCCTTCTGGGCATGCCTGGTTTGCTGTGGTGGTGGCACGGGTGGTCTCTGGTGGTCTCTGACGCTGAAGATTGGGGTCTTCCTCCTATTTGAACTCTTGAACTTTTCTCCTCTGTGCATGCACTTTTGGTCCTTTGGTGCCTATCTGAGTAGGTCTGTCAGTCTTGATAAGCTTGGAGACAGAGGAGCCCCTTTATCTGGGTTCTTTGCATCTCCTGGTCTTCTCTGGCATTGTCCTTTATGCAAGAAGCTTCAGAGATTTGCATTTTCTTATGCCCTTTGTACCATGGCAGAGGTTTCTCAAGTAAAAGTTAAAATTCAACACATAATTCTACAAACTAAAATTTAAATGTTTTAATTTATTTTGTCAATTCAAGTGAACTCCAAAAATCTCTATTTCACTCACACCTACGAGAGCCACGGGGTGCTCAGCTTGCTGCCAACCTCAGCAGAAACTAACAGGGCATCTGAGCTGGGTTTAAGGAACTGGTGGCTTAGGGGGCATTTCAGCAAGGTCCACTGGGTTTGCTTTGGCATCTGAAATAAGAGTTTGCCAGGTGCATCCTCTCCCAGAGTAGTAATCGCCCATAGCATTCGCAGAGTTAAACACCGCACTATTCCAGCCCAGCACAGATTTTAGTCTATTAGTTGAAAATGAGATGCCTCCATCCATGCTGTAAGAGCACACACACTCCCCTGCCTACATATATATATATATATAAAGCCCTTTCATTTTAGGATCAGTACAATAGCTCTGTGAAAGAGAAGGTTATAATATTTTATTAATGTTAAACTTGTTCACCTGGGAATCTATACAAATCACTGTAATTTTGCCTCACTAATGTTTGTTATCAATCTTCTCAATAAAATGAGAGCAAAATATTGCAGAAGTCCCTCTCACTGAGTTTACTAGTTTTATTTTCTTTTTTTTTTTTTTATTATTTCTTTCTCACCCTTCTCTCCCCCTCTTGCCTGGGCTTCTGTCCAAAGTCACAATGAGTTGAGAATGGGACGTTCAGAAAGTATTTTATAATTCTTTAATCACCTAACTTTGGCATACTCTAGTCATTTGGGCTGGAGCATTTTGAGATAAGCAGATCCCATGTCGCTACAGAATCAGGTCAGCAAGGCAATTAATCATCTCTGCATTTACACTCTCAGCAAAACAATACAAAAACAAAAGAGTGGATAGAGGAGATGGGAGGAGGAACACCGTAACCCAGCTCTGATGGGCAAATCATGGTCTTGGCTTTGCTTCTGCAGCCACAGCAGAAAGGTGCACAGCTCCCATTGATTAATCACTTTTGCAGAACCAGCCTCCAGGAACACACAACAGAACGTGGGAGGCTCAGTGTCCACTGGCATCTCAGCAGCAGGCTGCAGCATTTTCGTGTGCTTAGCTCTTCTTGCACTAATAGGGGCCTAGTATCCTAAAACAAGCAGTTGGATCCCTCAGCTTGTAAATACTATGGAGTGCCTAAGGCTTGATAACTACAATGTTGTGCTTGTGTTGAACTCTGTGGGAGCAGGAGCAGTACAGTCGAGCATTTGCTGTTTTATCCACAGCCTGGCTGTGTTCCCACCACCTGCTGCCCCACACATGCCTCTCTGATCGTTTCCCCTAGACAGGAAAGGATCAGTGGCTTTCAAATGCTTCACAAGAGTGCCCCTCTAACCACCCTGTTGATCTGTTAGCTCAGAGAAGCACATACCAACAGCTTCCACAATAGCATGAGCAGGCTGCCCAAACTGGCTTGTAAATGGTCTTCAAATTGAATCCCAACAACAGAAATACCATTCTCCCCCTTTCCACTCCAGCACCCTTGGGAAAGAGATCTTGCTACATCCAGGAGTAAACTGGGGCACAGAAGGGGTAAGGGCATGGAAATTTGAGAATCAAGGAGAATTTTCCTGCTTGGCCACTCAGATGAGCAACACCCTAGAGGCAGAATAAACTCAACAGCACAAAGCTCATGGTGAGACACATATCTATCTAGGTAGTGCTAAACAGGGTGTGAGCAAGCCACAGGGTGATTATCCCCCTCAGTTTGTGGGTATTTTAGCATGCCCAATGCTTCTGGAGTACATAGCCTAGAACAGACATTGAAAGGGAAAGATCATAGGATATGAAGTTTGGGAGTCAGTTCTCACGATGCCTATCACACAACAGGTTTCCTCAGGCAAACACTTTCAGGTAAGAACTTCCCTCAGACATTATCCATTTCCTGTACCTACAACACACATTCCTTGGCAAGAATCCAAAAATTACCCTTGAAAAACCTCCCAGAGGCCAAATACTCACGAGTTAACTCCTGATTTCAGGACTCCTTGCTGTGACATCCAGTGGCCTGGATATCCACACGTATCACACACATAGATGTGCAAACTCATAGATTTGAGGACTGGGGGAAAACTCAGAAACCATTTTCCACCACTCCAGGCAGCCATTCAGAAAGTTCAGTGAGCACCACCTGACTCCTTCCCTGCATTCCTCTCTTCCAGCCTCACAGACCATGAAAACCGGCTCTCACCAGTGCCTTCACTGCCTTGGTACAGCCAATAATAAGTTCAGTCAGTTAAGAATTACTTACATTGAACCAGGATCAATAAAGCTATAGTGTGGCAAAGGCAGTTCAGGCAGGTTTTGCAGGGGCATAACTAGGAGTGATGGGCTGAAATGAAGCCGAAGGAAAATGCTGGCTGAATAGCAAGAGAAACTTGCTTTGCTAATGGGTCAATCAATTAGACCAAGCACACAGCTCTCAAGGGAAGCATGCAGGGAAACCTGTCACTAGGATCACTTAAAACTGGAGTGAAGGAGCTCCGGAGGTTGCCACTGCATAAGCAATTCTGCACTCTGCATTTCACCAGCACTGCAATTCCGTGTAGCCAATGGCACCAAGGCTGAAACTGCCCAGCTTACACCACCTCCCGAGGCAGGAACAACCCTTGCACAGCTCTCTTTACCCTTCTCTTGTATTTAATCCTCCCATACTCCCAGAATGGCATTCATTGTCATTGAATTTTGGGGTCTTAATTCTCTGAAATCTAGCTATCTTATCAGCAAGCACTGATAGAGCGAGCCAGTGAAATAGGAAGGTTTGATAGAAAGTACTGAGGTCTCTCCTACAGCTATCCAGAGAGTCAGAAATAATAATTGTCCAATTCTTTGAAAGCTCAACTTTTACTGAGTTACCTGCTAGAACACAGCTCCTTAAAAACATCAACATGATTAGCTGCAATCACGTGAATGTAACAAAAAAGACCTTTGCTTGTTTACCAAGCAGAACAGAGGATACAAAACAATAGGACTTTTGTTTCTACTGTGCAAATACCACGGAGTGAAAATTAAAAGACTGTGCTGTGAGAACAGCAAATGGATAAACAAGATCTTAATAGAATTACCCTGAGTATTAAGGAAACACTTTTCAATGGACACATCAGACACTTGAAGTCCTCTCCAACAAATATGGTCGGGCAAACAATTTAGAACCAGCAGTATGGCAGCTCTTGCTCTATCAGTGCAGGGCTACATGTTTCCCACAGCAGCACACATCAGACCTTTTTGACTTAAAGAGACCATGACCTGCTCTGTTCTTGTCGTGGCATTCCTTATCAACAGTCGGATTTGAGCCTTGGCCTGCCAGCATGGTGCTCCCATCAAGACATCAGTTGTTACTGACGGAGGAGCCAGGGACAAGCAAAGCTACAGGAACAGCACAAAACTTCAACAGGCAAGAGCACTAGAGAAACAGAGAGAGGTCCATAAGGCAGCACAGGAAGTGAAAGTGAGGAGCTCAACAGGGTCTAGATGGACAAGTGACCTGAAACATGGGACAGAGGACACTGCTCTGGTCAGGAGTCACAGCCATCAAATCATGTTTGTCCTGAAACTACTCCAGATCATGAATACTCTCCAGCTTGGAGATGTGCCTTGAAGTCAGTCTTCTGCTAATAATAGTGCTTCCTCTGCTTTTTCTTCAAGTGATATGAGTCTTCCTCATCCTATCAAGATCAAAAAGGTCAAATATCCCATTCTTCGCCCAAACTTCTCAGACATGCTAGCCCAGATTGACTCTAGGCTCTAGACAGGCCTATCTTGCCAAAGCCAAGGTACCATTTTGACATTTGAATCTTTGCTTGCCCTCTTTTAAATGGCTCACTGCATTTCTTTAAGGTACATTTTGAAACAAGGCACCATCTCCCAAGCACAGACTCCAGGCTGCTGTAAGTTAAAAGACAAGCAGCTTGTCTGGGCACATTCTCACTGCATAGTCAGACCTGTGAAGAAACCAGTATCTCTATTTCTCCCATAGATGGTGCTAATAATTTCTCTCTCAGATATTCATAAATAAAAAGGTGAGTTTCTTTTGTGGCAATGCTGCAGTGAGAGCTGTGAAATGGGGCAGAGAAAGCAAACTGCAGAGTCCCAGAAGGACCCCTAGGGATTCCCATAATAAAGATGTAAAATGAGAATCCTGGCTCACCCCAGCAGTGCTTTCTAATCTCTTTCCTGTAAGTGTTAAGTTCCTGAAAGCTTTCCTGAGTCTTTGCAGCACCCTTTTCCTCGTGTGAGCAAGGATGAAAAGTGTGAAACTGGTAAAGGCTTTTGAGGAAAAGTGAACGGGCTTATCAAGGCAAAACAGTGGGAACAGCAGCTTCCATCTCCTGTCACTCCTCTGGAATGAATACAACACCGAAGTTCTAGCAACAACAGTTGCTTAGCATTATGGTTATCAATCAACAGCATGTTTTCACCAAGGATGGCTGGGCTTAAAACCATCTTCCAAATTTCCTTGTTTGTTTTTCCCCCAAATGCATAAACAAAGATCTACGTAAATATGCCTCAAAGTGTTAGAAATCTACATCAGGGCTTGAGAACTGGGTAATTTAGAAAGAAATTAACTTCCAGAATTGAAAAAAAAAAAAAAAGCAAGAAAACAGAATTTGCAAGTAGAATAAAATTACTGAGAATAATTAACATTATTATTATATAAAATCATTGAGAATAATTGCAATGTTAACAATTTCAGCTGTTTCAAGAGCTCTTAGGAAAATTATTACCTTGGCTGAGTACAACCATCTTATTTTTGTTTTTAGCACACCAGAGCTGTTGCATTTGTCCTACAACTTCTCATCCCAGGCTAGACCAGGAAAGCGAGAGCAGGAATTAGGCAGAAAACATCCCTGTGGAACACAAAGCAAATGAAAACTGCGTCCAGCCAAGCACGTTCTCTGCAGAGGGAGCAGCACTCACGGACAGCGCCCAAGCAGTCTGGCCAGAGAGCCTCTCTGCAGAAAACAGACAGCAAGGGAGCAAGAGATGAGACTAAAGTCACCCTCTGCCTGGCGTCTCAGAAGGAGCAGTCTTGAGATTCACAGAGAGCAGATCTTCACTGCCCCCCATGAATGTGCTGAGCACAAACATACTGAGGGGGAAAAAGGAAGACCAGCAGACCCAGACGGGGTGTGTGCCTTGGTACATGTGGTACCCCTCGTAACACAGGAATCTGTATTTGCATAGCTCAACCTGTGAGCCCCAGGAGATCTTCCCCATCTAACTTGGGATCTTAAGAGGGTATTTTAGTGCACCACAACCTCTGCTGAACCCAAGAACTGATGGATTCCACGAGGAGCAAGGAAAGGATTTTCACGCTCACGCTACGCTTCAAGGAACTGAGTTGACTTGAGGCACAGGGATTCTCTGCTAAGCACAGGAACTCTGCAGGAGAGGAGGGAACTGAGATTTCCTGAGCCTCAGCTTAGAACCACAAGCACATGAACTATCCTGCCTCACTTCTGCCTACAGTACAGCTTCCCCAATAAAAAATACATACATCCCTGAGTACGAAATCAGATGCAAATCCCTTGCTCTACAGAACTCTGAAATTAGCATGAGGGAAGAGAAGAATACTCTTGAGCTGCAAGTGAATAGAAATCAAGCTAATGTACAGCATCTATTGCTGATTCTCTCATGCTTGAGTTTAAGCTCTGAAATATTAACCACAGCCACTATGGAAGGCTCTCTTTTGACAGTGTGTCTTATGGTTCATTTACCAAGAGAAAATGGGTGCAATTTGAGCCAGTGTTAATCTGCTTTTATCAGAGAAAGGAAACTAATCGCACTTTACCAGCTCTTTGGCACTCTGAGAGGAAACTAACAGGGACACAACGATTTAAATAACCAGGCTTCTTTGCTGAACCTGGGATTCTGCAGCTATTCACTCACCTAGGTTGAAAGAAATTTTCTCACTTCACCCAGACAAGCACAATTCCTACAAGGCCAAGTACAGGGCTGACCCTGATCTGACTCAAATTGGGTGCCTACAAGACTTTTAATTTTTTTTTTTTTTTTTTTTGGGAAGGTCAGTTCTCCGAAGCCAGTCAAATCTGTGATATCTGGGGAGAATAAAGGCAGCAGTAACAACCTACTGTACACTCAGTATCATCCACACACAGTGCCCAGAGTCACAGTCCCAGCTTTATAAATCCTTTTACACACACTGAGTTCACCCAAACTTCTCTCTCAGCTCTTAAATTGCTCCTCCAGCCCTGCTTAAGGAAGAGACAAAATTCCAACTGTTGCATGCCCCCAAGCCAGAAAAGACAACCCACGCTGTGCTGTCACACAGCCCCTCTCTGACATCACAGCTGCGCTGTGCCTCCATGACACAGCCACAGAGGTGCTGCTGTCACAGACTGGGCTATGGCATCACAGAGTTTGTTGTGTGAGGTCATCAAGCAGCTATGGCATGAGAGAGGGGACTGTGTGACATCACAGAGCAGGCTGTGACATCATGGCATGGCTGTATGACATCATAGAGCAGGCTGTGAGGTCAAAGTGTGAGCTGTGACATTACAGAGTGGCAGTATGACATCACAGGGAGGGTTTTGTGACATCAGAGAGTGGACTGTGACATCAAAATCCCCCAAAGCCCAAAAATGCCACCAAAATCCCCCCAGAATCCCCCAGAGCCCCCCAGACTCACCGGGGGCTTTCCTGGATCAGGGGGCACCGGCCGGTGGAACAGGAGACGCTTCAGGGGGCCCTCAGAGCTTTTTGGGGAGGGGGCACCAAAAACGGGGCGGGGGGGGAACCCCTGTCGGGCCCCCTCCCCCGAATGCCCCCTCCCCCACTTCAGGAATAGCCAAACTCAAGAAAATGTAAACCAGGCTTGACTTTCCAGAAATTATTTTTGGCTGGCTTTAGCTGCACCCTCCAGGCTCAGGATCACCAGTGTATTTGCAGGATTTGCTCTGCATCATCAGCCTTCCCAGACTCTGCTCGGTGTTTCACAGATGGAGAAGACAATGGATATTGTGCCAAGCTTCCTTGCAAACAGCAACACCTGCATCAGCATGACAGAAAAGGAGAAAATAAAAAAAGAAAATATTCACCAGTTAGAACAGAGGCAGTGTCCCACCATCTTCCCCTCCACTGTTATTACAGAGGCAAACCTGGGCCTAAAGCTTCCATCTCTCAGCTCCTGATGCTATTTGACTTCAGCCTTGACTCCCCCTGCTCTACCTGACTGCTGTCCAAGTGGGGCTGGGGATGCTCAGCCTGGAAACAGGAGACACTGGGGAGGCCTCACTGCAGCTCTGCAGGACTGGAAGGGTCCCACAGGAAAGACGGGGACAGTGTTCAGCCGGGCCCGTGGCAACAGGACAAGGGGGGATGGCTTTCAACTGCAGGAGGCTGATTGAAGTTGGATCTGAGGAAGCTGCTCTTTTACACTGAGGCTGCTGAGGCACTGGCCCAGGCTGTGGATGCCCCATCCTTGGCAACAGGGCTGTGAGCAGCATGGTCTGGGGAAGATTGCTCAGCTTAGAACAAGAAGCTCTTTAGATCCACTGTGATGTCACAGATGTGATGTTCCAGATGGAACCTCCAGTGTCCAGCAAAGAGCACAACACAACCACTGGCCCTTGTGTCAGACCAGCCTGAGCCAGCCCTTGTGCCAGCTCACCCTTCACCATGCTCCCTGTCACCCTTCTCGTCACCTGCGCCCTGATACTCCCATCAGTCCTGAAAGCTCTCTGTTGCCTGGATTTTGTCATCCATCCCTGCAGGATGCTCACATTTGTCCTGAGAAAGGTACAGTCCCGTTCTGTGGAGGTGGACACCCCCCAGCTGCCCGGCTGGGCTGGAGTTCTGTGGGGATGGTGTGGGACAGGGACCCCACTCTGAGGTGTTGCTACCTCTGCAGGCTGTCACAGACAGAGAGGAAGAGATGGAGGTGGACATGCAGGCTGACAGAGAGGAGGAGATGGAAGTGGATGGAGAAGAGAGTGGAGAGGAAGAGATGGAGGTTGACATGCAGATGGATGCAGAGGAGGAGATGGAAGTGGATGGAGAAGAGAGTGGAGAGGAAGAGATGGAGGTGGACATGCGGATGGATGCAGAGGAGGAGATGGAAGTGGATGGAGAAGAGAGTGGAGAGGAAGAGATGGAGGTTGACATGCAGATGGATGCAGAGGAGGAGATGGAAGTGGATGGAGAAGAGAGTGGAGAGGAAGAGATGGAGGTAGATGTGGAAGAGGAGATGGACGTGGAAATGGAGGAGTACATTGAGGACATGGACATTGATGAGAAAGATGAGGAAGAGGCCATGATCTTGGGATGAAGACCAATACCAGCAGCAGGACAGGCATGTGGTCCCCACAGGCAGAGCGGGTCCCCTGCTGCCAGGCTGGGACTGGGCTGGGTGGTCCCTGCTCAGGGATGTGGTACCCGGTGCATTGGATTCTGGTGGCCATCCCCAGCCTGTGCTGCGCTTGCTGGGCCAGCCTGGGGGCACATGGAAGAGCCCTCTCTGCCTGATTGGAGTGACGGTGGCACTTGCTTTTCCTCATGGACCGATGGAGATCCCGGACAGAGATGTCACCCTTTTGTACATACGTTGTAGAGTTTGTTGTTGTCTTTAGGCTATAGGTTTTAGGGCTTCTTTTTGTCTTCTGTAAATACGTTTCATTGACTTTTGTTCGATATGTTCTTAGGTATATACGTTCTATAGATTGTTGTTGTTACAAATATTCTTACAATGTAAATGTGTTCTGTGTTTTCATTGCTGTTTTTCTGAAAATAAACAAGCTTTATTTTTCACACCCCAGTTCTCTTTCCATTTGCTTCAGGCACAGGTAGCATTTGCAAAGTTGTGGTTTCCGCTTGCTCCAGGTTCCCAGGGCTGGAGGTTGGTGGGGGCGCTGGCACAGCCACAACCATGTGCTGCTACCCAAACCAGGGTAAGCTGGACCACATGGTGTCGCTTATCGGGGTTTCTAGAGCAGCACACAAAAATTAGGTTACTCCAGAACTGTTATTCCCTTTTCCTCTCGATACCCTCGTGCTGCAGGTTGGGCACCAAAATCTGTCTTGGTTTGAAAAGACAGGTGTCTGCTAAGGAAGGCAGGAGCCTTCCTGGAAATGGAAAATATAAACCCCCTCCCTCCAAAATATTATAATTTTGAAATTAAAAGGCTCTCAGGCAAAGATATGGGAATAGGAATAACAGTTCTTTACTAGGAAAATTCAAAAGATAACTGCAATAATACAAACAAACAAAAAAACCAAACTACTGACAGAGTCAGAACACGACCTGACACCCTGTGGGTCAGGGTGTTGGTAGCAGCAGCCCCAAACCCAGCTGGGGGAGCGGAGGTCTGGGGGAAACAATGGGAAGGGGGTGGGAGAGGGGGCACAGGGGGAGGTGGGACCCACTGAGGCTCCCCCAGGTCACCCCAGGACCCCCAGGCCCCGTCCCAGCCCCCCCAGTTCCCTCCGCAGCCCCGGCTGAGGGGGGCTCAGCCCAGGAGCCGCCGTCGTTTGGGGCTCCCCCGAGGGCGGCCAACGGGAGAGCTCCCGGCTCGGAGAGGCCCCAGCAGAGGAGGGGATCTTGTCCCTCCTCGAGGGCCCTGAAGGGTCTTCAGGCCCCTCTGAAGAGGAGTTTTTCTCTTTTTAGGGATTTCTGGGGGGACCTCACCACTCCAAGGGTGTTTTTTCCTCCCCATTTTCAGGTGTTTGTGGGGCCGCAGCCCCACAAGCCCCTTTTCAGGGGTGATCATGACGGCTTTAAGTGACATTTTTATGGGGGACTCACTGCAAGCCGCTGTAGGGGATGTTTTGCCCCCCAGGGTGGATTTTTGGGGTTTAAGGGCCCCCACCCTGGTCGGGTCCCACTCTAACTCCCCTTAAGAGGCCAACACCACTCCCGCTGATTCCGGCAGCAGAGCCGGGGGAGGGCTGGGAGTCCTGGGAGGATTTAGGGGTACCTGGGAGGGTTTGGGGGTCCCAGGAGGGTTTGGGAGTCCCAAGAGGATCTGGGGGTACCCGGGTGATGCCAATGATGGCGACGGGGACCCCGTGCTGGGCATAAACTTTCATGATGAATTCCTGGGGGGGGGTGTTGTCTTTCTCCAGGGTTTTTGGGGTCCCAGTGGATTTTTGGGGGGTTCCCAGGGGGGGTTTCAGGATTCCCTGGGGCCACCCCAACACCCCCAAAATGGGGAGGGTCCCCGGAGCCGTTTGGATCCCCCAAAAATGGGCTGGAAGCGGCAGGAGCCGCCCCAAAAAGGGATTGAAGGGTCCGGTCCGGGAATGGGGGAGGCTCCGGGGATGGCTCCGATCCGGATCGGGGCGGGCTGGGATTGAGGGAGGGTCCGTTCAGCGACTGGGGAGGGGTCTGGGATTGGGGGAGGGGCTGGCATTGGGGAGGGTTTGGGGATTGGGGAGGGGTCTGGGATTGAGGGGATTGGTCCATGCCGGGATTGGGGCAGGGTCGCTCCCTGGGGGAGGGGTCCATTATTGGGTCAGGGTCTCTCCCCTTCCCGAGCCCAATCCCGTTCCTGATCCTGTTCCCGAGCCCAATCCCGTTCCTGATCCTGTTCCCGTTCCCGATCTCATTCCCGACCCCAATCCCACTCCCATTCCCGATCCCGATCCTGTTCCCAGTCCCGGTCCCGCCGCTGTTTCCAGGGAATGGCTCTGCTCTCAACCCCGACCCCAAACCCGGCGGGTCAAACACCCCAGATCCTGGGGTCAACTCCCCCCGACCCCAAATCCTGGGGGTTCAAACACTGGGGGGGTCAAACACCCTCAAACCCAAACTCTGGGATGTCAAGCCCCACCCCCCCCAGCCCTGAACCCCAAATTTTAGGATCAAACCCTCCAAATCCCAGATCCTGGGGTGTCAAACACTCCCCAATTCCCAAACGATGGGGTTAAATCCCCCTGACCCCAAATCCTGGGGTTTGAAACATCTGGGGTGCCCAACCGCCCTGATCCCAAAGTTTGGGGGTCAAACCCCCTGATCCCCAAATCCTGGGGTCAAAAACCCCAAATCCCAAACCCTGGTGTCAAACTCCCCCCAAACCCCAAATTTTAGGATCAAACTCCCCCAATCCCCAGAGTTTGGGGTCATGACCTCCCCAGTCCCCAATCCCCCACCCCCCCAAAACCCACTCCAGCCCTGGGGGGCACAGTGGGGTTTGGGTTTATTTGGGGTCTGCTTGGGGTTATTTGGGGTTTGTTGGTGTTTATTTGGGGTTATTTGGGGTTTGTTTGGGTTGTTTGGGGTTGGTTTAGAGTTATTTGGGTTTATTTGGTGTTTGTTTGGGGCAGCTCCAGGTGCAATGTCTGCAGAGAGACCCTGGGTCCAACGCTGGGGAAAAAAAGGGGGATTGGGTTGGGAATTGGGGGGATTTTCAGGTGTTTCTATGGAATTTGGGAGCACTCCTATGGCATTTTGTGTGTTTCTACAGGATTTTGGGGTGGTTTTGAGGGATTTCAGGGTATTTCCATGGGATTTTGGGCTGGTCTGGAGGATCTTTAGGGTGTTTCTACGGGATTTTGGGGCAGCTCGAAGGATTTGGAGCACCTTTAGGCTATTCAGAGGCAGTTTTGAGGGGTTTTGGGGTGGTTTGGTGGGATTTCAAGCCATTTCTATGGGATTTTGGGGTGCTTTGGTGGGATTTGGGGTGTTTTGGGGCGGTTTTTGGCTATTTAGGGGTGGGTTTGATGTGGTTTTTCGGGATTTTTGGGTATGCCCCTTTTTTTTTTTAGTTTGGGGTTATTTTGGAGGGGTTTGGGCATTTTGGGTAACTTTTTGGCAAAGGAGATCTCCATGGCGTTGCTCTGGGTGATGCTGAAGCCCTGCAGGGCCTCGTGGGCGGCGCCCGCCTGCACCTCTGTGTCCAACTGCATCAAGGCGATGTCGCAGCGCCCGGGCACCAGCGCAGCTCCTGAACCCGGGAACCTGGCATGGGAACGGGGTCAGGAGAGCCCGAAAACACCCGGGAACCTTCCCCCAGACAGCTGGGAACCTTCCCCCAGACACCTGGGAATGTTCCCCCAGACACCTGGGATTGTTCCCCACAAATCCAGAAATGCTATCAAAAAAAAAAAAGAATCCTGAAATATTCCCACAGATATTCAGAAATTTTCCCCAAAGAAATCCAGAAGTTATGCTCCAAAAAATCCTGGAACGTTCCCAACAAACTAGGAAAATCCTCCAGAAAATCAAGAAATATTCCCCCCCAAAATAATCCAAACCAAACCCTGTTCCCCATCCAGAAACATTCCCAAAAAAATCCAGACATTCCCCCTCAAAAAAATCTAGAAATACCTCCCCAACAACTAGTAACTGCCCCCCAAAACCTTAGAAATTTTCCCCTAAGAAATTCAGTATTTCCTCCCCCCCCTCAAATCTGGTATTTTCCCCCCAAAATCCAGAAATTCCCCCCTAAAAACCAGATATTCCCCCCAAAAATCCCGATATTTTCCCAAAAAATCCAGCCCCAAGCCCCCCTCATCCTCTCACCCCCCTGAGCCCAAAAATCCCCCAGTGCCCCAAAGCCCAGCCGGAATCCCTGGAATGCCAGGAATTCTGGGACTGCCCCAGACCTCACTGGCTGAGGAGCACGGAGAGCATCAGCTCCTGGGGCTGCTCAGGGAGCTCGGGCAGGAACAGGATGTGCTTTGGGGCTTCCCACAGCTGGGGGAAACGGGAGAAAAACCCCAAAATCAGCCCCAAAGCTGCCCCAATCAGGCCCAAAATCTGCCCAAAGTCACTCTGGATACACACCAAAAAAACCTGTCAAAAATCCCACCAAAATCCTAAAAAAAACCCACAAAAATCCCCCAAAATCCCAAAAAACCCACAAAAATCACCCCAAAATCCCACAAAAGTCTTTCCCAAACCCCACAGAAACGCCCACCTAAATCCAATAAAAATCTCTTCAAAATCCTCACCTTCCCCTGGGACCCTCACCTGGAACCCTCGCTCCCTCTCTCTCCCTCTCCCTCTCTCCCTGGGCCTGCCACGAGTTGCGCCTGGCAACTCCAAGCAGGGCCTTTCCCCCCTTTTAATAAACCACATCTTCCAAGACCTGCCTTCAGAGATCTCTCATCCATCCAAACCGTCCTGGAGTCCCGCGCTCTCTGCAGAGATCAAGATGGTCAGAGTAACAAGAAGACAGAGTGGCAATGCTACAGATGCCCTGAGGAATTTAGGCCATGTTTGGCATCCTTTAAGGCCGATGAAAAAAATGAACTCTTGCTTTTTTCTTCACTGGCAATGGAACAAAGCTATTGAATTCTAGAACAAGAGCCATCTCATGTCTTTCTTCTAAGGGCAAGCAAAGGAAGGTTGGAAAGCCACAAATCCACAGGCAAAGCCACGGCTGTGTCACTGCTCATCACCAAGGAGTGGGGACAGGTGACAGGTCTGGAGTTGAATCCACCTCCACCATGCCAGATATATCCCCAGCGTGATGGAACCCTCAGGCTTGCTCCCTTGGCCAACATGATCCTAAAACTGCCAGAAACGGCAGCAAGGGGGGAGCTTTGCTCTGGTGCACCCTTGACTTACTGCACACACATCAGTCAGTGAGGAATGACTTTGCACTTGAGTTCAGATTCCTGTTGAAACTCCTGCTTTGGACACAAACCCATGTAACTGTCTCCAGATGCAAGGATCACAGCTGTACAGTCATGCTGCCAGATGTCTACCATGGCCAGTTACCAACCACTGACTGATTCTCTTCATTCAAGTGCCGGATCCCTCCTATTACAGCTCCTCTTCCCCTTGATGGCTTGCATCACAGCCAGCAGATTATCCTTCATCCTGAGGATCTCAGGTGCTCTTTGCCAGCTGCATCCAATATTGCATCTATTCTTCATCTCCATTTCCACTACCACATTACTTTGATATGGCTCTTCATGCAGATGAAGGCTGAAAACGTTAATACGCTTAAAAACGTATCACTTGTGAGCCCTTCCTCTGGGTCCTTCCCTCCAAGAAGCCCAGACTTCAGGATCTGATTTCTGACTAGAGGAGGGTACCCAGTTCCCTGGATCTGCTCCTGTTAATACAGCCCAGGATAACTGTGAGCCATCCTCACTGCCATGCACATGCTTGGCTTACCTGCAGCACACCAAGGTGCTCCCTCTGCAGACCTGCTCCCCACTCAGGCTGTTCCCTGAGGTTTATTTCACCCCAGGCCCAGAACTGTTTAGGTCCTTCTGAATGGCAACCCTGCCATTCAGCTACTTCCTGACTAGGACCCCAAATCTGGTATCATTTGAGAAGCATTAGCTCCAACAATTTTTTTGACACATCCCACTTCTCTTTTCCCCTACACACAGCTACTGAAAACTCCACCCTGATCGTGTTTTCCTGTACTGGCTGATCATATAAAAGAAGCCATTCACTGTGAAAATATTGTGTGTCACTCGCATCCTCCGGGATCATGAGTGAAATAAACCACAGACCTCACTAACACTCCTGCCTTCATGAGGCAGAAAACCAGCATTTTATACATTGCCTTTAGGAGTCCCTTTCTCTCCATGCACCATCCACCCTGAGCTGACAAAGAAGATTGGATGTCTCCTCACTCAAGATTTTTTTGAGCAATCCCCTCAGTTTGCAGTGGGTAAAAGCACAGCCAGGCCATGCCACATTAAAAAGTGGTTTTGACTGTCAGAAGCTTCTAGGGAGGTTTGTCAAAACTGCCCTCACTTTGGTTCATTCGCCATTTGCTCTTATTTACAGTGTACCTGACTGCTTTACACTTTCAGCATTTAATTATTCCCTTTTCCAACAAAGATGAAGACTAAGGTTTGGCCTTGGGCCCCTCTGCCTGCTCCACATGAGCTCATTAAAAAGTTGCTGTCCTGTGAATGAAAGAAACAGATAAAGAGCTGCTAAGAGATAAGACTGAACGTGATAAAAACACTCACTTGATGCAATTAACAAGACCGGTTAACACCTTTTTGCTCACCAGTCTTGCAATGGTTAATCATGAAGAGCAATAAGGTTCTGCTGCTCAGCAGCAGTTCATGGGCTTCCTACAAGAGTGTCAAATAAAATCAAATCAAAGAAAGTAGAAGCACTTCTGTTAGACTCCCTTACAAGAAGAGCCTGAGCTTTTCTCCATTTTCCATCTATGCCTTCTCTAAAAGGGCAAAAGGAAGCACACGGATAGCTCTGAAAGACCAACACTGAGATTTCTCAACAAATGCTTGTCTGTCACAGTGAAACCAACTTCCTGAGCGTAAATTATTCATGTTCAAGGATAAAAGGATCGGAGTGGATGACCCAGAAGATTAGGACATTTTCTTGCATGGCACTTTGCTCCTTCTGCAGGACAAGCTGTTTCTGTTGTTTGGAGCTCAAATTTGCCACGAAAGTTAAACTCAGCCAAGAGATCTAAAGGCCTTTCTGGATCACTATTTTGCTGCTCTCCCTATTGCTGTTATCAAAAAGCTTCTTTTATATTTCCACATCATTAGTTCAGACCAGAAGCGCAACATCCAGAATTCAGGGGTTTCAGATTATCAGCCACCACAGATTCCAAACTATGACTTGCACCAAATGGGAAATGGGCACCTGAGCTCAGAACCTTCTTTCAATGCCAGTCACACCACCCATGATGGAACTGTCTTTGGGTTTGTGTTTTAGGGATGTTCTTTCATCATCTGCAGTGCTCATTGAGTAGCCTGGGATATTCTTCATGCTCTGTAATTGATGCTATTACCCAATAATAAAAAGCAGAATTGCTCTGAGTTACATATGTAGGGGAAAGTAAGAAATAATTGGAATTGAACTAAGAGAACTTTCTTCCTAAATCAAAAGACACCATTTGAGGGAACAGTACGTTACAGGTTCACCCTTTCTGTCAATTGCCTCATACATTTTTAGGTAAAACTGAAATCTGCTATTGCTTCTATCTTCCTCTTTAAGATGCAAATCCACCAAAGTAGCCACAGAGGTGAGTTAGTTTGCACCCTCACTTAGGGGTCAAATTCATCCATTTCTGCATTTTCCATAAACCTAGAAATTTAGAACTCTGTTCCAAACCCTGCCTATTACACATTCCCAGCTATCAGCAGCAAGTCTCTGGGCTGCTTTTTTTCAGTCTTTCTCATTATGTATTTTGATGCATGATTCATACAATATTTCATTTACCCCTTCATTAACTTGCCTCAAGCAGAGAAGGTTGAATGCTATTAGGTCAAAAGCATTTGAAGAATTTCCTTCTTTTCGGTCGATCTATTCAGTGAATCAATATTCTTCCTAATCAACCAGTTCTACTCTCAAGGGAAGTCAGATGTTCATGGCCCTGACCTTAAATATTGGCCCTTAGCACATCACTTAAAATGACAGACAGTAATTACCGAATTGGTGGACAGAACTGTCAGCTGAGAAAAAAAAAACAGGGAGAGACAAAGATGATTGGAAAAAAAAAAACACGAACACACTGAGATCAGGCTAACAGGATCTCACAAAAGGAGTGATATGTTGTAGCTTGCCTCTGATAACAAATACATTGGAATCTAATACTTTTATGAAAGCCTATGTATGTTTCGGGCTGGAAATTCTGATTATAAAGAACTTTGATTCAACTCCTTGTATATCAGACACATTATCCCTTCCCCCCTTCAACTCTTCCAGTCAAACCCTTGGAAGCTTAAGAGCTTTAGGGTCCATCTTCACGAAACCAAAAAGATACTGCTGCTATCTGGTGTGAATTCAGACCAGACTCCAAGAAGAGAGCATCCTCTGAACTATCTTCAGCACCATTGCCTCATTTCAGATGAACAGAACTGATTTAACCTTTTAATTTTTACTAAAAACAAAAGAACAACAACAACCCAGGTGCTAGAGTGGTCACCTGAGCTCTTCAGTACCACAAGATCCACATTTGCATAGTTCAAGACTCACAGATTTAGGATTCTTAAGTCTTTAGTGAGTCTGGTTACCCACCTCATTAAGTCCTGAAAAGAACTAGGCTTGCATAGGGCAGGTGCTCTTACTCCCTCAAAGTCACATGGCTTCAAGATATTTGCTTCACTGCTTCCAGTCTTTGCTTTTAAAAAAATTAATTACAGCTAAAAAAAATTTAAATCATAATGGAAAAGTATTTTCCCCCAGCATTTTAGTGGCTGGGAAACATTTTGTTGGCACAAGGCATTTTGCAAAAGAGACATTCTAATCCAGCCTGCAAAACAAAAGCTGTGCCTCACTACTGACAAGAAGCACAATACTGCTGCAGGCATTTTAATACACAGCAATTCTTTTCTGTTCCTACCTGTCTCTGAGACCAACAAAACTAATCAATGAAAATGTGAAGCATACTCCAGATACATTTCCTCCTTATCTCCAGCTGAGAATGCCCTGAAATGCCCCTCACATAATCCATGTGATTTCCTATTGGCCTGCCACCTCAGCAAACGAGGCTTTGCAGCAGGGCTTAAACCAGCAGCAGAGGGTCCAGAGAGGTCTGTTAAAAACATATATGAAAACAAAACCCCGTCAGGAACTTAAGAGAAAGTTTTCAGTAGGAATTACAGACATCAACTTCCCTGTTTTGATGATACCTTGAGAAAGGTATCAATTTCTCAAAACAATGCCCCCTTTTCCATGCCCTCTTCTGCACATTCAAGAGAGTTTCTTAACCAAAGCAATTACTCCAAGGTCAATAGAGGTGGACAAGTTGTGCTGTTCCTGGTCCAAGAAGAGCAGGAAAGCTATCAGTTTTCAACACTCATATGAAAAGACACATATTTGTGAGCACAACGTAAAGATGTCTAGTTTTGCCATAATTATGTTTTCACAGGAGCAGGGAAAAGGAGGTAAATCTTCCATATATCAGAGAAAATCGGAAGGTTCAGAAATCTCTTTGAGTTGAAATAGTTCGTAGGTTATGATGAGTTTTTCACTAAACTTTTGGCTGTGACAATACAAGTGACACTGTGGGCCTCAATTGACACAGACATTACCACCTTATCTACTTCTCCCCTACCTCCCACAGCCAGCTTTGCACAGAACACATTGTGGCAGTGAACACAAACACATGAAGCCCCCAAATGTTTACTGAACCTTACTATGGAAGGAGAATTTAGCAATGGGGAATTTAATTTCTTCTTCAAAGCACTCAGACTTCCCACTCCGACTGGGTAGACCTGTTGTCCAGGAGCAATTCTGGACCCACGTCTAAGTCCCAGGGGGTCGACCTGGTGTCTCTTTTTCCTAGGCACTTGGTTGACCTGTTACCTAAAAACCTCCAGGCAGACCTGGTGGCTCAAAATTTAACATCTAAAACTTCCCCTAATTTGGCTGAAAACGATTTGGCTCTGCTGGTGAACTTAGAGTTCTATAGATCGGACTTGCATGTGCTTGAAAGTATTAATTTTTGTATGGGGAGGGACAGATTGAGCGGGTTACCTGATGTGTATGAACAACTTTTACCACAACCGTGTGTGGGAGAAACTTTGTGTTTTAGGCCCCCATGAGACAGCGAACCGTTTGTGCTTGAGGAGGACGGCGGCGAAGAGAAGCAGGGCACATCAGAAACATCTCCTCCAACGCCTGGGAAAAATGGGGGGAAAGCACCGGAGGACATCGTGACAGTGACTGTCCCTGACAAAAATCCACCTTGTCCTTGCTGTGGTACCCGGGTAAACTCTATGTTGGGCCTGATCGAACATCTGAAGGTCTTACATGGGAAAAGGGAGGTTTGTTTTCGATGTGCTAAATGTGGAAAGGAAAATAATAACTATCATAGTGTTGTTTGTCATTTTGCAAAATGCAGGGGACCGGAGACTGCAAAAGCTCCGGCTGGGGAGTGGATCTGTGAGGTATGCAACAGAGACTTTTCAACCAAAATTGGCCTTGGACAGCACAAAAGATTGGCACACCCATCGGTGAGAAACCAAGAAAGGATCGCTGCTTCCCAACCGAAAGAAACATCGAATCGAGGAGCCCACAAAAAATGCTGGTCAAAGGAGGAGGAAGAACTTCTGGTGAGGTTGGAGGCTCAATTCGAGGGGCACAAAAACATCAATAAGCTTATTGCAGAACGCATAACCACCAAAACAGCAAAGCAAATCAGCGACAAAAGGAGATTGCTTCCCAAAAAATCAGCAGAAAAAAACCCCCAAATGAACCTGGAGTGAGCCCCCCTAACGAACATGGAGTGAGCTACCACACCAGGAGTGAAGCCGCGGGCCTGAGAAGGAAACCTGAGATGAGTCATCAAGGTCAGGCAGGAACCATTGATAATGGACCTGGAAAGAACCATCTGCCAGAGAGGCCAGCGGCCGGAGGGAGGACAAGGGAGAAGATAAGGCGCCACCCTGATAAGGATGAGGGACAGCAGGGATCCATCCAGCAGCAGGGAGGGCAGCTGCAGGCCCATTACAGAAGGACACTCGGGGAACGCTTATCAGCTGGGACATTTAGCACCTTCCCCAGGGCATTCCAGCAAATCTTGAACGGCCAGGAACTGCAATCTGTGATCAATCAAACAGCACAGGACTGTTTTGGGTGCCTGGAATCAATAAGCCAGATAAGAACTGCAACCCGAAATAGGGGAAATAACGGAGCCCAGGAGAAAAAAAACAAAAACACGTTTCAAAAATGGATGAAGGACAGAGCAATCCGAAAAGGTAACTACCTTCGCTTCCAGCGTTTATTTCATCTAGACAGGGGGAAACTCGCCAAAATCATTTTAGATGACACAGAATGTTTGTCCTGTGATATACCCCCCAGAGAAATTTATTCGGTTTTTAAGACAAGATGGGAAACATCTAACAACTTTGATAGCCTTGGGGACTTTGAAATTCACGGGAAGGCTGACAATACTGCCTTCAGAGCATTAATTACGGCTAAAGAAATTGAAAAGCATGTGCAGGAAATGAGCAAGGGCTCGGCTCCAGGTCCAGACGGGGTCACCCTTGGGGACATCATAAAGATGGATCCCGGGTACTCCAGGACCACGGAGACTTTCAACTTATGGTTAACATCTGGTAAAATCCCAGACACGGTGAGGGGCTGCAGGACGGTTTTGATCCCCAAATCGACAAAACCGGAACGTTTAAAAGACATTAATAACCAGAGGCCTATCACAATCAGTTCCATCTTGTTGAGACTGTTCTCCAGGATTATAACAGCAAGGCTAAGCAAGGCCTGCCCCCTCAACCCAAGGCAAAGAGGCTTTATCAGAGCGGCGGGATGCTCTGAAAACCTGAAACTCCTGCAGACTATGATCTGGTCGGCCAAAAGAAATCACAGACCTCTGGGTGTCGTATTCGTGGACATCACTAAGGCTTTTGACACCATGAGCCACCAACACATCATCCATGCTTTGGAGCAAAGAGAGGTGGACCCCCACATCATTGGACTGGTGAGCAATATGTACGAAAACATCATTACATATATCACCACGAAAAGGAACACACACACAGACAAAATCCAGATCCAGGTTGGAGTAAAGAAAGGTGACCCCATGTCACCTCTTTTATTTAACCTGGCGATGGACCCCCTATTGTGCAAGCTGGAAGACAGCGGCAAAGGGTACCACCAAGGGCAGAACAGCATTACAGCGTTGGCATTCGCGGACGATCTGGTCCTGCTGAGTGACTCCTGGGAGAATATGAAAACAAATATTAGGATACTGGAGACCTTCTGCAATCTGACCGGTCTCAAAACACAAGGGGAAAAGTGCCACGGCTTCTACATCAAGCCGACAAAAGACTCTTACACCGTCAATAACTGCGCTGCTTGGACTATCAACGGCACACCCCTGAACAGGATTGAGCCTGGCGAATCGGAGAAATACCTCGGCCTGCAGTTTGACCCATGGATCGGGATAGCAAACTCCGATCTCTCCACGAAACTCGAATTCTGGCTTAACTGGATTGATCAAGCACCACTTAAACCTCTGCAGAAAACTGATATTCTCAAAACCTACGCTATCCCTCGACTGATCTACATGGCTGATCACTCAGAAGTGAAAGCTGGGCTCCTCAAGGCCCTTGACCAAAAAATCCGAACAGCGGTCAAGGAATGGTTGCACCTACCTCCGTGCACTTGCGACGCCATCCTGTACTCGAGCACGAGGGACGGTGGCTTGGGCATCACCAAATTAGCGGGACTGATCCCCAGCGTGCAGGCCCGAAGACTACATCGGATCGTGCAGTCTTTGGATGATACAATGAAAAGCTTCCTGGAGAAAGATAAAATGGAACAAATGTATAAGAAATTGTGGATTCAAGCTGGAGGGGACAGAGAGAAAATACCTTC